>NC_054056.1:26411152-26766152 GCF_017639655.2 Falco naumanni | reverse complement strand
TTTTGCTAGCATATTTACATGCAAGAGATAATCTGGGCCCAAAAGCTTTAACCTAGCACCAGAAGAGAGCACTGATGCAATGCACTTGAGATTTCAGATAAGCTCCCATTTGGACTTCAGTGAATATCATCTTTATGCTTGCCACATTGATCTGTTGCGTCATCTAGCCATCCTGGCATGATGTGTTTCTTGGTCTGATCTTCTGCAACAGGAAGAATAATATTAAGCAGACAGATTTTTTCCCTTAATAGGTAAGGAAAGAGATCAAAATGCTATCAGATTGCTATGTGCAACTGGTCTACACTGTCCTCAGACTGCAGCAGTGTTGCCCCAAAGCAGCCTGTCTTATATCAGCTATTTGCTCCCATGCAGTAGGCTCAGCTCCTCTGAGAAGCACAGAGGGGGTTTTCCTGCTGCCATCAGGACAACTGGTCTGGCCTTCTGCAACCTTCTTAATCATACTGGGAAGAGAAGGCTGCTTGAAGCAATTTTTGACTGGGTGGCTTGAGGGAAGAGTTTGTGGGTACTAGGACAGTAGAAGGTGCAGCTGGCAAACCTCTGAGAATGGATTTCCAAGCTCTACTCATCTGAATGCTGATTTCACTAGCATATCCTCTGAGTCCTAAGAAATGTTCCTGACAAGGTCATAATTCCACATAGTTTTGCACACCCTCCTTCATTTATTCAGATGATGGAAAGGAAAAGACAAGGGCTGTGTTAATTAGTCTCATTTCTGAAATGGCCTTTAGATATGGTTGGAAGATGCAGAGCAGCAGAGCAAACGCAGGCCTTCTGTGATAGGGCATTAACTTTGGTGGATTAAGATTTTCAGTAGAAACAGAAAAAAATCTGTCCATCTGTATTCAGTTTAGTTTCCCTGATCGATGGCTTATTTTAATCATGTTTTATGGAGTTTTACATAGAATGTTATATAATGCAGATATTTATGATGCAATAAATGACAAGATGGGAAACAAAAGTTAATGAAATTGGTCTCCAATGCTTAGATATTCCTTCCATATCCAGACACAGTGCATTAGGATGATGACTTTGAAAGAATCAGAACTACATATGTCTCTGGATTTAAAATTTATATTATAAGGTTTGGTGACAGTCAGCTTTTAAGTTGCAAGCTTTGTAGATTTGGGGAAAGGTTAGTTTGAACCTGGCCCAGATTTAGTAGCAGACAAAACTCGGGTATGGCGCAGATTCATCCGAACCATTTACAACTTCAAGTTTTGCAGAAACAGCCTAACATTTATTCCTGAAGTGGTATTCAGAAAAAGGTCCTGCGATTCAGTGGGAAACATTTAGGTCTAAAGATCACAATGAAATTTGGAAAAGGACGATACAACTTCAAACAGATAAGACTTTCTTGTGATGTACCATCTCCCTGTTCACTAGCAGTACTTCCTCAAAACTGCAGTGCATTTGCTGTATACATACACAACATAAATACATATCAAGATGATTAAAAAACAGCTATGAAATAACATATTACTTGCCTTATTGACTTGTTCATATACTTACTTAATGAGGATCGCTGCTTTAAAATAACACACAAAACAACTGCTTGTCAAGAGACTGCAATATATATCAGGAAAGCCTGTATTCCCTGTTATACTAAGGGTGACTCTTCTTTTCTGCCTCCCCAGAGAAAGGATGACTTTGTCTCCTAAGTAAAGGCAATGGCAAAGCCCCCACTAGGTTGACTACGATTTACATTAAGTCCTAAATGATGAGTAAGGGCCTTTGATCCCTTTATGGAAATTTTGGCCAGCACTTCCAGGCGCTGGCATACGTGGCTGTGGGATTCTGATATGTTTTTGATGTTCATACTTTCTGCATTTTGCTTTGATTTATGCAATATGGAATATGAAATAGGAATTATGGTTAACTAAACCAGTCACAGACTGCTAAGAACTGCAAGTTTCTGGTTAAAATATGTATCTCACAACTTGTGAATGCTTTCTGCTAAAAATGCTTTGATTTGTTTGCATTTACTTAAGTGTCATCAACAGGTCTGCAAACTTGGCAATGAAAACTTCATCATAACACTAATTGTCATGCAAGCTGAGACAGCATTTGGGCCAAATGAGCAAAGGATCCTTAACCTGACCTCCACCCGTCCTGCTCATGCACATATGTTGTAATGCTTCATGCTAGTATAGGAAAGCCATAGAGCCATTACTCTTGGAATAAGAAAGTTTACCTAAAATTCTCCTCCTAGTTAATGGGTTTTTCACTTCAGTCTTCTGTCAGCTGGAGTTGCAGGGCAACTTGAACGTGACTGTTATCACGGACAGACCTTAGCAGAGGTCCTGGAAGTGAAATCAGTTGCTGGTGGCAGTTTTGCAGTCCAATGCTGACCAGCTAAACCAGCCAGGTGGTCACCCTGATCTCCTTTTCTAGTCAGTGGGTCAGTGGCAGAGGGTAGCTCTTCTCTACAGAAGAGCAGAAGGCAAATATTGCCATTAGCATCGCATCCTCTTTTTCACCTCTCTGTTGGCTGCAGAGGGTGCCGGGGGCAACCTGACCCTCACACTACGTGCAATGCTCTCATTTGGGGTGTCGGAATAACCGAGCACAGTATGTGCAAAAAAAAGTGTCCAGGCATCTGGATGACCCTTTTCAAAACATATCTTATTTCACAGCTAGGCCTGTGTCAAGTGTTTTTATTTCAGAAGTACTTTTGAAGATACCCACCGCTAAGCTTTGCTTATGGAGGTTTAAAGATTATGTTGAATGACTGCATGCCTGGCATTTCTACGGCTTTCAAGCTTAGCTTGGGTGGTTCACAGCTTCCTAAAGATGTCGAGGCCTAAAGCATCTTCCCAGTGGATGTAACGTGCTCAGGGCTGCGGCAGCCATGCCCCGCACGGGAGGGACCCGGCTGCTGGGCCACACTCTCTTCGTCCCAGGACAATGGAGACGTTTTCCTTCTTTTCATGCCACAAACCAGATTCAGCCTGGTTGCATTAAATTCTTATGTTAATGTACCATTAATTGGCTTTCCTTTCTTTATATTTGGTCTTCATTGTTCTGCTTTTACTTTGTTTCACTCCCCGTATAATTAAAATGTTTAACATTGTTCCTTCCTGTGGTCAGGACACATTCGCTTACGTCCGTCCGTGTGGCTCCCAAGCCAGGCAGAGGCCGAATGGAAGCAATTAAAACCAGGCACCGTGTTGTGCCGTGTGTCCCCTCAGCCCCCCTCACCGACGCCCTGCCGCCCAGCCCCTGACACGGTGGCGGTACATTGTGACACCCCCCCCGCCACTTCTCTGCCATTTCTCCGCCATTTCCCTGGCCAGTGCCTGTGGTCGTGCGGCCCCACAGCCAGGCCCAGCACAGGCCCTGCAACCTCCCAAGGCCCCGGCACTGCTCGCCCGCTAGCCGAAGCAGGGTTCGGCGCCTTCCTGCTGAAAGAAGGGCTTTAGTTTTTAAAAACAGAGGTGGTTATATCCATAGGTACGCGTGGTACGGCCACATCTCCGCACGCCGCCCCCCCACACAGGCACAGCCGCCCGCCGCTCGGGGCGCGCCGCTGCCGCCGCCTGCCGGTAGGTGGCGCTTCAACACCGCCCACCTGCGCGGGGCGCGGCGCGGCGGGCCAGGCCCCAGGGCGGGCAGGGCGGGCGGGAAGGGCGCTGAGCGCGGCCCGAGCCCGGCGCCGGCGGCTGCTGGCGGGGCCGGTTCGCCGGTCGCTGTTGGCTTGTGTCCCGCTGGCGGGGGGAGAGGACGGGAGGCCGCCAGTCGTGTGGCACAGAAGGCCGGGTGGCACGGTTGTCCTGTGGGGCTCGGCTCCTGCGGGCCTTCGGCAACGGGCGTGCTTGGGAAAAAATAATAAAATAATGTAAAAGGGATGAGCAGAGGTGCTGCTTGCTCCCTCAGGGTGAGCCCTTCTGAGGAGCCGAGCGGCGCGGCCTGCAGAAGGCGGCGGTTGGGGGTGCGCAGCCCCCAGCACTCGGTCACCAGCACTGCAGCCTGCTCCACCCTGCCATCCGCCCTACTGGCGTTTTGGTTTATGGAAAAGCCATTAAAAAATGTGAATTAAAAATACTCTTGGGTCAGCGGGGCCTGACAGCACAGGCGGCTGCAGGCACAGGTGAAGGCTGCCGTGAGTCTGTGGGCTTCAGGTGCCCTCAGGACCTGGCTGCTGCGGTGTGGCTGGGCCACGCGGGCATAAAAGTGGTTTAATGGAAAGGTGAAGCATTCCTTCTTGGGACTGAAAAGCTGCCATGTCGGGAGAGGCTGCTGGGCTGTGGGTCCACACCTGAAGTGGGGAAGGGTTAAGCAGCAGGCTTGGTTAGGGCTAGGCTGGCTGCCTCTCCTCTGCGTCCCATCTCTGCTGCCGACCTCCTCATCCCATGCCCGCAGTACCTAATTTCACACACTCCACATCCACCCCCATGTGTAAGTCGAGGCTGTAGTTTCCACTCAAGAGTCCAGGACCTCATCTCTCTCTTACTGGTTTTTTCCCTAGCTGTGAAAGGGAGCTATTGATATTTTGCCTTCCCCAAAGGCAAACCCTTTAAAGGGTGTGGAACAGCCTTCCACTATGGTGATGGGAAAAGTAAGGGGGGGGGCGGGGGGGGAGGGGACCGACAGCTTTTCAAAAAGCTCATTTTCTTCCTGCTTTGGGTGTGTTTGTTTTTTATTAAACACAGAAGTTCATTAAAACCCACTGATAAAATCAAAAGATTTATTTAGGGGTTTCTTTGTTAGCCCGTATCAGTTTATGAAGTCTCTGCACAGTGAGGCAGTCTACTGCAAAGAGTGTGAGGGATTTAAATACCGAATACCCGTGTTTGGGAAGCAGGCAGGAAGGCAGTGAAAACAGTCAGGGTGCTCTGCGGCCTTTGTTGGTTCTTCCTGGTTTGCTTGGGTTTTTTTAGTCACATTTGACAGAGTCACTGTGGACTTGGTAGAACGCACAGCTCAGTCTCAAAAAATACTGTTTTGGTTCATCTCTCCTTGAAAATCCTCTCCTGCACTCAATACAGATAGTGGTGGGATATTTCTGGAAAGAGAAAGTGTTTCTGTTCTGACACCCATGCTTCTGCTTTTGGATATTTTTAACATAAGTAGCTAGGATGTTGGGAAGGGTGGGTGGTGGTATCATATCTTTGTTATTAGAATATTCAGATCTCTTGCTTCACTGATTTTTTATTACAGTCCCAAGGTTAGAAATAATGATTGTCAGTGACACCTTCTTTGCCACTTCCTTTAGCTTCAAGTGATAATTTCAGGAATATTTTATTTTGTTTTATTTCTCCCCATCTATATAGACTCCATGCCTTTCTGTCTTAGATTAAACAGGAATAAGTGGTTTGTAAAAAGCGGCCTTTGAAAAGTTGAGGGCTGCAACATACCAGCATAAAAGATAGCACCAATCCAAGCTGCCTTTGTTGCTGCTACTGCTGCTGTCTTGGCATCTGTCGATGAAGAGCCGTTCCAATCTGGGGATCCCTGCCGGGGTGAGATATGGCCACGTCTTCAACAACGGACCAGGCGACACCAGTGCCAGAACACTGCGACCATCTGATGCAAGTCGCTCCTAATGAAAGTCCAGCATGGGGCTAAATGAGTTTCCTCCACTGCTGGGTGAGGGGCTAATGATAAAAGCACTCCCTGGGCTCGCCGCTGCTGTCGGTAGCTTTGTCAGGGCATATGGCAGTTGGCTAACTGCAGCTCTTGAGAGGTTTTCTCTCACTGCGTTACCTCTGGAGTTGGCTGGCGGGCTCGGCTGAGAGTCCTCTGCCCGCTGCCCGAGGGGTGTGCGGTTGCGTGGGTGCTTGCCGGGGAGCATGGCGAAAGGGCGGGGAGTTGTGGGGCGGCATTATTTTGGCACCTGGCGACTGTTGTTATTGCTGCTGGAGCAGCACAGCTCACATAAAATCTGTACTGGTTTGCGGTAGAAAAGGCTAAAGATGTGCTAGTTAGTGAGGTTAGCTGCGCTCCCTCACATGCAGGCACGCTCTGCTGGCCTGAATGTGTGGGCTGAGGCATTCTGCATTTCCAGTCACAGCATTCACAGTTTTATTAATGCTTATTATTATTAATAATAACAAACAATAATAATAATAATAATAATAATAATAATAATAATGAAGAAGAATAGGACAGTTGAGGCCAGGAAGTCCCTAGGCAGCTGACAAAATGTAATTTAAAAGAATGACAGAAAGAAGATAGATTCTGTCTTTCAGTAGTAGACCTTTCACTAGAGAAACCAGTGAGAAATAGGATGGAGAGAGGTAGATTAAAAAAAGGCAAAAGGCAAATGCACACATACATGCAAACAGACACAGACACACACACACAGATCCTTGCTCGCTCCCTTTTATTCTTACAGCAGTTTCTTCCACCTCAACTTTTTGTAGTTGACATTAAATGTAAGACCTGTAATTTTTTTTTTTTTTTTCAAACATAGCAGCGGCAGCAGCATGTTCTCTGCACCTGTTGGTTTTATGATTTGCTTCTCACAACAATTCCTTTGCTGTTGAGACATGATCTGAATGACAGGCACTGCTGAATCAGCTTGTAAATAGAAATGGAGGTAGGTTCAATGCAATTTCCAAAATAACCGCCCTCTTCCTGCCTTGTGTGACTTGCCCCTTCCAAGGCATGTTTTATCCTTCTTCATCTCTTGCCATTCAATGTCTCTGTTCTGTCTTAATACTCTTTTTCTCTTTTATCATTATTTCCACATTCTTGTCTTTTCTCTTCTCACTTCATTCCCCTGGATTCCCTCCTCAACATGCTATCAACAACTTAGATAACAGCAGAGGCATTCATAAGTGAAATGTTTAGTTAAAACATAGTAGCCCTGCCCTTGAGATGCATTCAGGGCAGGTCAAAAACATATAAGGCTTTTCTTAGAGACCTTCAGTTACAGGACAACTCAGAGGCTGCTTTAAAGCTTGGGCAGCACAGTCACTGCTCTTAACTGACCATGCTAACTCCATGGTGCCCTGGGAATAGTAATTCCTCAAAACTGAGTTAGACTGACTTGTTGCCTGTAAGAACACAAAGCAGCTCAACAGAAGGCCGTCATCTGTAACATTATAACTAAAGAAAACAAAAACCCCTGACAAAATACAGCCTTACTATTGCAATCACTGCCCATTTTCTGTAAGTCAGAAGCTTTTCTCAGTAGGGCCCCGAGTCAGGATTTTAGCATGTTTGGGGGATATGTCAAGGAAATACGTACTTGTAGTTTATACCTGTGTGGCACACTCCATGGATCTCAAAGCACTTTAAGCCTGTTTGTCATTTAGACTCTTAACACCCCTGGCAGGGTAGGTTATGTCAAAAGATTGGGCAGCTTGGGCATTGAGGCCATGGTCTTTAGAAAATTTATCACTGCTAAGATCCTTTCCAAGATCTATGCCTAAATGCTTCAGGCTCTATTGAAAAAGGGGTTTATGGGCCTTCACAGATCTGCCCTTATTTGTAAGCTTCTCCCTGGCATAACTGTCAATCTTGAAAGCCAGTGGGAGTTCTGGAGAGGTCAGAGTGGTCACACGAAGGTCCATTTAATAGTATCAGATCGAAGCAAAGTACAGACGGAAGCCGGCTGCATTTTTCTGACACATGTTGCAAATTGTTCCAATTACCTTTTAAAACTAACCTAAATCTTTGGATTAAACCAATGTGTGCATTATCAAGTGCTTCATGTGAGCTTCAGGTAATTTTTCTGTTGGTGCTATAATCGAAATGAATCCATTTTTAAAAGGAATTTGCTATTATTTAAAATACATTGTTGTGAATCACACGGCAGGGAAGCTCCATCAAGTACCAAAAGCATTACGTCACATTTGCCTTATTGCTGTGTTAATGTATTGAAGAAATGCACCTTTTGAATGAACTGAAATAGAAGGGATTTTTTTGTCAAAACATTTTTCCTGGTAAATGTTTTTTATGTGCTGTTGACAGATCTATATATATCCAGTATAAAACTGAAGAAATGTGAATGGCATTCGGTACCTCTTAGAAACCATGGGAGAAGCAACCGAGGGGCTACGCACCCTATGCAGTCTTCTCAGAGAAGTCAGGTCACGACAAGTCCCTGCCTGCACGAGGGCAACCATGGCCACTACCCAAACGTGTGCAAGCCCAGCTGAGCTTCTGGGGACTGGCAGGGTGGCTGCTACAGGCTCTTCTCAGTATAGTCCCACGTTTGCTGGGCTTTAGCATGTAGCGCTGCCTCACAGAATGGTTCAAGTGTCTTGGTGCAGGTTGCATCCCGTTAAGAGGTTATGGTCTGTCTCCAGCTCCTGCTCAGAAAAGACTGCTTGTAGGCAGCCCTAGCTGTCTAACAAAGGACACTGCTTACACAAATGGTGTATTTAAAAGATGCTTGCAGAAAGGGGTGGGAAAGTTTTCAAGTAAGCTTGGCCTGTTAGAGCAAGTTTATATAAAGGCTGTAGGACAATTAACTTCTTGACAACTGCTTTGTCTTGATGTGCCCTACACAAACAAAGCTACCTGAATGCAGAAAAATGAAAGTGATTTTTAGTGAACATAATAAAAATGCCCTAAAAGGTGCTGTGAAGTTTCTCCTATTCACCTAAAATTTCAGGTTTCTCTATGGAAAAGGCTGCCCAAAATATCCTTCACCTCCTCCTGTTCAAAAAGTTTCAAAGGGAATTTTCAATACAGAAAAGAAAAAACAAAACAAAACAAACAAAACAAAAACAAAACAACAAAAAATCAGGAAAAAAAATATATTTCTTTCCAATCTGCTTGGAAGAAAATTTTAGTTTTCTGAGTCACTTTAACTCAAAACATTCTTCAATTTATGAAATGCCAACTTTTTGTCTTCTCTCCAGCTTTGTAATTTTTTCACCATTTTCTCAGTGTTTCAGGATATGTGGTAGTATATTCACACTATTTCCCTTTTCCTTTCTGCCTTTCAAAGTCAAGGTAGGTTTGAAAATTGAATGGAGGAACACGAAAAAGGAAGAGGGGAAGGAGACAAGAGAAATAAGAGTTACAGAAATAAACCCAGGGCTTACAGATTTTGTTGCTATCCTGGCAAAGGTAAGAGGAAGAAAGAGGGGGGAGAAAATCTGATTTAATGTATTAATATTGGTTTTTTAAATCCATAAGTAAATATTTCAGTCACAAAAGAGAAATTTAATCTGATTTAAAAATATGCAGTCTAAAACATTTGGAAAAAAATTCTCAAACTGATTTTGTTTCAGAAGCTGCTTTCAAAGGAATGAGATTTTACATATGCAAAAAGCCATTTGGTTTGACCTGGGACGTGGTCTACATTATTCTAAAGGCTCCAAGGGAGGTGTGGTGCCATCGTTTGTGGTCTGTTAGGATGGCTCTCGGACACTTCAGTAGTGGCCACATTTTCAGTATCCACTGGTACTTTCTATTCCTGAGAGGAGGACTAGCTTGTCTATAAGATAGTGTAGCCTTTTAAACAAGAGAGTAAAAAATCAGTTTGAAGCCAAATGATGATGTAAATAGAAATCCCAATACTTTATATTGAATAATGCTTCACTGAAAATGTTTTTTTTATCTTGGTGGAAAGGGCAAAAAGTAAAAGCTACACTATGGATGAAGACTGTGGAATTTTACAACTTTGTCCTGTGCCCCAGTATGTTACCAGCCACAGCAATGGGTTGGAAGAACTCCTTACTCCACTGCTTGTAGTGTTTCCTGTGGCCTCAGTAAATCACTTAACCTTTGTCCCTAAGTTTCCTTATCCAGCAAATGGGAATTTTAATACTTAATTTTCTGCCTCAGAGAAGTGTTGTGAAATTTAACTAGTTAATGTCTGCAAAACCCTTTGAAGCCTCACAAAACCACCAGGTGATGTTTGTGGGGGGTTTCTTTGGGTTTTTTTGGTTGGTTTGTTGTTTTTTTTTAAGGGAGGAATATGACAAATCCAGGGTGGAAATATATAAATAATATAAGTATATAAAAGTCTTTTTTTTTTTTTTTTTTCCCTTTTTTTTTCCCCCCAGAAACAAGAGTGAACAAGTTGAATGTGAAATCAGTGCTTCTGTAGAGTATAAAGAACCAATGACTGAATAAAGCTGCTTTGGAACACACCCTCGTAATTCACAATTCTATCAAACAATCTTCCGTCTCCCCATTTTGAATTACTGGCATTTATGACAACTCCACCATGCGTTTTTCCTTCTGATTTTTAACTCCCCTTTTAAAAACACAAGTTTGTGTCTGCCCAGACAAGTAGGAACATTCTCAGCATGGGATATGCAATGCATTAATTCTTTGGTGGGGTTTTTTTCCATTAAAAGTTTTGCCATCCCAGTAATATCTTCTATAGTTTTCTTCCAGTGTGCTGTCAACCCTACACTTACCAGGTGTCATTTCTTTTTATTCAATAATTATGCCACTTTCAGTAGTGCTGGATGAATGCTTCAGAAAGCTGTCTACATATACTCATTCCAGCACTTAAATAAACTCATTTCAACTCTGTTCATACATATTTCATGTGCACTTTATCTGATCATTCTAGTCAATGATTTATTGGCAGGAATGTTTGCCCAAATGAAAGATTTTAAGGTTCAGGTAATTTGCAGAGAAAGTGAAATCTGCATTTCTAATAATAAAAATCTGTACTATAAACCATAACTAAATTCAGGATCAACCTGTTACTGTACAGAAACATGAAATATGAGCCAAAGTCCAACAAAATCCATTCTAACTTAGTTCATTTCCAGTGAACCAATCTTGAGCAAATTGGAGACTAAGAATGTGTTTTAAAACATCAGAGTATTTCCAACAGGTAGTATATGAAAGAAAAACAACATTGCAGTAGTTGACTATTGACAGTTGCAATGCATAGAATAAATCACTTGCAAGTTGTTTGGCCATTTCTTGTATTTGTCACATTTGGATCCTGAATTTAGTACAACAAAATTCATGCTGTTTATCTCAGCAGCACAACAGAACAACCTATTGACAATGCACTATTGTCAATAAGATATCAGTTGGAGAACAGTTGATTTATCCACTGGATAGAACATGATTATAAAAACTGGAGTTACCTATAACATATTCCAGTTGAATAACTTATATTTGTCTCCACATTTAATTTCAATGTGGTCATACACATTTGATGCCTGACTTATTTGTTTAGCTGAATTATTATTGATTAAAATGGGCAAAGAGATATGATGCCCATACTGATAAGTGCTATTGCAGGGTGACATTTAAATTGTCAGCAGTGCTGAGAACCAACAAAATATTTCTGTACTTCCTTCTAAGAAGTGTTCATTTGTGCAGAATCATTTGGAGAAGTCACAAGTGCTCTGAGGACAGGCAGTCTAATATTTACAAAACCCAAATAAGAGTATTTTGTGACACTGCACTTTTCAAATTTCATAGTAAAATGAATAATCTCTAAGGCAAACAGTCACATTTCTCCCCTTAAAGAACAAAATGTGAGCCCATTGAGCAAGCAGGCCAAACAGCACGACTTTCTACATTTCTGTATGTATTTCGTCATTATTAGTTTACATTCAGACTCCTACAAAGTGGTGTGTTTGCAAAGTTCCAAGAAACATAACCCTCTATAATCTATCTCCTTTGATAGGAAATTAATCTGTCATTAGCATTGCTTTCTCTCTCGTTCTCTCTCTCCTTTTGTGCTTTAGAAAGTAAGTCATGGCTCTACACTACGTGACAACTTCACGATATGGCATATTTCAGCCCTTTGCAGGCTTGCAGGTTTGACCAGGAGATGCTTTTGTTCCTAAATTTGGGCCTTGGTGGCTGTTGCTTATAGTTCCTACCTGATTTTATTATTTGTCCTTTTTAGAAGTTGGAGTGGTTTTATTCATAAACGAAGGTTTATGGAAGGTTCATCAGGGTTAATTTCTGTGGCAGCTGAAAGTGAAGAAGGGATTGTCACCAGGGATAACTTAGTGGGAGAAACACCAGGAGTGGAGAGACAGGATGCCCGAGGATGTGAATCACAGCAAGCAGATAAACCCCCATTCTGAATCAACCTCTGAAAGAAGCTGTCCTTTTCCACTGACTTGGGGGATGCTGGAGGTGATCGGTTATGCTGAGGTTTAAGTTAATCTTTCCATAAACCCTCTTCAGTAGTCTCGTGGAGAACTGGTCCTTTGGGTTGTTGGCATCCTAGCAAATGCATGGTAAGAGTGCTGTGTTTATGGAGTCTGACTGTCTTAAATTCTGAAACATTTGGTTATTTCATTTCCTCCCAGAAAGAAACAAACATTTACTTCTTTCCTAGTCCATCATTGCTGATTCTACTTAGCTCCTTCACAATTACTTGCAGCTGGATCCATTAAAAAAAAAATAAAACACCCTCTCCCTTTTAGATCATACACAAGATGAGGGCAGACAAATTACTCTGACTACAGTGGGCTGCAGCTACATTAATTTCATCCAATGCTATCTTCATTTCCTTCCTTTCCCACTTAGTTACGTAATGTGAAAATTGGTCTATTTTGGTATTATTATGATGATTTTGAGCTTCTCATTCTTCTTTCACATAGTGTTGGCTGCCTAAGATGACCTCAGAAACAATCTGGTTAACAAAACAAAAGAAAAAAGAGTTAGCAGAAGGAAATGTTCCCTTGTAGTGGCAACCTTTTGGAGAAGAGTACCAGTGTAGCTCCTGCTTATTGAATGCTTTCTGGGTCTATTCTGGGAATTTCAGACACTCCCACTTATTCTGATTCACATTAATGTAAAGAATGGAAGTATTAAAAAAAAAAAAAATGAAAAAAGAAAAGAAGAGATGAGTTCTATTTCCAGTGAATTGTTTTGTGTGTGAGAAGCCAGTATACGGTGCAAACAGGAACAGAACAAAAATCTCTTTGGTATTTACTTCTAAAAGGAGAATAAATGAGGCAAATTGCTATTCAGGCTCTAACCTGGGTTGTATGCCCATCTATTCATAATGGTAAGAGCTAAGTTGGTGGCAGAGCCGGCTCAAGGCTTCCGAGTGGAGTAGGCAGAAAATTAGTTTTCTCGATCCAGAAGTGAGGGGTAGGTACAATCACTGTGTCTGTAAGAAAGGAAAACCTGGACCTGGGCGAGAGGGGCGGGTGGATGGATCAGATCACAGTGCCTCTCCATAAATTTGGCTGCTGCTTCTCAGTGGGCTTTCCATAGAGGCACAGGTGAAAATAGGCAGTGGGGCCTGTGTCATTTCACTGTGTCCATAGCAGCCTATATGGAGCCCTGTGTAATATATGAAGCCTATATGAACCCTGTGAAACTGCCTTTTTTTTTTTTGCCTGTATCTAGAACGTTTCCCTTCTGTACCGAACAGATTTTTTGTAGCCCAGTTAAGTGCTATATTTGTGGTGGATACTACAATGGGCCAATATTTGGGTTGCTACAATATTGCCTGTGATATGGGAGGGCTAAGTTCAAACCACAGTTCTGCCCACTAGAGACTGCACTAAATTGAGAGAAAAAAAAAAAAAAAAAAAAAAGGCCAAACCCAACCAACCCTACAATTACTTTGCATTCTGTGGAACCTGAAATCTCAATGCACATCATTCTACACCAAAACTGTATCCCTGAATATCTTTCGCACTGTAATGAAAACACTTTTTGAAAAAAAAATTGCTTTTTTTTTTCACCTGCAGTATCACAGCCAAGTTTCCATCAGTGCGTGCGATGACATTAACCTAAAGGACGCACAGGGAAGGCACATATGACGCAGCCAGGCTGTGGAAGAGCAAATACACAGTGAAACTCCAAAAGAAAACAAGCAGTTCTTTCTTCCAGTGTGGTCTGTGTTCAGTCTCCCATTACTATTATGAAAGATAATATATGTTTATATTATGACAACATGCAGGAGTCTCAGTGAAACTGGATCTTGGCACTCTGCAGAGCAGGCTCTTAATATATATGTTCTAAGCAAGTTTTCCCCAAAATCTACAAGTATACAAACAGAATAGTCAGGGCTTGAGCTGGGATTATGGGAATCTGGACCCTGCATGAAAAACTGAAGACAAAAGGCATCCTGGACAGTTGTAGTTGATGAAAGGATTGTTTTTTCCGCGTTCATCCATTTGGGTAGAGGATCAGGTCTACTTGAACCATTCCTAACATGTTTTCATAATCTCTTTCAAAGTGGTATTTCCATTTTTCTGACGTTTCTATCTGCATTATAGTAACAACTGAACTACCTGAATGAAGAAGTGAAATTAATTGATGAAAAACAAATAGCATACACATTTCATGAATTGACATTCATCCACAGTGTAACACGTATTTGCTTTACTCCAAGTCTCCACTGCTACTGCTTATAGAAGACACTGGCAGGCACTATCAACAGTTTTACATACCTTTTAATTTATTTTTTTAAAAAATGAACTAAGTAACAGTACTACACTGTAACATACATAGGGAGTAAGGAACTGAGAATATGAAGGATGTAAAGTATCAAGTAAGTTGTTCCCTCTTGTCAGAGTCAGTAGTCTGGACATTATATTGGCAAATAACACTTATGATGAATTGCACAGCTCAATCTGCAGCTCATACATGTATATTGGAAAACTGAAGAGAATTAATGTGAGCAATTTTTTAATATTAAATTGAAAATGAGATATCTTTTCTCCGACAGAATATTACGTCAAATTGTTTTCTTTATTGCATTTTTCTCCTGAATATGATTACTATTTCCCATTTTCTTTAAGAATGCACGATCCTATTGTCTTTCCATACTAACTATTTGGGCTTCCCTTTGATCTAGAGCAATTTCATTTAATTCAACAGAACAGGAGTTGAGTTCTCAAGCATTTTATCATTTCCTTTGTGATGAAATCTGATGCAAAGTCCATGACTTCTGTAGAAAAATGCACTGTTATTGACATGAATGTGCATTGTGTCAGGCCTTCACATTTCAGACATTTTTTATATGTCCTGACAATAGTTCTTGAACTGTGTAGACAGTGCTGATGGATTATCCATTCTTCAGCATTTCCAAATGGAAACAAAAAAGTTGGTCAGAGAAAAAGTCTTGGTCTTATTGTAGTCAAAGGATGTTCTTTCTAAATATTTCCAAATTCTTTTGGTTTGAACTATGATTCAAATATATAGACTTACTAGACTTCACTATAACGTACAAATTAATTCCTTTCTGACTGGAACTACCAGTGGTTGTCTAAGGATCAGTGAACCTGATTTGATTACATCAAATACAGGGCAGCCTCAGTCCCAAGCATAGCTATATTATTTATGATGAAATGAGCTTATTAGGTAGGATCATTCCACATTCTGGTACCACAGGAGGCGTTAGGAGGAGCGCACAAGAGTTCCTTCAGTCTGCTGAACACGAAAGAAGTCTGGTAAAGGCCAAAGATAAAACAGAGTTACGAACATCTGCCAAACACATGCTGGTCAGACCTAGAAGGGGCACAAGAGGTGTGAGACTAGTGCCAACTTATGTTTGCTTAGCTGATTTTAAAGCGTTTGATTAGGAGGAAGAAGTTTTGACCTGAAGGTGGGATGTTCACCGTGTTTAATTGACACATTACAGGCTTACTTGACATGTTACTGTGAAAAAAATTATTATAAAACTCATTTCTACTCCAGAATGAGATAAGGTAGCAGGTTTGCTCTTGCTTGATTTCTTCAGCATACTAACACAGATGACCATGAAGAGATACTAGAAAGTGAAATCAAAACAGGCATTAGGTTTATTAATAATTTAAGGCAAAGTAACGATTGCCCCATTCACAGCGGAATTACAAGCTTGGGACAGGGGACTGTATCTCTGACAGGGGCAGAACAACACAAAGGTTTCTGTCAGGAATGAGAAGTTCAATAAGTGAAGAGCTCATATATGTGTATAGTCTTAGTAAAGATATTTCATATGAATGGGATTTTCAGGAAAACATGACAAAGTCAGATCTCGGAAATTCATTATGAATTGAGGCTTGTTATGAACTGAAGGCTCAGCCTGAAAGCAAATAAGGAAAAAAAAAATCACTTTTCTGAAGGAGATTGTGTGGACAATAGCCATTTACAAAGGTAAAGCAGGATCTGGGAGAGAACCTATAGATCTTCAAAGTTCCTTCTTCACAGCAGCAAGCAAGAGCCACAGTGGTCCTCAGTTCCATTAGTTCCTCTGTGTTCCTTGCACAGTTCATACACATTCACTTTTTTTTCCTTTCATACATCCTCAACGACTGTCTTCTGTGGAACTGTCATTCTAACTACATGCTCCATATTTTAGGGTAGCTTTTCATACCAATTTTCCCAATATTCAGTCAAATCAGGTAACAAGATTAGTAAAAGACAACAGGAAGAGATTTGGTTTATCATGCCACTAACACTCATATTGACAATGATTGATGAAAATGATATATATATGTGCACAAATATACTGTGATATATAAGAGGAAAAAGCTGGTAAAATCCTAGACAAAAATCTAGAAAAAAAAAAGTATGGATAAAAATTTGGAATTCTCTGAAAAAATCTATGGCCAGAAATCACGGTTTGATGCAAGAGAAGGAGGAAAACTCTACTAATCTAAGTTTGTCCTTACAAATAATGCAAACATATGTTAGGAAATAAAACAAATACATACTGTATGTTCTAAAATAGAAGTCATAAAATAGAAGCTTGATGGTGGAAAACATCAGAAAGAAAAGCATGTCTGGTGATGTTGAAAAGGTTTCTCCCATCAAGCTAGCAACAAAATACAGTAGAGGGAGGTGGCAGTAGTATTCAGGATGCAAAAAGGACAGAAATATTCAATAAATGTTTCTGTCCCCACATCTGGAAATAAGGGGGATGATTTCCTTCTGTTTGATGAAGATGATGAGGTATATTACCAGCTTTCTTCATGGCTAATGAAACAGCAAAACCAGCTCCTAGAAAATAAGCATTTTTTAAATTTGGGGGAGAAAGAATGATTTCACTGCTCAGTTTTGACATTTGATTGACAGGATGTTCTGTAAATGTAACGGACTTTTGCAAGACCTTTGAGTCAGTGGTGCATAAGATTCCGATTACAGAGTCAATGCTACACAACATCAATAAAGAACATGTTAAATGGATTAAAAATTGGCCAAATGACAGCTCTCAAAATTGCAGTCATCAGTGGTCAATGGTCATTGCTGAGTTGCTGTTGAGTAGTTGTATCCTAGTAGTGGGAGGTTACCATGAGGATCAATGCCGGGCCAGTGTTGTTCAGCATTTTCAGTGCTGGAAATCAGCAACTGGGAAATAATGAACTGCAGCTGTGGAAGGTTCTAGGTGACTGAGACATGGTGGAGGCAGGCACACAAAGTGATGTGGTTCAGTTGTAGCTAAGCTTATTCAAATGAACTGTTTTGAATACAGCTAATTAGTCTTATCTAAGAAGAAAAATAGAGCTCATGACAAGTCAAGGGTGAGACTAGGGGAAGCCCATAGCCTGGAAACAATGCAACTGAAATAGAGCACATGAGACAAATAGCTCTCAGTACACTTCCAGAACAACTGAAAGGCTGAAGGAACTCCTGCCATCCTTGTGTAAGTGAAGGGAACAGTGAACGTGAATGGGAAAGTGATCTCACGTTTACATATGGCCTTAGCAAATGAGTGTAGATGAGTTCTCGTGGCCATGCTTTTTTTATTACAAAAAAAAAAATTTAAAAAAATGCCGAAATATTAGAAAAAGTAAGGAAAGAACATCAAAAATATCTGAGAGCAACAGGGATTTAGTGAGAACAATCTCTTTAGCTGATCAGAACGATGGGATGCGACTTGATCACAGGTGATAGAGGAATGTTTGGTACTAAAGGACTACTTAACTAAGAGGGGAAAAAAAGGTATAACCATGGCCAAAGGCTGAAACTAGACCTTTTGAGACAGAAAATAAGGGGCACATCTTTAACAGTAGTGGTGGGGAGTGATAAATTGCCACAACAAAGCACCATTTTGGGTGATCTTCAGATCAAGACCTTATGTGTGTTTTGAAGATGTACTTCAATGAAACACAAGTAATTGATCTTGATACAGAGTAATGGATGTGTATTGCAAGGGCCTAGGCTGTGTAAGGAATGAGGCTCAGGTTTCAAGTGGCCTGACTTTGCACTCAATAAATATATGACTTAAGGTCTCCAAAATTTCAGCTGCTATGAACTTCCTATGAATTTGTGTTCTGACTTTGTTCCATTCTTATTTTATGCAAAGCATTTAGCTCACACCTTTAAAAAAAGCCTGACATGATTGATAAGAGCCTCTTAAAAACATAAGCTGAGAAGGGAAATGACGGCATCATTAGCCACTGGCTACACTTCCATTTTAAAAGACACTCCACCTCTCCACATCCCATGCGCCACACAAATGCTAAAACAACTGTCTTAAAACACAAGTCAGGGAAGTTTCTGGCAGAAATCCTGGACATAACAAAGCCAGGATTTGGTGACATCGTGCCTTCTGAAGTGATCAGCAGTATGACGATGTGCTTAATTTTTATTTTTTTTTGCCTAATTTGATGTTGCACTTTCTATATTCTGCTCCCAGTTTTTCTTTATCCCTCCTGGTGCCTTTTTTAATATTTCATTTGTCAAGGTCTCCATGCAAGGCATTTTTTTCTTGGCATAACTAGATCCCATTGTAATGAAGAAGCTTCCTAATACTCAACATTTTACCTAGCCTACTAATAGTATTGAAGCATGGAAAATTTCAGATGTGTTTATAGCATGTAGCTGATTTGGTGATATTATCTAGTGTGCTGTTATTACTGTAGCCTACGAATTATGATTGCCTGTCTCTACATGCAGATAGTGATGAAGCAGCGAACAAAAGCTTTCTAAATAAGGGAGGGGACATGGTACAATTGTTAACCATACAACATAACAGAAAGTAAGACTCCCAAGTATGAAAACAGAATATAAGGTTATAATGTGAAAGGAAGATAAAGCGTGGAATTGTCTACAATAGAATTATTTTTTTCTAAGAGCTTGCCTAATTTAACCCCATAATCCCACATGAGCGTATCTTGCACAGTATCCATTCTAAAAAAACAATTAAGAGCTGAAGATAGATGAACTGTGGAGCAGCTGACATGAAGAAACCCCTCTTTATTCACATGTAGAAGTGTAGAATTGGGTCAGATTTTGGGATGAAATTATGTCTGTCAGAAGTGGAGTGTTGGCAATGCTGTCACTATTTGCATTATTACTAGATACAGGTCAAATTTAGGAAAGGGATTTTACTGTAAAAATAATTACCTCAGCCCTAATTAGAAGACCTTCTTTTTTCTTAAGTGTAGCTCCAGCATCACTATCTTATAGTGGTGAAAGGAAAAGTCCTTGTTCCTAGAGATCAGCTCTCTTTATTATGGAATCACCTAGTGGTACCATCTTCCTGTATACCTTGGGCTGATGATAAAATGCCACAAAGCAAAGGAGTTCTGTGTGTGCTCCCTGATATTCCAGGTAACACAGTAGCCCAAATTTGGTGTCCATGTTGTGTAAACAGTCTTCTGATGTGTACAACGCCTATGGAAGGTGAAAGAGTCCAGCGGTTCAGCAGGGTACCTTTTTCATGTGCAGGAGGAGACCACAGCTGAGATGAATCGCTTATCCTTATTTACATGGTTTACCTTGTAACTGCCTCCTTTAGGGCTGTTTTAGTCACATTTTGAGCCAACAGTAGGTGTGGAGGCGTATGCTGCAGGAACCGCTGTGCTGACAGACCTCAAGCTGCTCTAGGAAGTTACTGTCAGGACCTGGGGGAACCAGGATAAGCCCTGTGATGGATCTAATTCTCCCTGTTCTACTCTTCCTCTCATTTCTTTAGATTATGCTTTGATGCTGTTAAGGTGTGCCTATGGATATATAATATGCTTTGCATAAGTGGGTGTGGTGTCATTTCCTCTGCCCAACTTTGCTAATGCAAATTGGTGATGTACAAAATCCTCATTTCAGTCCTCTAAGTATCTCATTACAAAAGAAACTGGAAATGTATCTACTTGAACAGTGTCCACAAGGCTGATGCAAGCCCAGAAATGGAGATACTACAGCAGTGGGCTTTAAGTTTCCAGAAATGACCACTCACCTCAGTAGTGTAGTCATAAGTAAACAGAAGAAAATTTAATTGAGCTCTTTCTAAAGCACGTAGAAGAGTGATTAGTCCGATGTTGCCCACTTTGGAAAAACAAATGGGTTAGTTTTTCCCATTTCCTTGCTTGCCACTATACCACTGAGTAGCACAGTGTCCAGCTACACAAGCTGAATGGCCATCTAGAAATTTTATTCTCAGCAAACATACTTTGGAGGCAAAAAACCCCAAACAACCCACTACAAAACTAAAGCAGTATAGATTATTTACTTGGGAAAATTATTATGCTCAGAACTTCAAGATAAATTTAATAAAAAAATCAACTTTTTTAGAAGTTTTAACTTCAAGGAGATACTCAATATGCTTAGGATATGGGAAAGGGTAATCCAGAAGATGGGGGTGAGAAAAGAGTTACAAAACCCTTTCCCTGTAGGTGAGCTCTAGGAAAGTGCTTATATTCAACAAGAAGCTGCCAACAATGTTAGTATTCAGCAACTTTCCCTCTTCTGAGAATTGCAGTAGATCCACTGATAATAGAATTTATGCTTGAGCATGCAGCACTGACTTAAGGTTAGTGCTTATGAATATATTAACGTTCCTTTCAAATTGTAAGTAACACAAGAACTTTAAAAAATAATTAAGTGTATTTAAAAGTCTACTGCTCTTTTTCTATGTTCAGTTATTCTGTTATTTGGGGATTTTCCTCTGATGGATTTGCACTGTAGCACTGTTAACCAGCAGGCTGCACACAAAATGGCTGTTGCATGGAAAAACCTGTGAGCTGAGTGCCCCGGAGCCCTCCTCACAGTTGTGGTCTTCCATTCCATGTGCCACGTATAGAAACTAAACTGATAAACCAAGCTGAGGACTGCTGAACATAGAAAATAATAAATAAATATTTTTTTAAAAAAGGCCAGCTCATTAAGTTTTATTTTAGAAAGAAAGATTGAAGCTGCTCTTTCTCCTTCTTGACCCATGGAAGTTGGATCATAAAGGTCTGCCTTGTAGGGCATCTCTGTGGCAATGGTTTAAGCCTCAAAGTTTAGCTCTAAACCTGAAACTATTTTTGAGGTGAAGGCATAATACTAATACTTCTCATCTTCCCAGGGAGACAGGTTTATTTTCTTTATCAAAAAACAAACGTGCTTTTTCAGACAACTAACTTCACGACATTATCAAACTGCAGACAAATTAAATAAATCTTGGAGCAGCTTGGGAAACCCATATATTTGATCGCTTCTAAGTGGCCTTTTAAGGCTTACTGGTCTTCCAGTCTATATACATTATTTTGGGGCAGAAAGACTAAGTATTTTTCTGTACATGTCACAGGGCAGGAGGACAGAACACCATTTGTTCACCTAAATGCACCTGTGATGTAGAGAGAATTGACAGCTCTGTGATTATGGTGTTAAATGAAGTTGGGAAGCTAAAGCACAAAACTCTGTGCCTTCGCTGATACATCAGTAGTGTGAAGAGAATGATACTAATGGTACTGATTTTCTTGTGCTTTGTTTTGCCTCTGCATTACAAGATCTCTGAGGTATGGGCTGATGCACTGCAGCCCAGTCACAAGCAGCACATCTAAGAGTTTTTATGGAACAAATAATAAATAGTATTAATGAAGAAATATGGACTGCTAAGAAGTGAAGGAAAATACTACCTTTTCTGCTGTGAAGTCCAAAGTAAAAGAGCTTATGTGCTCTTTGCTTTTCTCCCTATGGGTGTTGCATATTCTCACAGCCTTCACTAACCATTTCAGAGCAGGACAGATGACCTTCAAAAGTAAATACGATTAAAGCTGAACAAATCAGGTAATTACAATAAAAACATGACTTGACAAGCAGCCTCTGGACAGAATTACAGTTCTATACACAGCCTTCACATTCAATTAGGATGATTTGAAATGGTAAAAATATTTCTTTTACTTTTGTTTAATATTTGTGGGACACTGTTTCGAAGCTATATTAGAGTTCTTTAAAAAAAAAAAAAAAAGTTCAACTTGGATACTGAGTTCTTGCATCTGTCACTGGTATGGATGTTAGAAAAGTGTTACCACAGGTATTTGAACCTTCTTTTCCACCCAAGTCTCTTGTGATGCAGGACTTCCCTCCCTAGCATGGCCCTCTTCCCTCTCCTGCTCTCTTTCTACAGCCTGTTGGCAGCTCGTAATTGGCACAGTTGCAGAGCCATGCAGGGAGAAGGCACTGATGCCTGTCTCCAGCCTCTCCCTTCTCCTTTTCTCATTTGGGAGAAGTGCACATAGCAGCCTCCCGGCTCTCAGGGAACATACAGAAAGATAATGTGAATGGTGAGAACTAGAGATGGCAAAACATTAAGTCCAGAAAAAGAGCAGGAGACAAGGCTAATGCTATGAGCATTGCTGTAGTATTAGCACATCATGATATTGGCATCAGCACTTAGAATCAAGAAAGACACTTCATTGCCACCTGTCATTACTGCATTGCACAAGCTGCCAGATGTTCCTAAACCAAGGACAAGCTGCAAGGTCCAGAGAAAAATGCTGAGCAGAAAAGCAGGTGATCCATGATGACCTAATACAGCTCAATGCATAAATATCTTAACTTACTTCAACGATTTTAAAGATCAGACCTGTGATATTCCCTGTTATAAGTCAGTGGCATTTAACCCTCTAAGTATCCCTTTACTTTGAGATTCTCCTCCCATGTTGACAATGTGCAACATTTCACTGCATAGAAGAAAACTGAAACGTACAGCTAAATATAAGAAGGAGAAAATATCCTGAAAGCCCTGTGGGATCTTGCACTACTGCAGTATGTGCAATAGTGCACATGGTGATGTCCCTCTGGACAGGTCCTGGCTCCAGCAGGAGCAGATTTGTAGGAGATGAAGCAGAAGAGGAATCAGTCTCCCCACACAGTGCTCTGTAATGTCACTGCCCATGGGCTCTAAGTGGAGTGATACTTAGTGGCATCGTGATACACTGCTTTCTGGTGAAATGCTCAGATGGAAGCATCCTCACTGTGGAGACACAGAATTGAAATCCAGGATGTGCCACTGGAAACATGCAGGTCAACCCTGAAATACAAGGTCAGAGAGGGGAACCAGCACTCCCTGGATCTGCAGGACATCAATAAATTTCCTATGACCACTGTAATCTTAAAGCACCTAAAAAAAATGGGGCAAATTCCTCTAGAAACAACTTCTAAAAACCCTTCAATCCCACTGAAACAAATTTGAGCAACACCGTGTAAAGCATGGAGTGCTCAGGCATGCAATCAAGAGAGCACCATAATCTAGTTTAAAAACATCAGGTAGGTGAGCTGGTCTGGTGAAATCCCTAATGCTACCTCCATGCGTAAGGGTTTAGCAGGATCAGGCACACGGTTGAACCAAGTCCCAAACAGGCAGGAGATCTGAGATGGTTTGGATGAGCTGGCAGAAGGACCTACTTTTGCAAACTTGCTTGGGGTCCAAGTCATAGAGAAGGGCCTGCAGGGCTGTATGTATTAGCAGCATTACTGTAGTGCCACGGAGGTTAAGCACCATTCTGTCCTGCACTATGAGCCACAGTACAGAGGTGCCTGAGCTAGTGGAGACCCAAGCTGGCACAGCACCATGCCGCACAGCTCCGCCAACGTGGATCCCAAAGCAGCGTGGTGGCACTGGCATGGCACAGCACCAAGCTTGCCAGAGACACGCGAGAGGCTGGCACTTCTTCAGTGATGCAAGCACAGCACTATGCTGCTGTGGCTGGGCTGCCTCCGCTCCCAGCAGGAGCTCAGGTGCTGCTGGCCTGAGCATCTCTGCACAGTGTAAAAACATCTAGTCACAAACCAGAACCCCACCGTGCAAAGTACTTGACAAACACAGCACAGAAAGATACCTTGCCCCAAGGAGTTTACTATCTAAATAAAATGAAACTAGTGTAGAATGCACATTGCTCAGTGTATAAAGCAGTGCTTGTCACTTTTTCTGCCAGCGATGTGCCAGAAGTCAAGCTATTAAATTGCAGTTAGCAGATGGGCTAGGTACTCCCATTGATTTTGCAGAGTACCATGCAGCTACCAGGGCTCTTCATCATACACCTGACTATCAAAAATCCATAGTTATATCCTAAGAGTGATATAGTATCTCCAAGCTCATTGAGTTATATATCCCTCATTAATATACCCTTTATTTTCAGGGAGCTCACATCTTTTGAAAGGGTGAAGATTACTTGAGTTTTTAATAAATGAACCGCTGCAAAGGAACATGTTGCCTTCCTCCTCCTAAAAAGACGCTATTTATATCAATAATCCTATTGCGGGTGTTACTCCAAACCTCAGAACAGAACAGTGACAAGTTAACCAACCACTTTTGTAATAACATTTACTGCCCTTTATGAAGTTAACAAATCTATTTTTCAAATTTCAGTCATTTAAAATACAAAGGGAAAAGCCATTTTTTCATATGATAAAATGTAGCTGCTGCTGGAATCAAAGAGTCAACTACATTTTTTTCATTAATTTGATTATTCTGAAATGATTGATAAGATTAATTAAAATTGGCTTGATTCAGAGATCTTCAGAGGACCCATCTACACAACTCTTGCAATTTCCACTTGAATAAAAATGGAACAGCATCTATAGGGAGACAGATATACCCAGCATGCCTCTTTTCCTCTCTAACTGTATGATAGTTATTATGCCTATTATTCTCCTTGTGAAGCTTCAGACCATCTAGAATATTTTGAGATTTTTTTTTTTTTTAGTAGGGTGTGGAAGGAAAAAGAGAACCCTGTGTGAGAAAGAAAGAAGGAAAGAAAAGAAAAGACAGAAAAAAAAGAGAAAGAAATAGGAAGAGAAAGAAAGAAAGAAAGAGAAAAGGAGAAAGAGGGTGAGAAAGAGGAAAAAGGAAGGAAAGAAAGAAAAGGGGAAACAACCCAAATAAAGTATAATTTCAACCAATTATAAAAGCTCAGCTAGTCTGCATTGAACCTTTTGGGGAATGGATAATTTTACCTCCCTGAACATAATGCCTAAAAAATTTCCTTTAAAGCTGTGAATAAGCAGTAGTTTTTCACCCCTTTCCCTCTCCCTATCCTGGGCTCTGATCCAGAGTTAAGTGTAACTAGTAAACCAATAGTATCTGCATGAAATAAAATCAAGCAGATCAAGGCTAAAGTCTTCAATATTATTCACATAAAATGCCATGCTTAGGGAGGGCTTAACCCACTCTCTGGGGCCACAGGTGTTCTTGAGTACATCTAGGAAAACTTGTTTGCAGGCATTTATTTTTCCATTTTATGATGGGCCCTACCATTGACTACTCTTCAGCCTAACTGTCCCCCTTCTATAAATAAAACAATCTGTGGAAGGGCATGGGTGACACAGAGTTCCCACCACTACCCTCAGAGTTTTTTATTGAAATGCGTGCTCCCCGAGAAGATTCTTTTGTAACATCTCAGTAGAACTACACTGTTTAGAAAAGTTTCAGTGATCACCAAGAAAACATAGTCAGACAAACACATTCCTATGTCCTATTGCTGTTAGGACAGGTAAGGCCATAATCCAGGCAAATTTTAGGTATGTATCTAATTTAAAACAAAAAATCATTTGACTGCCTTTCAGTAAATGGGCTTCAGTGGGCCTTGATATTAAACACACACGTAGGTGTTTTACTAAATTGGGTCCCATAAATGAACAATATTTTTAATAGGTATCACAGAGGAAAACTAACTCTGTTTAAAGAAGTAAAAACAAACAAAATACCACTTCAGGTGGCTGAAGTAACGCTATAGATTAAATAAACCAGCTCTTGGTCTATCTAGCATTGGTAGTGCCAGTCATTAAACATTATAAGGCAGTGGAAACCTGTTCGTGTCCAAAGTCAATGGGAAGTTTTGGCATTTACTAGGCCCAGAATTTCCCTCAAGACTTTTTTCAGCCACTCACGTGCTTAGAGCAGTGCACATGCATAACAGATGTGCTTTACACTACGACAGCATTACGGTTTAGTCAAGAGTGCACATTAAATTTCTCTTTACAGTACTGGGCAAGGATTTCCATATCTCCATGAGTCTACTTTTTGTAAGCTCATGTACAATGTAGGCCAACATTTGCATGTGAAAAGTCATCAAAAAATCAGGAGGAAAATTGCCTACCTCAGTCATTTTAAAATAACTCAGGCCATTAATTGGTAACCTTTGTTTCTCCTACTTGCACAGCCATAAATTAGTTTTATGGATTAAGTATATTTGAACTTTTAAAAATGCTTTTATAGCTTAGAAAGCAATACACTGTATTTGCAATCACACTTCAAAAACGGTGGAGAATAGAGGTGTGTGTGGGGAACCGATTAAGACTCTAATATCTTGCATCTTGATTACAAATTGTTACTGGAAAAATCAGTCTACTTAGTAATTGCAGCACCAGTTCAAGTGTTCATGGAAGAAAATATTAGATTTAGTAAAATTAGTTGCACAAGAAAAAAAGGGAGTATGTCATTTGTTCATAAAAGAAAACTTTAAGAAACCAACAGCCATCAGCCAGCTGTATGGCACATAGCAATTAAAACAGAGAATATAAGAAACCTTCGGTGTTACGATAAAATTGCAACTTAAGTGCCACTTACAATTTCATCACCACTTTGATGTCCTTACTTACACAGCCCCAACATGATCTGTTAAGCACTGGAGTAATCACAGGTTGTCTTCCACTTTCCTGACAGGTGTGGTGGTAAATGATGCAAAATGCATCCGTGGTGCTTGGGTTTAGAACCACAAGGTCTGGCCTGTGTGGAAGCATCATGCTGGTGGGGATGGACTTGCATGCTGCATGGCTGAGGTTTTCCAGGGGCAGGCTGTGGTTTAAAAGGCCTTGACTTCTTGTTTCCAGAAGGAACCAGAAGTGGAGAGGTGGATTCTCAGGCAGTAGTTGCTCACTACTTGAACCAGTTTCATATGGTACAATTCAGTCTTGTGCCATGGGGCTCTGCTGGCTTTGGAACATCTCCAAACATCCTAATCATTCACACAGTATTGGTATGAGGAAAAATGGTATCACAGAAATGAGGGAACAGCTGTAGACATCAGAAGAGCTGCTGCTAGTGCTTGCTGTAGAAGTTCTCCAGAGGAAGCTCTCACTAATGCTGAAGAAAATAATTTCTGAATTTCCTGCCTCCATACCTAAATTGTGCCACTGAAAACCAACCAGCCAATGAACCCCAGAGTTCCCTTCACCTGCCTTGTGCTTTACAGCTTCTGCTCTATTTCCAGCTGGTCTTTTCAACCATGATAAGGCATTGCATGAAAAGAATAAACCATGAAACCATGAATGTTTTGCATAATCGCATGACTCCAGGAGATGGAGCTTTAACAATACAATTTCTGGGCATATCTTTAGTAACTTCTGCCTCTCTCCCTACCTTTGGTTGAAACAAGCAATAGCTTTGTTCCTGGACTCTCTTCTACCAGGGGAGGCAAAAGGTACATTTTGTACAGCTGTGAACAGTTACCGAGCTTCCCAGACAAAGCAGCACCATGTGAACAGAACTGAAGATACTTCCCCAGCCATGACTGCCTTGCAGAGCAGTTTCACAGGCATATTCTTCCCTCCCCAGGATCTCCTGTCCTGAATTAGAGCTCAAGAAATTCCAGTGGGCATCTAAATATCTGCTTCTGCTCCATACCTCAGAGAAATCAGATGAAGTAACTCCTTGGTGGTGTCAACATCAGGGAAACAAGGGGCCTAATAACTGTCCCTTGGCAAAGACTTTCAGGTCTATAATGGTGGGTCTCACCATGCTGGACAAGCATGCTCTTGTACTACTGTTGACCGGAGCATGTTGCAGTACTGTTTCAGTTTGGGCCCTTTGGTCGCGGTCTTTTGGCACGTGCAAGGTAAAGTGAAGAAATGGGATCAGTGCTGCTCCCTCACTGTAACCCAGTTGTTTAAGTTTATAATTTTTCACCAGCTTTATAAAGGCTCTGGTTTATAGTTCACCCCTTCGCAGATGCTGTGAAGCATGTAACACAACAGTTTCTCAAAGAACTTTTATGCCATTACTCCATACTTTATGAGAAGAGATAAATGGAGCCAAACGAAATACTGAAATAAGCATATGCACTCACTTACCTGAGTTATCTTTATTTATTCTTTAGCAGTCATCCAAATCTTTTAAGGGTTTCAGGATCTTGCCTTTCCCCTTGCATATAGACTTGTATGGATTTTCCTTAATCATATGGCATCCCATCTTACTCCTGCAGCTGCTGAGGTAGCTGAACATTTCTCCTTCTCAATAAATGAGATGATAGGAGGCTGTTTCCTTTGTAATCACCAGATTTCTTCATCAGATAATCAGTTACTTAGTTACCAGCTCATGAGGGCAGGTGATTTTTCTGAGTGGCAGCCAATTCCTCACCTACGAGTAACTTTGTGTGAAGAGATGATAACAGAGGCTTAACAACTTTCTATTATTACATCTTCATTGTGTGGAATTCCAGTCCAAGAAGCAGGTAGAAAAGATAGCTATCCAACCCATATATTATGGATAATTTTATTAAACACCCCCCCCCATAATTCTCAAATATATATGCAAAAGTTCACTGTCTCAAAGAGGAGATTATTATTCATACGGTGAAGGATTCTCCCAGCTTTTGTATATATCCTATTCATACAACTCTAGGTTAATTATTTTGTGCAGATGAACATTTTTACCTGACTGGACATGTTTGTCTCTTGATGCAACATAAAGCTGATAGACCTTTTCATCAGTCAAACCTGAACCCATCCATCAGTCAAATATTGGCACATGACTAGCAAGTGAAATCTGTTCTTAGTCTACCAGTCTTTCATTCCTCCCTATCTTCAAAGTTACCCATTCCTACAGACCAATTAATCTAGAGGCTGACAGTGGTACTCTTCCTTTGATTTCTTTGTGAAAGAGTATCCAAAAGTATTTCTTGGCTTGTTCTAGCACTTACTTTCCTTTGCTTCGTGGTTCGGCAACAAACATGCACACTATTGCTAATTAATATGTTTGAAATTCTATCCTGGCCCACAGCACTAAAAAAAAAATCTCAGAAGTCTTTGACTGCAGTAGCTATTAATCAGCCCTAAGCCTTTGCATTTGTCCTAATTCAAAGCATTTGTTTCACAACATATTTTCTGCATACCACACCAGTGTTGATCAACGTAGATTTCAAAATTCTTGTTTATTTTATTTTACAGCATGTCAGTCTGGGAAGTTAGACAAAAAAGCAAAAAAAGAAAAAAAAAAGGCTGTTTATTTGTCTCATGCTGGGGAATTTCAGACTCCAGCAGGGTTCAATGGAGTGTGTGTCACCATCACAGAGCGTGCTAAGACGGCACACTGAGTGGGAGCTGGTGATGAGAGAGAAGGGGCAGAAGAAGTCTGCGTTTGGCAGCTGAGAAGACACAAAGGAAAACAAACAATACTCTTTGCAGAGAAGCCTCTTTCATGCTGTACAATGGATGCATGTCATTATTGGCCCGCATTGTCCACTCTGCTGCATAAAGAGAAGTAGCTTCTCTCCACAAAACTCAACCCGACCACGTACAGAAGGTGTCAGCTCTGCAGCAGCTCTGCTCTGCGGCCTCTGAAGACCTCAGGGAAGGCACTGGGACTGTCTCAAAACTAAAGAGACTGCCTGGAATATGGGGAGGAGCAGTATGATATGTTGTTCTTATCCAGCTCTGCAGTACTTCCCTGAGAAAAATTAATAAAATGACCCGTTATGCAGATACGGACATCCCAGGGCTTCTGACGTGCTAAGGGTGGATCTAGGCAGCCTCTTTCTAAAACTTTGCAACTGGAGTAGAAGGAAATCTGAAATGTTTTCTTTGCCTCAGATCTCTCCCACACACATTGACTCTCTAGATAAAGGCTAAAACATCGCTGTGAGCAATGACTTATCCTTTCCTTTTTCAAAATACTCCTCCATAAGAATAATTTTTGCCCTGCAACGAACTGGTTTTAATCAAATGGCAGATATTTTTAAAGTATGCAGTCATACTGACATGTTCTTCAGGGTCTGCTAGCTCTAACTCTCATTGTAGAATAATACTGTGTTGTTCCTGTCAAAGGAGAGTGTATTTTTAAGGAAAAAGTATCTACCTATTTCCAGGAAAGTGCAGCTGTGAGAGAAACACAAATTAGCTGCAGCTGAGGTTGCTCTGCAGGATGTTTGAATGAGATACTTGAAGAAGACTGAAAAAAAAATTCAGAACTTAATCTGATTCAAAACTAGAAGCTTTTAAAAACAGATATGCTAAATAGATAACAGATTGGGGGAGGGGGGGGAGGGGGAAAGGGAGGGGGCAAAGTTTTAAATTCAACTCTGATCTTGCCCACTCTGCCCTCACAGTTTCTGTTTGGGTTGCAGTGACTCACTGTCCAGCAGCTAAACCTGCTCGATCTCCTAGGAAAGCCTTTCCATCATCTCTGAGGCTGCCAGCTCCCACCTGCCGTGCAGCTCTCCTGCCCCGCTGCCCTGAGCAGGCTCAGCAGCTTGCTCCAGAAAGGAGCCATTTCTCCCACCCACCCAGAGCCCATCTGACCTATTCTTACAAGAATATATGATAACTTAGTACAAACAAATCAAAAAGATGCTCCCCTTCACAGCAACATAATATTGCCAGCTTTCTAACAGTGCTTTCACCTCACCTTGGCTATGCAAAAATTTTATGACTTAAATGGCAGATCTTACCTATTTGGCTGATTTCTCCTCTTTTCCTCCTGTGGGAGTACTCAAGGACACAGGACTTAATCGGAGACTGGGACAAAACAGTCTTATCTGTAGCACATCACTGCTTAGAGCAAATATTGTTTCTAGTTTCTGATTCCCTTTTTCCCTAAGGTAAGTTTAACTCTCATTTAGTTTAGGCGTTTAGTTTGCCTTTGCTTTTTTCCTTCCCTAAATGTGCCCAAAAGCAAAAAAATAATGCTGTATTCCTGCTCCCTTTTGGTGTAGAAGGATCTCTGCATTTTTATCCAAAAAGAAGAAGAGGAATGAAAAACTGGTTGATTTTTTTGTAGTACTTGTTATTTCTCTCTGTTGTGCTGGAAGACTCAAACCCCATTTGAGAGGACAACTAGCAGGGATTTCATGACAAGGAGAACCTGAACTTCCTCAGGCTCAAGATACACTTCCAATGCAGCCATGTCTTTAACCTTGCTGCCATTTTTTCCATACCAGAAGTCCGTCTGGTGTTTGAACACAGCTTACACATCTACTTAAACAGCTGATTCACTAAAATTTTCATCTTGAACCTTTCCATGTCTCTTGCAGGAGAATGAGGAGTTTTTTGCCTCTGTCTCTTCTCGTTATGTTGCAATTCCAGTAAGGCACACTTTAGAGAATTCTACCAGTCAAATATGATATTAGGCCGCAATTTCTCACATGTACAGTAAAAAAAAAAAAAAAAAAAAAAAAAAAAAAAAGGTGAGGGGGAGGTTGTGAATGGGAAAAGAAAGGGAATGGAAAAAGGAAAATATATTTGAGCTTCCCGATGATAAAGATGTAAAATTTGGGGCAGAACGTACTTCATTTGGGTCAAAGAAGAAGGGCGGGGAAGGGGAAGGGAGATACATATTGTTTTTATTTTCTGTTCACTTCAGAATTAGTGTTATTCAGTGTATAGGTGGAATGTGTTTACCCACATCTAGAACTAATACATGACCCTACTAATACACAGCACTTAATTCTTGCACAGAATACTTTTCCCCATAGCAGTAGGTCGCACAACAAATTGCAAAATTTAGTAAACAGGTCTCTTATCTTAGTGATGGAAAAGGGAGGTTTTGTTAGTAAAGCAGCAAATATAATCTAGATTTCCTAATTCTCCAGATCAGTGGGTGTACCACTAGACCACTAAGCACTACAAAAATTGATGAACTACATGATGTAATATGGCAGTGGGACTGTCTTACAGCTTGTCCTTGAAAGATGTTTGTTTTGACAGCAAACAGCCCAAAAGACAAAGCCTGCACCATGACAATTCCACAAAATCACTTGAAAAACAAAAAGAGTAACAATCCTCAGGGCTCCAAACCTTCCAAATTAAGGAATTAAAATCCCTATAATATGTCTAAACCCAGAGGCTTTTTGCTGTAGAATTATCACTGGTAAATATATAGATTATTTAATTAATCCACTTGGTTTTAAGTTGTCTGCTCTTCTATTTTCCTTCTGTGCCTCACTTTGGTGGTTTGAGCCCCCTGGCACCTTCAGAAATTGCTGAGAGGTGTCTGGTAGGAAGGATCAGAAGTTCACAGGCACAGGTGGATATGGTGTAAAGGACCTCATCCCGATGTTTCAGTCCCATCTCCACTCAACACTTACCCCTTGGATGCAGCCCTAAGTTCAAAGGTACACCCAAAGTGGCACCCCAATGGTACAGTCTTGCCAGCTTTGCTTTTAATGAGATCAGGGTTTCACTAGGCTCTGGAGTCTGTGATTCAAATACTCTCTTCACTGTTCAGTTAATGGGATCAGAGTAGCTCCATCTGTAATGTGCGGGTTGTCTCCTGGGTAATCTGCCTCAAGGAGATGGATTGAGAAGCTTACACCTTTAAATATGATGCAGTCAAGGAGAATTATAATTATTGCATGTATTAACACTGTGTACAAGGCCCAAATTACATGGCATAGAAAATACGAACTAAAACGGAATATTGCAATAGCCAATAGTCAGGAAAAAACCCTCATTGATAGAGCATTATGTATGCTATTGGAAAACTTTGCTGTTGAGAAAAGAAACACAAGATGCATTCTCCCTGAAACTACTGGAAGTCCTCTAGGGCCGTGAGGCAGATCATTGTACTTAGCTTGTACGTGGGAGTTGGGAAGAACTCTGTCAGCCTTATCCTGTCATTTCTCCTTCCTCAGGATCAGTCTTTTCCCTTACTTTAAGATCAGAGAACAACTTTTGACTCTTTGCTGGCCAGCCTGGTTTATTCATCTAAGCAAGCTGTTTAGTTAAAATACCCGTTTTCTCAGAGGATTTTTTTCCAAAAGGCGTCCACACATTCTCTGCACTGGTAGAGTAAGGAAAGTAAGGAAGAGGTTGAGTGTGTTTTGGGAAGAGCTAATACCTTTCAAGTTGACTGTAGGATCGGGGATGCCCAGTTTACTTTTCTGTCATGGGGAATTATGCATATAATTCCCTAAGCTTTTGAAAATCACAGCCTAAAGGCTTTACCTGTCGGTCTTAGCCTAAAGGAATGTAGGTGTCATCAGTTACAAATAGTTGTTGGCCTTTAGCTATTAAACTACTTGATTTGCATGTATAAAGATTGTTTTAACCTCCAGTACTAGATCTCCTGGTGTTGCCTGAACTGAATACTGAGCACAAAACTGCACATACAAGATTAGGCTCTGATACCTTAAAGAGCCTTCAGGAAACGTAGACAAATTTAAGTCAAAGGCACTGGAAGCTGGAGAGAAATATATTTTAAAATATGGCTCTAAGCCCTATTTATTTGGCCCAATAAAGGCTGTTATCTGACTTAATAACTCTATTAGATGTGAGCACTGATTTTAACTGTTTCCATATTTGCTTCTTTCACCATTAGGATGTCTAAATTCAGCACCACATAAGAGACAAAGTCCTGGTAAAAGAGATTTTCTTCCCATTATGTGCAGTTTTAAAGTCATTTAAATTCCACAGTAACAGAAATTCCCATTGTTCATACATTTTTCTAATTAATTAATTCTGTATGAGTTAAAATATAGTAACAGAAATTTGTATTTCTCTGGTTCAGAAATCTCCGCCGAAGAACAGAAACGCCACGTGTATTGCAGGTATGAGTAAGGCATTTTCACTACTTTTGTTGAAGGTTTTCTTCATTCTGCATCGCACAATATTTTTTAATCTGATCCTCACCTCATACACTACAAATGCCAAAGTCAAAATAATACGTACCTGAAATTACCTAAAGCCTTTCCAGTTATTGTAGTTTCAAACATTTTACTGTGGATCACAAGCAAGCACATTAGGGACCAGCTTCAGAAAAGACTTGTGTTTGTAGTGAACCTGAGCATGCTGTGCAGTTTCATTAACATCAGGGGGACAAGAGTAGAATACATCAAGTGCAGATGAAAGTCTTAGCAGTAATGCATCTGGTTTTGAAAGTGACATAGTCCATGTTTGTGAAAGGAGAAAACAAGGTCTCACAACTGCAGCTTCCAGACGCAGACTTGTACGAAGTTTTAAAAGCCTGCAGGAGGTTGCATGCTGAGTTGAAGAACTTGATATGGAAGTAATTAGGTAGCAGACAATAAGTGAGATAGAGAAAACAGCGGAAAAAGAGCTTTTAAGAAAGTTAAATGACTGCTCAAACCTCTCCTCCCCTTACCATTCCTGACCTCCCTTAAGTTAAGGCAGGCACGATGAAAGATCTACACACTTTCTTCTTCTAATAATTTCCTCAGTAATCAAGGAGCGGAAGTTGTTAAGTGTAGTATGATCGGTTGGAAGAGATTTGCTCCAGCATTTGGTTCTCATGCCAAGAACATAAAACTGTCTAATAGGAAGTTCTCCGCATATGAGCAGGGGATAGAGCTGAAGTAGCAATCAGCAGCTGATTGAGGCTAACTGACCATGCTGACCAGCTGTCCAAGCAGCAATTTCAGCAAGTGGTTGCTGGGCTGTTTTAGACTAGTCCCTGCATCAGATCCTACAGGCTCTGATAGTAGCTCTATTCTTTGGGCAAAATCGTGCAGCTACTTGCAAGGGTGTACAAAAACTGCAGTGTAAGTAGATTTGGAGGTAGGACAGAAAACAAACAGAATTCAGTGCCCCAAAAAGAAAACTTGAAAGTTTGGTGGGACCTGTATACTAGGAAATGGAATGGGAGATAACTTGGTGGGACAGAAAGCTAAGGAAATACATTCTTTGCTGCGCATTCTACCATCTTCTTCTACCTCCCACCATGAGTAAGGAGCGTTTGGGTGGATAAGTGGATCCTTTGGCTTGGTTTAATGCCAGCAATGAGAACATTTGTGAAGCAAAGCCAAGCATGCTGGCAAACATCCATTGATCATCCTTTCCTTCATTAAAGTCCTCTCACCTTGTGAGAATAAATTGATTACGCTACCATAGGACACGCTTCCTGCAGCACTTCAAAGCCTGCAGAGGTGGAAGCTGGATTTGGGCCATAGTGCCTGGAGCCTTTAAGAGTTAATTAAACATAATAGTAACCTATATATTTACAGGTCCCTTTTTGATGACAGCAACAGAATAGAGGTTAACCCCACTTTTCAGGTTCTCCCTCAGGATTTGTTTGAACTTTGCTCTTGTTCCACCTCTACATCAGGCATGAACTGAGCTGTGCAAGTCAAAGACAAACGCATGCTGAATCTCCAGCTACAGATGTGGACTGCAGGGATGGAAAGACTGAGTGATTTGCCGAGGGTTATACGTGAAAACTGTATAAGGCAAGGTACAGTTTTATTATTTCATCCCTTTTTTTTTCTCACAAATTCCCTGCCACCCTCCCTCTTCTATGATGAATCATGAGAATACCGGTACATAAAGAAGTATAAATGACATGTAGGCACGCTGAAATTCTGCAAAGCACCTTACAGCTGGTGAGGCGGCAAAAAATGAGAAAGCTTTCAGATTTACCAGCCCTAATGCAAATAGCATTTATTTAAGCTTCCACATAAGATCAAGTAAACAGCTTTAAAGACATCACTAAAACCTTCAAGCTGCATAACATTGATGAAAAATTGACTCAGAATCAACACGCTGCACTGTACCTACTAGCCCTGACAAGGTGGATAAAAATAGCAAGGAAACAATGGTGACGTCAATCAAAGACTGGGTGAGCCAAAGAATTTTGCAAATACTCCCACATGGAATGAGTCAGAGATTGAGTGGAGAGTTTGAGAAACACAAGGCAAGCAAAATCTCTTTAAAAGAACCTTCACTGTGTGCTCAGAAGCCTTAGACAAGCTGATTTTCAATCATCAGAGGCATGTTTTTAAAAAGAGGGGGAAAAAGAGTCATGAAGGTGTTTCAGTCCATTGGCATGGTGACAGGTTCTCTATGATTTTTTTTCTCCCCAAAGCTTTCCAAATGAAATGCTAGATGTGATAAGCAAAACCAGATCTTTAGGCAGTATAAATTTCCCAGCAATGGGAAGTTTTGGCAATGAGAAACCTGATCCCTATGTCTTCATGTGAGGATGTGATCAACACCCTGTAGGACAGATCTAGTACAGAATACTGACATCTATCAGTAAACAGAGACAAGGACAAGTTCAGCAGCTGTTCAACAGAGCATGGCATGCCATTATATGGTAGTTTAGGATAGGAAGTAAAGCAGCATATTGCAGCCAATTGGAAATTTGGAGAAAATTTTGGGAGGTAGACAGTCATACAGTTATTTGAATGTTTTCCAGAAACAGCAGAATGAAGTAAAAAAAAAAAAAAAAAACAAACCCACAAGCCCACAAGTGAGTGTCGTACCTCTCTGAACATGTCAAACAACCAAAAGTGTCCTAAGATTTACAAAAGACAGTATTTTTAGATGTGGTATTTCAAAGTCTCATACACATACCAATGACAAGTCCTTTAATGTTTGTGTTTACTTTGGAGAAATATAAAATAATCAAGACTTGTAAAATCTCTATTTCTGAAATTCAACTAGGTGTCTTTTGCAACAACTGACGACCTAGTGCCTTATAAAAATACTCAGCTTCTTGCTGACACAAGATCTCTAGGATTAAAAATTTCAGAAGTAATATTTTGTTTTTAAGCTCGCAGAATTGCATCCACAAGTTCGATCATCCTAATCCTGCAATTGCATCCACAATAATCAAAGGAAGTATTTTCCTAACCTCATTAGGCCTGAGACCAAGTTCTTTAGCAACATCATGTTAATGGCTTTTTTAATTCCGACAGGACAGGTGCACCAATACGGTGTAACAGGCAGAAGCTCCAAGTGCCAGCTGATGGCACAATAAGCATCTTTCCCTAGGTGAGGAAAGAGGTTTCTTTCAGAAAGTACCCGCTCTCTGATTTTTTCTCCAAGTCAGGCCTTTTCCCCACAAACACATATTTTAGCAGCTGGTTTTGCAGCACTTGAAGTTTACACAATGCAGTCAAGCATCCTGAAAAAAATTCCCTCATAATAACCAACCTCTTTTCCATTTCAGAACTGATACTTTTTTATAATGGACTTTTCTCTATTTTTCTCCTTTGATCCAAACAGCAAGAGTTACAGAAACGTGAGAACTGTGGAAAACCTGTGGGCTGAAATCCAAAGAGCCTGGGAAGTTTACACCCATTGATAAATGGACTTTCAGCAGAAGGTCCTCTATTTTCCTACCAAATCTGCATCTCAGTGACCACTTGTGAATTTGGGTCTGAAGCTGGAAAACAGGACACGTGTTAAGGGGACAGCAAAGAGACTATTTTTTCTCACTGTTAGACATTCTTCATCTTTTTCCTGTCTTTCTTTGATGTTTCAGTCTTTTGCAACTGTTGAGTAATTAAGATGAAAAGCTGTTATTGTTTTATTAAAAATGCAGTGCTCTTTGCCACTCCTTTCCTGTTTTTTAACTGTAAAGTCAGCAAAAGCTAAGATATGATCTATAGGTAGGAAGCATCTGAACTGAAAATGCTGTGGTCTCCTATGGTTACGTGGAAACACAAATATTCCAGTATACACGCACCCTAATAATTAGCCCTTTTAAAGACAGCAAGTACTCACTTGCAGTGGAAGACCCATCCTAATATTATATATGTAGTCATATGCCATATTCTTGAGACGACTTTGTAAGACAAAACAATGAGAATTCTAAATTAAGACTGCAAAAGTACTTCTGGAATGAATATAAAACAATGTTTAATTTTATTTATGCTAAGATTTGGCCATATGAAATGATTCTAGCCTGCCTCTACCAAAATCATAAACTACTGGGAAAGCGTAGCTGCTATTACATGATGATTTTGGAAGACGAGTTAAGTACCAAACCGTAGTTTAAGGAAAGCTATATAGGCCTTCTTAACTGCTCATGTCAGAACAGCTTTACTATTTATTGTTGTGAGCTTTAGGCTTAACTGAAGGCTTTGGTTGAAGGTGGAAGCTTCACTTTGGCCTAGGGATGACCTCTGAAAGATGCAGTGATCTCACAGCAGGAGAGTGACTTACCCACACTGCTAACGTAAACACGGCCAGACTGTGAAGTGTCAGTGTAATACTGCGGTGGAGATGCTTGGGAAATACATCTGCCCCGCTTCATCGACAGAGCTTTTGCTGGTGGGAAGTGTCTGTGTAGCTCTTCGTGGGAACACTCTTACTGTTTAACTATGGAAAATCGAGAGATTGTTTTATTCAACTTAAATGGTGACGGCTGAAGGATTGCTGGGTGAAATCTGACCAACAATTAGTGGGAAGTTCAGTGTTCAATTGAAAGCAATTTCACGTGTTTTAGGTTACAATATGCAAGGGTACAGGCTAAACCTAACTGATTGCTTTTGACAGATCTAAAATTTACTATTCAGGGCAGTAAAGTGTGTTGTAAACTGTCTGCAGGATCAGGCCCTTAGGTATTCCAAAGCAAATGTCTACATATAATCCGATTAATGTATGTATTTTGTAAGCAATTACTATCATTTGTCCTCTGACAGAGCTTTCTGAAACATTACAGAAATGAAGAATACTTTTAATTTGTACTGTATTAAATTATACTTGTATTAATTATTAAAGATTATTACTAAAAGTTAATGAAAGAAACTATCATTATTGTATCTGCCACAAATAAAAAATCTACCTATTGTATTGTAGAGATGATGCCATCCATTAATTAGTTTATAGACCCCAAAATATAAGGGAGTGTCACAAATTTCCAGGATTTCCCTAAACCCATCTCACTAGAACATATATATGAGGTTTCTGATCTCGTATATGGTTTTCCCTTCACTACACTCAGGTAATCTCTTCCTCTTTCCAATCACTGTATGTTTAAAATTAATGAAAATGAATTACTGATTCAGATGATGTATGTCTTGGGGATTAGCCCTTGAAAATTCTCAAGGCATGAGAATTTACCTGATTTTACATTTTGGAACATAGAAGCAAACTGATAAATTAAGTTCTAATGTTGCTTCTTATTCTGGCATATAACTGAGGTTTGTCCAGTTTCATAGGTGCAAAGGAAATTTTTAGGTAAAATTAGTCTGGAACTGCATATATATTGTGGTTTTTTTCCTTTACTTTCCTAGAATAGTATTTTATTCCAGGATAATTTCAACAGATTATTTTTGGTTACTCTTCAGGGTGACTGAAGACAAAAAAAACTTGGTCTTTGTTACTTGGTTACATTATGCAACATTTTGAAACTGGCCTGTTTTATAAGAAACCACTACTTAGTTGCAAATTTGGCTGGACTCAGGGAAAAGAGATATTTTGAATTTCTGTTTATTTTGTAAGAGAGAACGTGTTGTTTGCTGTCTGAGTATGTGTGTGGGGAGTTGTTTTTTTCTTTGTTCCCCTCCCCGCCAAGATTCACTATCTGTGATATTCTACGCTATGTAGTAGCTTTGCTATCTATCACTGAAAAAGATCCAGAGTACGTTGGGCAGGAGATGCACCAGTTGCATTGTCCACAAAGGAAGTCTCAGAGGGCATGGAGCCCTCAAGCGTAGATCCACTGTGCAGAGACGAAAAACAAGCCATTGGCTGAAACCCGCTCTATTGCTAAGCTCTGCAGTAGTTTTCTTCTACTAGAGAATGGGAGGGGTTTTTTTATGTGGTTATACCTGCAAAGCTATGCATTGCTGCCCACAAAACCAGCATGGCCACAGTATTGGCAAGTGCTGACTAAGGGGCCCCCACCAAACTGGGGGAGAAATGCACCGATCTCATCTCTGCTGATCTTTCTTTCTCTGGTCGCTTCTACTTGTGCTTTGTGCAGGCTCTGGGGAATTCATCCTTACTAAAAAACTTCAGAAATGTGCATGTGGGACATGCAGCTTTACAATTTTGATGTATTCAGAAAGCCATGCAATACTATATGAGTATGTGAGGTACTAGTCAGGGAGACAGCTTCAGTTAAAATAGCTGACATACATATCTGGAAAGACAGATGAACTATGCTGGGGTGAAAAGTATAATCGTGCTTTTAATATTCATGAATGATATATGGCTATATAGCTCTTTAGGGACAGGACAATACAGATACAGACATATTCAGAAAAGTTGGATGTCACTGGACAAACACATGAATGTAATCCCGGAAGCAATGCTTCCCAGGACATTATTTTCTTACAGGGATAACGTCCTTGATCTTGAATGACTGCAGGTTTTAAGTGAATACAGGGTAAAAGTATGTCAGTACTTTCTGCTGAAATCATTTGACATGACAACTTTAAAATACGCAAAACGTATTCTACTGATAAAGAAATACATAAAGTACTGGATCCCAGAAATAAATACCCAGTAAGTAAATATCTGGTAGCACTATATGTGAATTATATAAATGCACACACACATATATACACAGATGTATATGTTAACACTATAGACAAATGCATATAGAAAAAAAAAAGTATATGCATATTTACATAATATTCCTACAGACTTTTGACAAGAACAAACCATTCAGAAGGTAGCAGGTTTACTTAAAACAAATCAGACATTTTATCACTGCATTTCACTTGCTTTTCTTTTACCGTCATGCCTGCCTCCTTGAAATGTACCTTCATATTGTGGTAAAAAACAAGCTCACATTTCTTAGCTGCTGATTGGAAAAGCTAGTAATGCGCAGCAGTGTTCTGTTTCAAAACATACACAATCTGATCTTGCATGATCTTGTATCTGATCTCCACCATGGTGTGAGCTGCAGGTGCTGAGCTTCTCTGGAAATGCAGACCTAGTGCAAAGAAGCCTAAGTAGAGGTATCTCTGTCTTTAGGTTTTGATATGGTAACTGACACCTGGCTATCAGATCGTGGACATCTGTTTGACAGTTTTGACTTGTAATTATTATGATGAATCCTTAAACAAACAGATCATAGTAGACAGTGGAAAACACACTAGAATAAAGCAGAACCTGATCTGTTGCTAGGACTGATGTGTGTAAAAGAAATCAATAAACAATAATACTTTAAAAACAAAAACACAACAGCAATTTGTTCTACTTTTCTACCTACTGAAAGCATACAGTACAATGCAGTTGGTGTTGCCAGTTTAAACTGTGAATTCTTTGGTAGAATCATATCTTCAAAGAAAAAGATATTATTATTGCTTTTATTATGATGTATTTACTGTGGCACATACTTGCAAAATGAAGAGCCTGAAGTAATACTCCTAACACCCTATTCAGACACTCAGACATAACCAGACTGAAATCAAAGCATCAATTGCTCTCCTTTAATTCAATAGGATTTGTGAGGGTACAACACGTTAAGAATATAAGGCCATTTTTACTTTGATTCCTTAATAAATGGACTTAGGATCCTAACTGGAAAGCTGTAACTTATGTGCATAGCAAGGGGGTTAAGGTGGCACAGGGTTAAGGTGGGAAGGCATCATAAGTCTCTTTGCTCTGTTTCAACCTTCTGATATTTGATGCCATTCGCCAGAGGTCTCCTAAGTGTAAAAAGTTTGTCTCCTCTTGTTAAATTGCCACCTGCTCAGGGAAAAGCTAATCCATTAAGGTCAAGCAGTTCTGAGAAGGTGCTGCAGTGCCTGGGGCAGCCTCTTGAGTTTCACTTCTAGCAGCTGCAGGAAGATGAAGACGGGATGGTCCTTGTTACTGAAATTAGACAGATCAGGAAGTAAACAGAGCTCGCCTTTCATCTGATGTGGCTTTGAGATGGGAAATGTTGGGGAGGGGGGCAGAGAAGAGGGTGAATTCCTCTTCTAATTACTTTATGGGTCAGTTCTCCAGACTTCATGTCAACGTCAGACATGCATAATCTTTTTTTTATTTTTAAATGAGAGAAAAGGGAAAAAAATCTCATGAACTACTGAAGATTTTAGGGTTTACTATCATTTAGTTCTCAAGACCATGACTTTCATGGGGATTATTATGCTTTCCTTTGGGAATAAGCAGCCAGTAGAGCTAAAACAGGGGAAGAGCCATGCTGTCTGCATAAACTTCTTGTCTCCTTTACATATTGAAACCTTCACTTTCTGTGTTCATTACTTGGCTTCTTTCTTCTGAAGTGGACTTTAGGCTTATGAAAGGTGCTGGACCAACAGTACAGGCTTAAACCCTCTGTTTTTCACACCAAAGCAGGCCTGTGAGACCATCTCCTCCCTACAGATCTGAAGGGACAGTCACTGACTATAAAGAAGAGTCAGATGCCACCTCCACAGCAAAGGCTTCCTGGTTGCCCTCCCCTCCCCGCAGCCTTGCTCAGCCTGCGCGAACTGCAGCAGCCCTCTGGTGCATCACCTTGCAGAACTCCCTGACTCCTGGATGGTGACATCAGAAAAAAAGAGCAAAAAATTGAATGACGAAATCATTCAGGAGCAATGCACGGATGTGCTCAGCACGAGCTATAACTCGTAGCAGCCGTTTGGATGTGCCACAGCAAATGAATGAGCCAGACTCAATCTTGTTTTGTCTAACCCAGAGCCAATATTGTCTAGGATCAGCTGGTGCAAAAGCAGACTTTTCAACACCTTGTTTTGGGTAACATAGGCTGTGACTATATGAATTCCATAGGCGCAGGCAGCCTTATTGCTTCAGTCCCTGCTTCTCACACACCCACTTGGAGTCCTATTTTCACAGGGTTTTTAAGAGCCGCTTTAGAGAGCTGTGATAATCCGGGGGATTAGTGAGAGCCAGAGGGGAGCCAGACACATGATGCCCCACAACTGAAACATGCAGATGCTTTGCTTTGATGTGATAAGGCGCAATGAAGCCTTTTAAAACTGAGATGAGGGAGTGTTTTGTAGAGCAGTGCAGCATCCTAACTCTACCAGGGCCATCAGAAGCTGAGATGCTGTGAAGACAGCTGGTCAGCTACTTGACTCAATTAAGTTTTTGCCCCCTTGATTCTCCTCGCCAAAGCTCTCTCCTTCACCTTCCCCCCACCCCTCTGCTCTCCTGGTTTACAAAGCAACAGTGGCAAGCAGGCAAACCATATTTTATAGTTGATGTCCCAAGTGAGATGGAAAGATACCCTCCTCCAGAGTCAGCTATGTCTGCATTATTAGCCAGAAAGAGCCTTTTGACTGGATGAAAATAGAAATGTTCTAAAATCCTCTTTATTCCTCTGACTTGCAGCAGAGATGCAGACTTTGGGTCTCCCAAAGCCAATGGATTATTTCAAAAGTTTTCTCTCTTCTAAGCTGGGCAAGACACCGAAGCACCTACCTTTCCCTCTGTAAGTTCTCAGCATGTTTCCCCACCAGAGACATGTGCATTTGCATGTAGCTACATTTCTTTTTGCATAACTGTTTCTCCAAATATATACAGAAAATCTCTAACGTGCATGCAGATGCAAATAGGTACATATTTAATCATATATCTATATTTTTATATATATATATACGTATAACTTACTGGGGGATCAGGATGTTCACTTGGCAATTTCCATTCACGCAAGAAATCTATATGTACACAGTTGGTGTCAGTTATGGCATTAGGCTTTAATGAGGATTAGGTTGTGCTGAGTATTTTATAGAGATCAGAGGAAAAACAATCCCTATGCCAAAGTACTTAACAATCTACATAGCGCAAAATAGAAATAGTGGATAAGGTGATGGAAGAAAAATTTTCTTCTAGTTAGAGGATTTTCCTAAAATTGTTGAAAATTCTTTTCTTACCTGGTGTTAAGAAAGCACAAATATTTAGTAGCTCTTAAATTTTAAGTCAATAGTTCATTAATTTACCAGCAACTCTCAAAGTTGTGTCTGGATCTCCAAGAAAGCTCATCGTCAGGACTGTTTGAAAATATGACTTGCTGATTACAGTGAGTCTGTAAACCGCAGATCACAGTGTGCTCTAAGGTGCCAACAAGATGTGTTCTCAAGCTCTGAAGATTTAATTTTTAACTAGAAAATACTAGCTTAATTGAAATATCAGTAAAATACCATCACACACCCAGATCCTGAAGCCTGTTTGCTTAGATCTTAGAATCTATATAGATTGAATTCTGGGCGAAGTTATTGAACACTAACCCTCAGGCTCATAACAACAGTATGGGACCAGAATGCTTTCAGAAGTCATCACGCACTACCAGATCTGAGAGTGATGGATAGGATAGGGAGAGAAACTATTGTCTGCTTCTTTGTGGTACTTTTCCACTGTTTTCTTCCGTTTTCCTTAACACTCTGTACTTTTTATTTCTCACGTCTCAGGTGAGATCCCTAATTGGCAAGGTAGAGACTACTGTGGAATCATTGCTTGTGGGTGGGTGGGTGGGTGTGAAAAATTCCTGAAGGTTTTGGTTTCATTCTGCATTGGAATGAAAACAGATCTTGAAACCTCAAAATTGATCATTAAATAGAATTTGTTGGGTTTTGGCCAGCCTAACTTTTCTCCACCATCTGCTTGGCAAACCATCTTGTCTTTGGGATGCAGTTGGAAGAGGCCTATTATGATTAGTATAAATGCTGCTGGAAAATAAACTCTTTATTGGAATTTTTATGTTATTGCAACAGACAAGGAAAGTCTTGCTAATTGGATCCTATCCCTCCACTGCCAGTTTCAGTTAAGAAGAAATGTAAGCAGTGCACAGTTGGGATTTTGTCTTTGTTATTAAACACATAGTTATTTAAACGCAATCTAGAGCAGATACATCATTCGGTATACCGCTAGGTATACTTCTTTCTTTGGCACAAACATTTGCCTCATTATCGGGCACAGACCTAAAATGCATATTTAGTCCAAAATGCCAACTGAATTCTAAAAAAGTATCCAGTCACGACTGGGCACAATCTGAGTATTTTAAAAATAATGACAGCAAACCACCAAACAAACCAGAAGCATTGTTGGAATAGATCAATAATTGTAAAGAAACTGTTCCTGACATGAGCCAAGGTCTGTAAAAATGGTTTCGTAATACTCTCACATCAGCAAATCTCTTCAAGATGCTCTTTTAATCTGCAATATTTTGGTTTCAAAATCCCTGCGGAATTAGTGATTATCTCTTTCATTTTAATGTTCCAAAGGTGCAGTACCTCATATTCTTTCAAAAGTCATTTGACAAAGAGAACAGAAGATGTTAGCCCCCTTGCCAAGTGGAAAGCTTTAAAAAGCTCTTATTATTATTCTGCAAAATGCAAACAAAGCTCAGGAGGGGTCCATGCTAGGAAGCGATTTGCATCTCTTGGAATGATTTAAAACTGATGAAGACGACAACTTGAGTGACTTCTTACCCTCAGTGGACCTCGAAGGCTCTGGCAAAAAAGGAAGTTAAATATTTAAATTATTTTGCTACTGAACGACACAAAAACTGATCTGATGTTTAGGCCTTCTGTCCCTGCTGCTGGGCCTTTGGCACTTTGTCATCTGTGACCTTGACTCAGGGACTCACTGATCCCCATTTTATCAACAGCCAGTGGCTGCACAGTCTCTTGCTGATACGGCTGCACATGGTGCTGCTTAAAAAATGGCACTGCCTCACTTCTTGAGAAATTAGCTTCTTTCACAGATTGTTTTATCTACTGGAAACATTAAGATTTTTTTTATTACAAAGTCCATATAGCTCTAGGAGAACAAGCTGGATTTGGTGACTACTCCCAGTCAACAGAGTCATGGGAAAGTAGATAAATAAGTGTTTGTGGTCAGTTGGCTCCAAGAAGGGTAACATGTGTTAAGATATTCTACAGAACACAAGACTTTCCTGAACTGGAGAAAGAGTATATGGGGATCAAAGGTAAATGACAACAAAAAATGCATTTGAAGATTTGTTTTCTTTATAGAAGACCAATGTAACGAATACTAAAAAACATAATTTTAGATAAATTTACTGTATGTTAAAAATGAGATAACATCTTTTATAGAGAAACACATCAGAAATGCTAGACAGATATGTGGAGGATCAACAAATGTTTTGATTGTTAGATCTGATTCAGTAATATGTGGAGATACGAAGTGATAACCCAGATGCTTTAGCAGGAATCACTGACACTACAGAATATTTGTTGTATAACACAATTTGATTGAAATGAACCAAAATTTTTAACATATGACTCTCCTCTAGAAGATGGGAGTTTGCCTGTGCAGTCCATGAAGTCAACACAAGCTTTGCCATTGACTTCAGTAGGGGTAGAAAAAGGCCAGTAAGGACAGAGAGAAAACAAAATGAGTGCTTAATCAGTCACACAAACACCAGAGAAACGACCCATCTAAATTACCGTACAAATAGCATAGCTTCGAAAGAACCCTAAACCTCAGTTCTCTTTCCTGGATTCAGTTACTGTTATGATGTATGGAGCCACAAATTGTCATAAGCTAGAAGGACACTTACTAAAGAAAAAGCTATAAGGCCACGCCAGCCATCGAACACACTGTGTTCCAGTTTTGTCTCCTTTGGGCCCACCACACCCAGCCTGGATCTCTGTCCATCAGCCACAGACAATGAATGTCTGGGCTATATGACACAATAAGCATCTGTGGCGAAATCATAGCCCATTGAAGTGAATGTTGAAGTTCCCATTGACTACCACAGGGGCCATATTTCATGCAGTCATAGTTGTCTACACAAAATGGAATAGCTTTTTAGGCTGCCTTCTTCACTCTTCCACTTTCCGTCTTCCTACAGCAGTGCATTTTGGGGCAAACTGTGACTAGCAGGAGCCAGAGAAAGATTTTCCAGCACTCCCTTCTGGGTTGGAGCTGCCTTCTTCTGGCAGCTGTGTCCAGAGATGCAGAAGAAACCCTACTCCAACTAGGAACTTCATATATCTGTGGTTAACAGACACAGAATTCAGGGAGTCTGTAATAGGTAGGCTGACAGTGATTGCAAAGGAATGAGATATTACTGCCTTCCCTTACTTGAAATTGAAACCTTCTTTTAGCAAGGTAATAAAGGTAAATTTTCTTTCAATCTGGAAGATAATTCTCAATTAATCTGGGCTTTGGTTAAATGCTAAATAAAAGCCAACCAGCACACAGCACAGTGGCATTCTGAGCTTGATTAGAGCTTCTAGGGACTACAGGAAACAAAATCAGTAAAAAATAATCATAGCAACCAGTGGTGCCTCTTAAAAAAACCAAATACTCAGAAAAGCAAAGAAGGAAGAATTCTTGAAAAACCGAAGTTGGTGTCCACAGTGTCAGGTGAGAGGAAATAACACAGGGAAAATTCAACACAGAGTTTAACTTCAGATGGACCATGATGTTGCTTTCAGATGCACCGAGAAGTTCAAAATCTTTTGGATTACATATCCAGAAAGTTGGTGGCCAGCCGTGACTGTGAAATTGAGAATAAAAGCAGTATCTTCTTGGCAGCAAGAATACAATAGTGCCTCTGTTACTGCACTCGGGTTTTTTCCTTACGCTAGGCTCGTTGCTCATATCTGATTCATGCTGAAAAAGTAAGGATGTGCACTAAGCTCAGAAAGCTGCATGCGGGAACAAGGATGTTTCTTTTGCAGTGGAATGGCACTGCATTTAATAAATGTCCTCAGCCTTAGTTCATTCAAATGGATTTCATAAGGAAGCCCGTTGTTTAATCTTCTCTCCTCCCATAGTTAATAATATTCTAATTATAATAATTATTATTTCTTAGCATTTACATAACACTTTGCATCTTCAAAGCATTCTCTAACTATGAATCATATTGCTCACAAGTCAAGTTATAGAACTAGCCAGGATTTCCCTGATAATTTTTGAAAGGAAAACAGGGGTGTTTTTTTAATTTTATGATTTAAATTAATTCTATGATGTGGAGAGCTACAGTTCCTATTAGTTCATATTTGAATCGAAATATTTGGAGGATTCAGTCTGACAAAGTAGCCTGATTCTTTTGGGAAAAGACAAGGCCACAATGTGTCCGTCTGTGGCACTCAAAAAGCTCAGATTAATATTGAACAAGGCCCAAAGGGAATATGTAGATTTGGTTCAACAAATTGAAGCGGAATATTTAGTTGATTATTGTTAAAAACACTTTGACAATTTTGTCAAAAAAAACCCCAAAAAAAAACAAAAAAGAAAAAACAAACAGAAAAAAGAGAATAGCACAGAGAGGCATTTTTAATATTATAATTTAGAACACATAAATTTTGGAGCAATGGAATTTCCCTCAAGATCAAAGTCCAAGTTTTCATCAGCTCTATTAAGTCCAAGACTGTGACAGAGTGTTGTGCCATTTCCCTCTCCTCTAACCAGTTGCTGTGTGAACCATGGTCTCAGAAAGCAAATGAGGAAACCACTGTCTCCAGATACATCCAGCTGAAGAACGAGCACGGGAAATGGTGTTCTTAAATAGGAAAAGGCAAATGCTGGGATTTGTGTTCCCAGACTTCAGCTGCATACAAGCACCTTGCCAGCATGGGAACACAAGGCTATTCACTCATCCTTGGTTGCCAGTGGGCAGAGAGGGAGAAGGTTTATTGTCTGTGCATAAGATGCATGACTAACACAGGCAGGTTAAAATCTCCCTGAAAGTGTGTTTCACTCCACTGAGTGCTGAAGAAACTCTTTTTCATAGGTCAGAGCTCTGAGGTGGCTCTAGGTAGACAAGATTAATCCCTTGGGGCTGAGGAAAAGTGACTAATATGGCTTTACTGTTAAAGAAACTTCTGTATTGATCCAGAGAACAAAGTCTCCTTTTTTTCAAATGAATGCTACTTTTGACCTCCACACAGAATGCCGTGACTTTTCACCTTCTGATGGCCTCTCTGAGAGGCCGATAAGCTTGGGTTTGGTCCACAGATGATATTAAAACTATTATGTTCAACAATAAACCAGATAATCTGCCAAGAAAATAAGCACTACTACATTTAACTTTATAGGAGATGATTACTCCTGGACTATGTATATTAATGAGTTTTGAATGAGTGACGTTTAATAAAATATTCACTATCTCTTCAACTTTCTTTCATTTCTTTTCTTGCTGGAGCCCTTTCATATTTGAAAATTAATTATGCACACCATATTTAACCAGGGTGAAAATGAGACTTACATGGAACCTTTCCAGCTCTTCATTACATATTTAATTGTTAAAATAATCAAGCTATCCATCACACATTCTGCCACCCAGTCGTCTGTCACCTTGGAACCAGTCAGAGAGATCATAGACAGAGAAGTCTAGAAACAAAAATTTTACATCTCTCATTGCTGAACAATTTTGCCATTGAGAGCAGTGGTCTTGGCATGGTATATCTGTACCATATTTGCAAAAATAACAGACAGCAGCATCTTCATGGCACCTATGCTTTGCACTTCCTCCCATTAAGCACTAAAAACTATGGCCATGTTATAGGCAAGTTCTTTAGCACAGTATATATTTAAGCTCCTGTGTCTTCTCACTGATTTTAAAGCCAGGCCAAGAGCACTTTAGAAAGTACACAGTGATTTGGCCAGCATTTAATAATAGCTACAGGTTACGTGATGCTTTTCGTCAAAAAATTGCCCATGCACTTTACTAAAATGCTAGGCAACATAGTCCTTGTTTTATGTATGGGGAAACAGAAACTCTAGAACAGTATCAGGCAATAGCAGTAATCCATCACACGTAACAAGGCACTTTGTGGAGCTGAGCCCTATGTCCCGGAAAACCACAAAGCAAACATAAGAAGAGGGATGAAACTTCCATCTTCCAAGTTGGACCACAGTACTCTTTATGCCAAGTTCTCCATAATCCAAGAGCTGCATGAAGGCTGCTGGGTTGTCTAATTTAAATCTGGGATTCATTGTTGCAGGATCAGAAGCCAATATAACACCACAACTGCACAATATTTAAAAGATGTGAAGTATGAAGTGGAAGTACTGTGGATTTTGGATGGGGCCCTGGATTTTTAGAAAGTAGAGGAGTAAAGGTATGAAGAGGATGGAATACTAATTTCAGCAAAGTTGTTTTATCTATGCAGGTGTTACTCCCCAAATATCTGACATGCCAAGTGTTCAGAATATCACCAGGAAAATAATACGGCACACTGCAGTGAGAACATTTTTTCAAGTATAACTATATTTGAGTAGTCATAAAAATACAACCCATTTTTGATTCACAAAGTAACATGCACAGGGTGCAAATTTTAAATTGTCATATTTTACTGAAAGCATCACTGTCATCTATGCTAGAGGCAGACGGGTCAGAAAGAGTATCTAATTCTTACACCCCGTCCCACAGTTGGAGGTCAGATTTTCAAAGGCATTTTGGTGGGACCAGAGTACCCCAGTTAGTTTGTTTAAGCCCAGTATCACTCTGTAACTCTCTAGAAATGATGATTTCAATTCAATACCAAATTTTACATAACCAAGAGCAGGCTTAAAACTAGACAAACAGGTCTAATGCAGCTCAGCAATACTGTAGCTTTAAATGACTGCTGTCTAATGCTTTAACCGTCCCTAACATTAATTGTACATATTCCGGTGTTCTAAAGGGAAAACAAGCTTTCTCTTATTTAATGCATAAAGGTAGAATAAATGCTATTAAAATCTAACTCAAGAACTTTCTAAAGAGTATTAAATAAATCTCAGCTCAGGCAGGCTGTGATGTATTGTGAAGGTCAAAGCTGATATGAACAATGAACTAGCTACTTGCATAGAAATAATGCATTGGGAAAAAGAAGTTGTGCCTATCAAATAGGGATATGAGCTGGAAAAAACAGAAAAATCCCCAAAATAAAAAACTACAGAAGATGCAAGAATCACAAAACTAAAGTCACCAACACCAGCCATAGCTTGGAAAGTATCAAGGACAGAACCAGTGAAGCGAATGATCTATCTTATAAATTAGACTTCAACTAGTGTAAAAGCAGCCAAAGTGAGGGCCCAATTGTTTTTGTAGCCTGTCGGAAATAATTTCAAACCTGACAGGATACCATGGCTCGTAGTGTGATCTCACAGATTTCAGTGGTCATGCTGAGAGATAAGCAGAGAAGCACGGTAAAAACCCTGATAGCAAAAGCACTGCTGCCAGCTTTGCTGTACTAAGAAATTATCATTCACTCCAAACAGCAGATTGGGCGAGTGCTGAGTGACTTCCCTTTCCTCCTCTTCCCTCCTCCTCTGCCCAACCCTGTGCTACCACCCTCTTTCTTCCCCTTTCCCCACCCTGGGAGGACATGAAGTGTTACTTTTTATGGTATCAAAACCAGCTGATATATCCAGTAATAACAAACATCAAAAGAAATTACACCATCACGTTATAATATCATTAGTGTCCTAAATCAAAGCAAGATGATTGCCCCAGCAGACAGCAACCAACCATACACAGATACTAATAATGCCACAGGTAGGTTCTAGTGCTGTACCAAAAGAGAAGGTGCCATGCACTGGCTCTATAATTATGTCAGGAATCAACTGATGAAGTTATTTCTTCAGTTACAGATGGTAACAAAGCTGTTTACTTCACGTGCGTGTCTGAGACAAGGTGTCCATCGCCCACTCCTCACCCACCCAGCTGCTTGGCCCCAGAGTGCCCTGCCAACCCGCCTTAGAAGGGGTACAGCCGTACTTGGAGAGAAAGGCAGGTTTCAGTGCCTCTGCAAGACTGTACAACTGCTGCCCAGACCAACGCAGAACAGCAAGCACCAAGGGGAGCCCACAGGAAGATGTGGCAGCTCTCCCACCGTAGAAACCCTGGAGCTTCCTCAAGCAGCAAGAGACACTGATGTGCCCTGGTGTGGATGAAGAGATGGTGGCAGAGGCAAGTGGTTTGGAGCATGGGACCCTTGGGTGGGGAATGCTGTTGATTGCTTAACCCATAAACTTCCACCCTGATAAAGCCATCTCTGGCTGTTGTCCCCTTTTGGAAGCTGCTGTGTTGGCCTGCAGAATGGGTATGCTCCCGTTTCATAGCCTAGAGAAGATTCATTTCCTCTGACGTACAACCTCATATGTTTGGATTGATATCATTACTATTTGCGTTTGTGGGATACTATGAGGCCTTGTCCAAAACAGAACTTGTGGAGATTAATATTCTCCTGGCAGACACCCATTAATTCCACTAAAGATACAGTTTGAAACCTTTTAAAGCATGTGCACAGTCTTTAAGCTCATGGGGAGGAGAGAGAGCTCTATGACAAAAACACTAAGCAGAGGTTGCAGAGAACTGATTTTAGTTCTTAGTGTTGCTGCAATTTCAACAGTCAAGAAATTACTTCATTAGCCTGTACTCACTGTCCCGATTGGAAAACAGAGATATTTTCTTTGATCAACATATCTGCTTCTACAGTAGCTGTTCAAGACAATAGTAATTTAACAAATGCTTGCACTTCTCAAGTCTATCACAATTTGAGTCCAATATCAATTTAGCTGTCTAGCTACTGTGATGTAAATAACAACAACTGTGCTGGTGGGACTCATGTGCAACTAGAAGATGAGGTACCATTTAATTTAGGTTTTTCTCAGTAAAGACTCTGAGCCAAAGCTTGCTTTCTTCACCCCAGGATCTCAGCACTATCCCTTCAGTTCAGTATCCATCAATTTAGCAATCTAATCCAAGTTAAATACCCCTGCCTTTTTTTTTTTTTTTTTTTTTTCTCCCCAGATCCTGCAAACACTTGTACTAACGCAGCTAGAGGGCTGGAAGATGAAGAGCAGGAAGGAAGGATGAAAAAAGGTACTTGGCAATGTACTGCTGTACAAAAGACAGGCAAAGGCAGTACCATCTCCATTTTACAATCGGGGAATGAAATCACAGAAGCATTAATTGGTTTGCCCCAGGTCACACAGGAAGTCTGTGGCAGGGCCAGAAATTTGACATAGATCTCCCATGTCTCAGATCAGTGCCTTAATCATGAAATAATCACCAGAAGGTTGAATACTTAGGTTAACTGTAGAAGAGTAAGAGGGTTTTTTTGCTGTGGTGTATAAAGAGAGAAATGGCAGCAATACATTTCTAGTTCCTGGAAAACTTTACATTCATTTGTATTCTGAGAAGTGACTGGGAAAAATGACACCATGGGGTTCTCTGCATATTCCTTCTCAGTTACTTTCATATGAAATTTGCTCAATTCACAGTTCAAAGGAAGGTGTTTGCTCAATGCCAGCACAATGCAAATTCAATTGAGAACTGAAAAATCATACCGTATTCTTTGACCCATGCACCATCAGTAGCCAGAAAAGGTTTTCAAAAACATTCCAGAAATCAAAGGTCCAGGAAAAAGACAAAAGATGAGATTTCTGTTGATTTCAGCTGCTCCTGCTGGTGGCAGAACACTGTCCAAAATCTGGAGGCCTAATTTCTTCCAAATTTACTCTGAAATTAAAGAGAAAATTCTTCCAGTTTAATCCAAGCTATCTAATTTCCAAGATGGAATTATCTTCTATAATACATAAATATTAATACTGCTAATAGAATAATAATGTTCCTTCCCACTTGGTTTTAAGCAATTATTTAATTTTATTAATCCCAATAGAGCGAGAAGGATTTCACTTGCCCATTTCACTTTCTCTTTATGTGATGGATCCTCCTGATCTCAGACTTTCACTAACTTGCAGTCTGCTGTCCTACAGGTGCCAGACAGGCAAGAGTGCAACTCTGCTCAAGCACAGACAGGGTGAAGGGTGAAGCTTGTGGACACCTTTCTCCACCCACACAGCTGCAGCAGGTAACTCTCTCTCTCTAGCATCCACTGGCATCCACCTCCCTCAGCCCACAGTCCCATGCCTGCTGGAGCAGTGGGCCTTTTCCCCTAAGGGAGGAGGCAAAGGGATGCAATGCTGCAAGGAACAGGGTTTCTGGCAGTGAAATACTTGGTCAAGCCCAGGTTTAGCTGATCCAGCACTGGTAGGTCTCCAGTCCCATCAGGAAGGAAAACGATCATGTGGTGTAAAGCCCTCTCCCTTTTTCAGATTTTAAAAGGAACGCCCAGTATTTTGTTCCTTAGACTCAAACTGGCCCAAAATTTCATTCCTCTGAGTCCAGCCACTTGCTATGTTCTTTGTTTTCTCCTCCACATACTTGATAGATTTCTTTGTTGCTCTGCTCTCCATTCCAAATAACGAAGACAAAAGTGAGTGCAGGGCACAAGCTACTGACTGGGAGCATCAATGGCTTGGGACTTTTGGGGAGTATCCAAAGACAAACTTTCTTGTGAGCATTTACATCTAAGACAAAGCTGAGATTTTAGTTTATGGCATGCTGTGTGGACTTGTGTTTGCTTGAACAGGCAGCACAGGGGGACAAATCCTTCCTCATCTCTAGGAGCTATGTACTGCTCACTTCCCACATAAGCCTCACCTTGAAAGGCTCCTTGTCAGGCTGGAATTCACCGCAGGGGAGTGTTTCTACTATAATGCTACTACCTCCCTATTACTACATGACTTTCCCCTCCTCCCCCATTTTAAAAGAGTTCTCAAATTGCTTTTGTGAAATAAATACTAAGAGAGCATGATGACAACAAAGTCTAAAGGTTAGGACGATATAATAACATTTTTAAATGGTAATAATGCAGTAGAAGTATTGCAGTCCTGTAGTATCTTTCAACAGAGATTGTAGAAGAAAGCATTAATTAAGCTTCAATCATTTAATGTCTGAGGCAGGTAATATTACTATACCCACTTCACTAATGAGTAAACAGAGGCATTGGCATGTTACAAGCCTCGTCTAAAGTTACCCGACAAGTCAGAAAAAAGGGAAGTAATGCATTTAATAGCAGCAGTAAATATTTCTAGCATGACATCTTGCAAATTCGCTTCCCTACTTCCAGCAACTAGCACCACTGTATTTCCCAAATTATGGTATTTTTATACATATAACCCATGGGTTAACCATCTTCCTGCCATGATTTAAGGGAAGCTCAGGTTGCACTTGTGCCTAGGGACATTTATTCCAGGTTCCCCCTTTCTTTTGTTTGCCCCGCTGACTCCCTTCTCCCCACTCTGCTCTGTCTTCCTCAGCACCCTCTTTGCTTCTGAGTGGGCAGGCAAGGTTGCATGTATCAGAGGAGTCATTTTAAGTGAGGATACCTCTGTGGCGGTGCGGGTTTCCAGAGCGTTCTTTTAATGCCTGAAAATATGGCAACATACTGCCAACTGTCTTTTAGAAAGTTTGTAACTGCAGCAGCATCTATAGCAAGGAAGCCTCTATATCAATTTTACATGCTCAATCTACACAGGCATCTCTTGGGATCAATTCAGTTTCAGGGAAGTCACCCTCCAGAAGGAGATGAACAATTGCTGGTTTCCAAATAGACCAATTCATGGAAAATTTCCTCAATCCCTTCCCAGCAAAAATAAAAGAAAAAGTTTCACACACACAAGGAAAATTAGGAAGGACAGCTATACGTACAGAGGAAACCAACCATCTTATCTTTACAGATTGGACTTTTAGGGATCGAATGTAAGCCTCTTGCTCAGACCTTGAGTGGCTCCAGCCAGCTGTGGGGTCATGGAGCGGGGAGACAAGATTTCACCCCAGTGCTGACTTATTTGCATCTGTGGGCAAGTTGCTGCACTGTTACGCTAGCAGCACAGATCATGCTCCTTACCGGGGAATGACGTGGAGATGCAAAATCAGTTAGCCTTGCACATCTTACAGAATTCTACAGAACAGAAATGTTAGCGGTAATATTAAGGGAGGTATATGACAAACCACAACTGATCAAGAATCTGCCCCCAGGTATTTTACACCTTCCTTTTTGCTTAATTTCTGCCCTTACTGGCAATGTTTCCTTTCCTCCTCACTTTGATTCAATAGCCATGACAGAAGTCCGCAGCTCCCCCTCTCTCCCATTTATTCCAAGGCATAATGTAGTAATTATACTTACATTTTTAAAGGTAGACATTTCTCCATAGGCCCTATCAACCTGTGGCCTCACGATTATAATTACTTGATCTACAGGCTGCTAATTTTTTATCTTCCATAGGAATAAAATAGCACAGGAATAGGACACAGGGAAATGCAGAGAAGTTGCAGGCAGATGCCAGCTGATGTTTCTCTAATGACTACTGTATATGACAGGAATTAAGAATATCAGGGGCGTCAGAAAATGCATGACTTATTTTTCCCTTATTTCCTATTTATCAAGATGTCAAAAGATTCAGTGAAATGGATTCAATTTCTAGGTGGCTTCCTGGGTCATAAGCAGCAAGAAAAACATCCAAGTAGGTTTCTGTTTATTACTTTTCCAATTAGATTTGCATGGCATTGATGCTTGCTCTCAGGAGTCTATTTGCAATATTGGGAAAGGGCGTGAGTGAAATGAGGCCAAGTCCACGACAAGTTTCTACTTAGCCTAGTTTTCCCTCCGTTGCTTATGACATTTCTGTTTTTTCCAGCCTGTAAACGAGATGAAAACCAGGAAAAGCAAGACTTGGTAATAGCACTGCTTACTCTGGCTGGATAAAACTGGTCCAAAACAGCAAGCCTGGCTTTGATTACATCTAGTAATCAAGCTGTGTTCAGAATTACTTCACTTAATGTCTCAGGAAATGTTAATCTGCACATGGAAGGCTTGGTTCTAGAGGCTGTATGATCCACTGACATTGGGTAAAAAGTTTGAGTACTTCATGCTTCCTTTTTTTTCTATTGTAGTCTCATGTTCAGGAAGGGCTAACAGAGATAATGGAAGAGCTGGTTAGTAAATGAACATTTTAATCTTCTAGGTTAGTATGGTAACAGTACTCAACAAACAAAAAACCACAAACAAAACCCAGTAATGAGTCAAAGAAGCTGGTCCTAACTTATACAGGAGGGTTTTTTTTTTTGCACTGGACTCAAAGTAACCTGAGAGCATATATTTTAATATACTTCAGAGTTCGGTGAACTAGAAAAATGCCTGCTGAGGGTAACACAATGTAGTAGAAGTACTATAATAATAAGGCTGGACTATAGTGCCGACTAAGGTAAAGTTTAATTTCTCAGGTACTATTTCCTCAACATCTCCTAGAGAAAGACATAAGTTAGATCTCAGGACTGTTAACTGTGCCGCAGTGAATTACACAATTGCACACTGCATTCAAAAATAAAATAAGCTGTATAGTCCTGAAGCAGTTTGATTGGGAGTAGGTGGTGTGGGGAAACTAAAGCGGCTCACGGGGCGTGTGTGGTCTTGTTCACGTGACAGGGAATTACTGTGATACTGCACAAACTCTCCCAGTCCCCATCAAGAATTTGACTGCATTTGATTTATTTATTTTCATTTGATATCAAATACTAGTTTCTTCTTGGTCTCTGTGGATACCTTTCCTCCCTACAACTGTCCAACTGCTTCCCATTGCTGGCAGTTAGGCATACAAAGAGCTTGAGGATCGAGGGGGAAGGTACAGGGAAAATTCATACTCGTTATGTAAGATAATTGAAGAAGCACTTAAGACTATACTTAGGTTTAACAGAACAAGAAAACTATAGGTTAAATCTGGCTATCTGGAGAATGATCCAAATAAATTGTCAGTGATTATTTTGACAGGTGCTTGAGCACCCGTTTTCAAGTATTTCAGAAACTTGGATGTTATTTCATTTTATTGTCAGTGAAGCTTAACATGTTTCTATAGATCAGAATTATTTTCAAGTATTTCACAGAGGTATGGATTTTCTAGTGAGAATGCTCAATTATATTCAGCTGTCAATACATCCTAGGACTGCATTTGCCTTTTCCACAGGATCAGCCTGATGGGTCTCAGCCATCAATATGACTGAATAATTACACACCCAGTTCTTTCTTCTGCATTGTTTCTAGATCACACACTCTAACAAAAAGCATCTGAATTTGTTATTGTTTCCTGGGTGAATGACCAAGCACTTTATACTACTGCTATCACATGTGTAGCATTCTCTCTCCATTGCTTAAGACTCCCATACTCCCTCTCTGGTATGCATGCTATTTCTCCTCAGCCTTGACAAGGTTTCCCAATGCTAGGGAAACCTTAACAAATTTCATTAGTACTCTGCTGCTTTTTATGACATGGTCAATCGTGAAAGTATTAATTAAAACCTGTCCCAAGACTGAGCCTGCAGCAACCTGTAACTGCATTACTTATCCTTTCAGCACAAAGTACTGTCATATTCCCTTTAACCTGTTGTGCCTCACCTCAAGGTTCTTGACCAAATCCTCCCTTTATACCCCAATAATTTTTTATCAGTGTGATGTCAGTGTTTCGTGAAACTTCAGACAGACAAAGCCTTCTGCACTTCATCAAACCAAACAGTTTAGTATTATAACAATCTACATTGATAAACCTGTGGTGCATTTTTCTCCTCTTTTCCATTAGCTTCCACACTTAATTATTCTTTTCTCCAAAACCACAATCCAGACATTTGCACACTCCAAAGTACTAGACTTGCAGTTACTCAGATTTCTGTTTTAAAACCTTTCTTGAACAAAAATAACAAATCACGAGCCACTAGTTTTTAAAATTAAGATTATAAGGAAACCATTTAAAGTAAAATATATTTTCCAGTTAATAGTTCCACAAATAAGTAGCACAGAAAACAGTTTGCCACAGGTGTCAATACCCATTTATAAACTTCACTTAATTATCAAAGCATGTGATATATTAAACTGAATCAAATCATAGTATTCCTAGAAGAACCTCTCTCATACATGTTATACGCAAACAGCATTGTCACACACAGAGCAAGCTTGGCAAGAGCAAAAATGCAGTGATGTTTACATATAAAAACCAAATAAAAGGAAGATACCTGACCTGGACCTCCCAAAATGCTTTGTTCTTTATGACTAATAATTTTAAAATAAATAAACAAAACAGCCCATTTCAGAGCTAAGCCATGCATAAAACTTTGTCCCCACACATTTCTACCTTGAAAGTATCACTGCACTACTTGCTGTCTGCAAAACGATGACTGGCACAGCTACCTGAGAGTGACTAATATATCACTGTAATCAAGGACAGCTGGTTTTCTTGTGGAGTTACCAAATTCTCTTCAGGAGCCCCAGCTTCTAATTATCTCTAACTAGGAGCAGTCTCCACCTTGCCTTCCCTCCCCGGCAATACAAGAGACCGTGGTGCAGCACCACCAGCCTCCAACTCCTATTCCCACACAATGAGATGCAATGTATTAAACATACAATGCATGTTCTAATAAGTGGAGCCAACAAGAGCTAAAGAGCTTGCAGCTGCTGGTACCACCTGTGTCCCCCAGCTTTCAGCCAGAACAATCTCCTCTCTGCAGTCCCTAGTTGTGGCGAGAGATAAAAGAGGCAGAAAGTGAGAGTGACATGTCTGGCTCATGTCCTGCTCTCATCATGAAGGAGCCAGTTGATCTGGAAAGCTTGCTCGCTCCCTCTGCAAATGTGGATGATTGCGCCTCTTTCCCCCACAAGCATGCAAACACAAGGTGGCCAAGTATGAATTTCCCTCCCACTCCTCTGTGGAGTATACCCCACATGCTCGTTGTCATAGTTCACCTAAGTCCAATTTCATTAGTTATTTTTGTTGGCTCTCCTGAGACACAAGAATTTCTGTGGGACGGTAAACTTGGGCTGAGCAGGGAACAGACCTGGTGGGTAAATGTAGTTTTGGCAGACTGAATGGAAATCTATCCTAAGATCCATTTTATTTTAAGAGTAATTTTTATAAAGGCTTTTGACAGAGCACTGGGGGTTTTTTACCCTCTTCTTTATTTTTAATATGCTGTTTCTTTTTCCCTTGCCTGACCAAGTGGTGATATGGATGCCTTTCAAAGTTCAGAATTATCTGTTGGCTACTTCACTGCCTCAGGACAACTGGCATCCACTCAGGGATCAGAAAGACCATTAGTTATTTGGATCTTTTTCCTTTCACATGGAGTTTTGTTTTGCTTTTTCCCTTTCCATGTATTTCATTTCTGAGTTGGCTGTTTTGAATCAATGCCCATCTTGGGCCAGATTGTGCCATTAAAGCGCTGGCCAGTATCATTGCCTGGATGGAAAGCAGGGTTGGCAGAAACAGGCAGGCACATAGATTCTCACTAGATCATTACCAGTATTAGTTATCAACAATGAGAACTGAAACTGTTCCTTACATAACTTCTGCTGCATCTGCAGACTAGACTTTCCTTTCTGAAAACACTTTTACAGCTTCTCCACATTTTTTTTATTACTTAGCTGACATCCCAAGCATGAGCGCTGGAAAAAATTCCCTCAGTCATGTTGCAAGGCCAGCACCTGTACTCTTAAGTCTTCCTCTTTTTTTATTTCTCGCATCCAAGGTTTTTATCCCTTCCTTTCCCTTGCATCCTGTCAGAATGTTACTGCCAGTCTGATAAAGACAGGATGTAATGAGCACAACACATTTCTCCTTCTGGTCCAACATGGAACTGGCTCCTGTTTCAATTTAATACAAACTACTGATCCAAATTACAAAGATATTTGAGCTTTGTCATGTAAAGCCTGGGTTCCTAGAGCTATCACAAAGCTCTGGTTATAGCACCATGCACTTCTTGTAGATATACCTTCTGTTCCATCTAGAAATATTCTTCACAAACATTTTGTGGATTTCTTGTGCTTGTTCAGTATTTTTGAATCCACCACAACATTGCCAGGGAGGTTTTTCCCAGAATTTTCTCCTCTAACAAGGACCACTCTGAATTAAAATGTATTTCTCCCACAATTTAGAAGGAAAACTATTGGATGTGGGGCTGTGATACCTCTTCCAGTCATTACAACAGTTCTCCTACTACTACTTTATAGGAAATATTCATAATACCCAAATCAATTTATCTAATACAAGTGATGGAGTAGATGAGGAGCCTTTCTTTGCTTCTCTGGATTGCCCTACAGTGGAGCTCTCTCTCCTCATGGACTAGATAAAGAGCCTCGGATGACTCACCACTTAGCAGGTGACTGAAGTTGGTGGTATGCATACTCTGCTGTGACACTGCCTGTTTACTGTGCCGTGTATCATTTGTTTCACATTCGTTGTTACATGCTTTGTTCTCCTTTGTAAAATACTTGATAAAACCTTAGACACTGTGGGAAAAGATTCTTGCATTCATTGCCTCGATTGATTACAACTGGTCTTTGGAACAGAGGGAGCACAAGGGGTAGTACAGTGAACACTTTAGGGAACAATATAGTTTGACATTCCTGCTAGTAAATATATCAAGCAGAAAGTGGCCATGTTAAACAAACAGCCTGCTCTGTATCTATACCATTAGTTCTGCTAGTAAAGATGGAGTAAAAAAGTTGACCCTCCAGCTTTCCATGTGTGTCCCATGGCAGCTCCCAGCATTTGGTTTTTTATTTTCACTGTAGCTCATTCCTTTCAATCATTGCAAAACTGGCATTAGACCAATTTCATTTCCCTTGGACTGCTTCTTGCTTATCCTCTGTATGCACTGATGGCCCAGTCCTATAACATGACAGATGCTGTCCTGGAGCAGACAAAAATGGAACAGCACTGCCCTGGACCTTCCAGGAATGAACCAAGAGACAGTCCTGATTTTTCCAAAGGTTGCTGAGATATTGCTTCTCTTTTTTGTTGTTTTTTTTTGGTTTGTTTGAGGGTTTTTTTTTAATATTTTTTTTCCCAGGCATTGGGCACATACAGTTAACAGAATGTTGCAACTGATACTATAAGTCTACCAGAAAGTTTTTATTTTCTTCAGGAACAATTGGGTCTTCATTTTATTTGTGTTCCTCCACTCCTTTTACAAACATACTATTTATACAAGCTATTAAGGGAGCCAGATATCCATCCATCCACATTTCTGTACAAACACGGTTTGCATGTTCAAATTCAGATGTGTTTATGAGCGCATGAGAGAGAAAATATTAATGCACAACGTTGGGTGTAACTCAACAAACCACATTACTGCTCCTTTGAAAATGTGATGCAGTATTTAAAATACTGTTGACATGTTAAATTAAGAAATGTTTAAAAGTATTTAACATTTCAAATATATCTTTATTCTCCCTACTTAGCATATGAAATTATAGATTCAAAACTTAAATTAAAGGTGTTCACATTGACATCTCCTATGAAACATGTTTGGGGGGGTTAGTATAGTGGTACTTAAAGTGGGCTGCATGAAAATTATTTTTCAATAGCTCTGTTGTGTGGAGCTTGACTGAGAAGTGGTAATAATTGTCATTAGTTACTCAGTAGACAATGTTCAGGCAGAATGTTAACGTTTCCAAATCACTCTAGTTTAATTATTTTCTTTGTAATAATGTTAACATTGACATTCTATGGAACTGATGCCTTGAAGGTTTAGTTATAAAAGATTCAGGTCTTTTTCTTTTTGCGTGTGAATGTGCTTTTAGTTTTTCCCTGCTTCCAGATTTTCTTCTAATCATTAGTGTATGTGCTGTAATGGCCAAGTAAATGAGGTCTCAGTTTAACTTCTTATGCTTCAGCTAGTCCTTTTTCACAGGAAGGAGGGACCTGGAGAGCTAGAGTTCTATGAAAACTTAAACCATGGATTCAGGTAACTGCGCCTTACAGCCACACCCAGGTAGTAGTAGGTGTGTGGAGCAACACTTTGCCCCACGTGCTGGTGACTGCAGTTGTGCATTGAAACCACCCGTCATTACTGCTTGTCAGTTGGCATATTCCTATCCTCTTCACAAGGACTCTCCTAGCAGAGGAAAAATTCAGGAAACATTTTACATGAGATAGTCTGCGTCCTGCCTAAATCAGCTGCAGAAACACAGCCATCAAGCTGATTTAAATCTTATGTTATCTATAAAGAGTAAATGGCAAAAAGAGATGGAGAACAAATGTTTCCAAGCGTTTTGGTAATTCAGGAGTGCAAGTCCTGCTGATCTGACAAGTATGCAAAAACCACTACTAAACTTAAGAAACCTGGATCATGGCAGAGATTTTCCTCATCAATATTATTTTTGTAAGTTGCCTAGAGTAACCGCAAAGCGTGTGATACAAAACTGTGTAATTTGTTCATACAAACAGAAAATTGTTCATTCTGCCACAAATTCCTAACAGTGTTCAGTTACTCTTGCCATTTTCTTGTGTTGGTTTCAGTGTGGCATTAATTGGTTTGTGTGTATATTTCACTTGGATTTTAAAAAGTTGGACTGATTTTTATTGTATTTTATTTTTAAATGCCTAAGCCTATTCATTTCCAGACTGGATTTGCAACAAATACCTAAAGACTGATTAAAAAAACCCACCAAAACCAAAACCAAAAACACAACACAGAAAACACTGCTGAAAACTAAGTTTTGTGTAGTTACAGGAAGATTCAGGTATGCATTACTAAGCAGTTATCATATATTTAGCTATATTGTGCTATCTTCTCAAGAGAAAAGGACAGGCAGAGCAGCATTTTCATGTCATTACCATAGCTAGGTTACAGCAAAAGTATTAAGTAATTATAGTGCACGCTGAGATACTACTGTAAGAAGTCTGGGGAGAAATTACAGGTTATTTTGATAGTATAATGACATAACCAGAAAAAAGATTTGTTGTGTTGGAATTCTCATTTGTAGTAGCCATTGTCTGTTGAACTGATCTTGTGATTTAAAAAAATGCATTTTCTTATTTCATATGCCAGACATCTGCAAAGCAGACAGTAATGTTCAGTCTTATTGTAGGCAAATATATATGGAGGGGGGAAAACAAAAAAAAAAAAAAAAGAGGAGAAAGAAGGACACAAAGATAATTATATGGATCCCGGGCCTGATTCACGGCAGTAGCATTCCAGTGAAGTAATTCAAAAGAAGTTAAGCCAGCATTATACTGGAAGAGATTCACAATGATAAATCAGAGTTCTTTCGGCATGCTCATGTGCAAAAGGGAAATTTGCTCATTGGGTTCTTCTCTCACTTTCGCAGCCTAAATCAGCAGTAATTCCACAGAAATCAATGGAGTTAAACCAGGTTAGAATGAAGGGGAGATGAGAATCAGACTCGCAAAGCACAGTTTGCTGCGATTTAGCACACAAATGAGTGCCTTATAATCTGTTTACTAACAATGGATGAAATATGCAAATTGTCTTTTTGGAAAGCAACCGTGAAAACTGAGCTTCACAAGAGCAAAATGGGGGGTGGGAATGTTCTTAGTTCCAGACATTCGCATTTGTAGTCAGAGGTCTGATACGCAAACACCAACTCAGTGAGAAGAAAACTGCCAAGTCTTCACAACACGTGCAGAAGTAAGGTAGATTATAACAAGATGTGAGACCATGATTTGGAATGGCAAACATTCCTCTCAGATGCTGGGATAATCCAGCAATCAGGCCCCAAACAATATCCCTCCGAGCAAACCCAGGCAGGCCAACGATGCCATTTCACAGCGTGGGCTGCACCTTAAATCCACTGCAGAGCCATGAAATGTGACTGGGTCCAGGTGGCTCCAGCGACTGGTGGTCTGAAGCAGGAAATGTTCACAAAAATACCCTTTACATTTACTAAACCACTGAGGATTTAAAATGGCTGCAAGTGTGAATCTGAGTGTGCAAAGCGACTGAATAAGAAATCCCAAAATAATAAGACAGTGAAATGCTTTTATGTTCACTTACCCATGAACAGACAGGAAGAGTTAACTTTTACTGGCTCTGAGCAAGTGCTCACTCTGGGTTTCAGGATGCAGTTGCGTATAGCCTGCTGAAACTGCACATCATAATTACAGAGATTATTTCCTTATGCTAAGTCTGTAAATTGAGATTTCCTTCATTGGAATTTTTTTTTTTCATTCTGATCCAGGCTTAACATAGATATCTGTATCACCTGTGAGAAGACATCTGTATTACCACGTTCAAGATCAGCTTTACTATGCAGTCCATGCAACACATGGAGAGATTGGGATTTGTGCTAGCCATGTCCTAAAGCACTTCCTGAGGAGCACTCCAGGTACCACGGGAGCTCACAGTGAAGGAGGGCAGAGCTTGCCCTTCCCCAGCAAGCTTAAGAGCAGATGACCTCGTATCTCCAGTTCCTGACTTCTCTTATTTTCTAAGAAAAAGGAAGGACAGCTTCACAGTTGGCAGTGTCATGGGGTTTGGTTGGTGGTACCCATGATTACTCACTCAACAGCTCACAGGCTCCCAAAGCTTCCACAGCTGGCTATAAAAGAGTATGAGGGAAACCAAAAAACTAGTCACAGCAGGCTCTGGAGCCCTATTGCCCAGAAGAGGGCAGACCTACAGTATTTTTCCTTAGACAGTGGCACCCTTGCAGATCTACTTTCTTTTGTCTGTCTAGTCTGCTGCGTGGGCTGGAGAAATTAAAGACAATGCAAAAATACAAGCTACCACAACTCTATCAAAAACTTAGGCAGTTGTCTCAGTACATGGGCTCAGTCCTTTATGGTTTTAGTCAAAGTTTTCAGGCAAGTACGTTTTTCTGTCTGCCTAATGATCGCTGTGGTCAATTAAGGAGATGTGAACTAGGTACATTTCATTGCTGTAGATCAAGACAAAAGGCTGGTCTTGAATATAAACTAAACCTTAGGACAGCAAATGCTAATTTTAATAAAGTTCTCCATTTCCCCCCTAATTAAAATGAAAACAATCATCTGACCTTCAAGTTCAGGTTATTTTTCTCCCTGCTTTCGCTTCTTTTTTACTCCTGCTCTCCTCCCCAAATGGTTGAAAAAGAAGATCTTAATACATGGTGATTCACGTATTATTTATTAAAGAATATCTAAGTCGCCAAAAGAAATATTTGAATTGATGTTTCTATTTCAGTGAAAGTGCATAGCAGAAAAATAAAGTGAATTCTTGACCAGTTGAACCTAGGGATCATAATATCAATGTTAGCTATGATGATACTGAGTAACATACAAGAATAACATTTCTCTGAATAAAGTTCTTAAAAAACACCTCTTTAAGAAGCACTTTTCCAGCTTTCTTGGCTTCCATGCATTTTTACCTTCTGTCTCAGACTTACTACGATAAAAAGACACCATTTTTTTGCTTTAAAACAAGCAGAAGTTGTGCTCTGAAGGAAGCTGTGCTGGTAGTGAAATCTGTGTTTGTCAGGTCTTAGATATTTTCCCCTTTTTGCAGTTGTTCTTGCTGTTGAAGCCTGCTGCTCATCAGTCAGGTCTCACCAGCTCCTGCAGTCTGCTTAACACAGTGTTATAGGGGTACAGCGCACCAGGGAGTACCTGCTGGGGTACCCAGCCTTCAAGCCACACCAAGTGGACCTCTAGCCAAGCCCTTGCACAGCGAAACATGGCACAGGGAGAGCTCCTTGAGGTTCTCACTGTTCCCTGATACTGATCTCCCCCTCCTTTCACATACCTCTACTCAAGCATCATCTTAAAACTAAGCAGATTCTGGCATAAAATATCCAATATAAACCTACACTTGCTTATGTACACTCACCACAAACTAGATTATTACAATTTGGCCATCACAAGGATTCCCTTGAAGTTGGGTGGAAATCTGCTGTGGTTGCAGAAGGCGACTGCTCCCTCAGTGTTCAGACAGGTGTGTATGAATCAGACCTGTACTCTTCTTAGACAACCACAAATACTCTGCTCCAGCAGTGCATTAAAACTTAAAAGGTAAGGAGGGAGTACACACAGGACTATCCTTATTCTTACGTTGCGTCAAAGCACTGAAATCAGATGAATTGTTTCTACTCCCCGCTCCAAGCTTTGCACAGACCAGGTCAATGCAAGGATTTTGTTAAACTTCACTGTGGCATTCTCTCTCCAAGAAAAAGAGGGATGATGCAGCTAATCAGCAATGGAGTAGACCTTCTGTGTCAGAACAGATTAGGACTCCACTGACTCAGAAATAAATAAATAAGGATATTAGAAAAGTAAAGCATACCACAAATGGCACGGAGAGAATGAATAGGTAAAAATTATCATTATTTCTCATTCTGTAAGAATTAAAATTATTACAGACTGTTTAAAGTTAACTTTAGAAGGTTATAACTATTAGAGAAGGAAATTTAACTTTAGAAGGTTATAACTATTATTAGAAGGAAATACCTTCTCATTTAACATGTAATTAAATATGGAGCTTATTGCTACAGGAAATTTTGGAGCTGAAAAGAATAAAAAGGAAAAAAGAACAATTAGATTTGTACCTAGAATAAAAGTCTATTAGGACTATTAAACACAAAGGTCTGCTATCTTCTCTGGTTCTGGAAGGCTTCTGTGTGCCCAAGGACTTCAGGGTGACAAGTTCCAACACAGATATTCAAATAATGATTTAGAATAAAAGGAAACAGTATTTTCCAACAAAACCAGCCCCGCTACCATGTCCCAAAATTTGTTTATTATTTATTTTTTATGAGATTATTATTTTTATTTATTATGAGATAATGCTCAGACCTGAACCTAGCCCCTTCAGAGTGCTGTCTAAAAAAGGAAAACATTTATCAAATAGCATTAATTTCTGGCCTCTAAACATTTTCCAGAGAAATAAAACCAAACAAATACCCTAATTACTTAAGTCAAATAGTCATTGTGGTTCCAAATTTTTTAACAGAAACTGTTGAATACTTCTATTCACAGCTTACTGTGTCTCCAAAGCAACAGACACAATGTTAGCAGATTAGAAGTTTAGGAATATCTCTTTTAAAACTTCAAATATCCTAAGTATGGCCTAAGTCAGCCCCAGGTATAGTAGCTGTTGCCTCAGAGGAAAAAACAGTTGTTGATAGCTGCAGCACCACACAAGCCAGGCTCCACAGTCTAAACCTTCCTCCAGTTTAAAGACCTGGACCTGCCAACACTTTACAGGAGAGGACTTGTCCCTCCTCACGTGATGGGGAGCCCCTGGTTTCCCCATCCCTTGGAGGGCAGAATAGGTAAGAAAAAGCAGGCAGCATTTTCAGAAGTAATAGCTGAGCATCCATAAATTCAATAGGGCCAAATGTGAGTGAGCGTCAGTGAGATGCTCATTTAAAACCTTCCTCTATTCTTGGCCCTATTACAAAGGCAGAGCTTGCAGAATGACTTGTTCATTATTGAGAGACAGACTAGACTGAACAATGGGGACACTTGACCTCAGACCACACACAAACCCATTGGTTGGTTCCCAGATGATCTCTGGATACCAAGTAATGGCTTTTCCTGAAACACCAGTCTCTTCCCTCCCCAAAATTATCCCAGCTCTTCCCAAGGCATTGCTGTCAGTGAATCAAAGAGCACCTCACAAGTTTTCAAAAAGGACATCCAGCAGAAATGGGACACCTTTTCATCTGTATGCCAGGAACCTGATTTTGTCAATTATATGCTGTATATAAAAAGCCTCTACTATCTGCTTTCCCAGTACTCCGGGGAATGCATATGAGTAATTTTAAATGAGGAAGATGCTGTTGGGAATATTGTTTTATTTGGGAATTCTAAACTTTGAAACACATCTACAAAGTGTATTTTATAATTAATAATATTTATTTTTTTATACACACACATAAATATCTACATGTATGTATTTTGGATTAAATTAAATAAAGGAGGGAGACTATATTTTAGAAACACACATCAGTTAGAGCAGATCTTGAAAGGCAGGCCAAAGTGCTCTATAAAGAAACATCTCTGGACAAATGTGGTAAGCATAGGAAATCCTCTAATGTCCTTGGTGCAGGCCCACAGCACATGTCAGTGAGAAATGTGCTATCTGTGACACAGACATGATTCCATTTATCAGCTATATACCTTCTTTTTGATGCAGTAGTTAGGTGCTAGGAATAATTTTTGAAGCTCAAATACATATCAATTTTTACAAAATTTCCACCTGGCTTTTTTAGAAGAGTGAGAATGCTAGTAAGCTGTAAAGAAAAAAAATGAATTCTGACATTACATTATAAGAGTTAATTTGGGGTGAGTTGATCTGTGATTGTATGACATCATTTTAACCTTTACAGTCTTCTGGGCCTTTGTGGTGCCACCTCGCCCTTAGAATCACCCAGTTCATTCTCTTTGGAACTATGGTCACGTAGAATCATTTGTCTCAGAAACTTTACAGCGATGTCTTAGAGACTGCTGATACAACACTGTTATTCTTAAAAGAACAATTTTCAGAGCAATACGCAGGGGAATTACACTGTTTCCAAATTGCAATTGTTGGCCACTTCTTTTGTGTTTCATGCTATTCTTTCTGGTGATTTTTTGATGTAGCACACAAATTGAATTCATCTTGAAAAATAAATTACAAACTGGGAGTTTTCTGAGCTGTCCACACAGTATTTGTTTCATCTTCCAGCACATGTTCCAAGTGTATCACTGGGACTGACACTAAGAGAGAAGGTGTTTGCCAGCTGTCACCACAAAGTGGTTTCTCAACTGTAGCATTATTGCCGGATCTCAAGTGCTATTGCATAAAAAATATTAGCAAATGCTGATCTTTTACAGATGACCAATGCATACTAATGATCAGATAAAAGTTTCTGAAGCTTTTTTTAATGGTAGCTTTTCTTTTAAACAGATGATTTTGTACTTAAAAACGAAAAGAACATATTTTCTATTATTTTATAGATCTCAGCAAACTCATCTTCTATTCCTTTTTAAGCAGTGGAAACAAAATACTTCTTAACAGAACTTTTTAACATTCACATCTATTAATTGGCTTTATTACACTGCTGTACCACAAGATATTTTCTGTCTTCCCTCAGCCCTGGCATATTTGTCTCTCAGCTAAGAAATTCTGCAAAACACTTTAAAACAGTGTTACACTGGTTATTATATTAAAAGGTTAGAGTACAGCCAACTCAATCTACCAAAGGCTCCCTACACACTGCATTATATTTCCTTATTCACCAGAATTTAGTTAATGAATTTAATTTTCTGGAAAACACAAGGTTTCCCTTGGAAAGTAACACAGTTTTTCAGGTATTTTTCCAGTTACACTGAATGATGTTCAGCATTTAATTTAGAATATTTACTAAAATCCCACCCTTTCAAAACAGCTCAGAATCAAAATATTTTTTAAAAATAAACCAAACATTTGATGGGGGGAGGTGGATGTCAGATTAAACAAACATAAAATCTGCATCTGGTCTCTAATATAAACTTGTGGTTTAGTCTTTTAGAATGTTTTAAATATCAATAAATTTATGCTAGAACTTTCACTGTATCTTCCTGACTCACCATCAACAGAATTCAATGAATTTGCTCTATACATATCCTAATGAAAGTGCTTAATGATGCTAAATCATGAAAAAAAAAGATTAAAATCCATTTAACTAAGGGCCATATAAGGGTGTCTCATTCTCGTGAGCTACCATCTACAGATGGTGTTCAATACTGAAGGAGGTATTCATATAAGCTACTTACTTCTCTAGAGGGAAAATCCACTGCTGTGACATAGCCTCCCATTTTTAAACATAGATCAATAGTGTACGTGTATTCACACACACACAAATAAAGTAACTTGCCTTAATACCCAGGACATCTGTGGTAAAATACTGCAATGCAAAACAGGTAAATATACACTTTCATTCAAAGAAAATGAATGACAGAAAATAGTCTTAAAACCATTTCTTAATAACATGAAACCTACAATGCTGCCTGCTGTCAAATATACCCTCCTTCAAGATATGACATTCCTGTGTATAATAGGATTATTATGCAATGAATGGAGGATGTCATTACATGTATATCATGGATTAGAACAACAGACAATATAGATTATCAATTTTACCCTTTCAAACATGAGTAGAAACTCTGAGTACTTTCCCAGCTACAAGTTTCTTATCCAGCTTGAGATGACTGAAGTTGAAGAGATCGAACACTCAGTCTTGGTGAATCTGGCATCTTTCAGGTGTCTCATGCTGTGCATGTGCAGCTGTGACTCACTTTTGTAAAAACATGCTGGGATGGGAAGCGGTTTCCAACCTCAGCCTGAACTCCGGAGTACTAGTAGAGAACCCTGCCTTGTCTTTCTTCACTCACTCTGGAGAAAGCAGTAAAAAATTTGCCTTCTGATCTTGGTGATACTGGATTGCTCAAGAACTTGAAAAATCCTGCCTGTGCCCCAGACAAGCCTCTTCATCCTGCCCCAGCTGCGCAAGCCTCACCAGCCTGCCACTGAACTGCCTGGGCTGCTGGCACCCCTGCCCCAGTGCGCCTGCCCTGAGGACCACCTTTCTCTCCACATTCCTCCTTTCTGGTGGCCTTTACATTCGTGTTTCCACAGGAAAATTTATCCAAGGAAATCCACCAGAGCTAGACTCTGGTATTACCCCAGATCTTTTTACGTTGCATTACAGAGTTAGGATGGATGAAAATCTTCCCTTCTAAACAGAAAAACAAGTATGTTTTTATGCAAATAGTTGGCCAAATAACAAAAAAAATAACTACCTCAAGAAGTACTAAAAAATAAATGTGGGTCATCTTAGCCTTTCACATTGAGCTCTGACAAGCCTTGCTTAGCTCTCACAGAACTCCCCATACCTCCAACTTCATCACCACTAAGATTTCAAAGGTCATCTAATACCTCAACCATTCAAATATATGGACACAATTTCCATGTTAGCACATTTGATTCACAGCATATATGTTTACAAATAACTTATATGATGATTTAACTATTTTATTTAAATCCATATAGGATTTAAAATTCAAAACTGTCTAAGCATTTGAAAAGGATTACAATTAATAATAGGGAAAATACATGTTCAGTCGTTTCAGTCTGCAAAATGATTCACACATAAAAAAGAAAAAGATAAGCAAATTGACTCGACGGTTCTGTACACATTTTCTTGTCACAATAAACCCCTTGAGACAAGGAAATAAATATTCATGTATTGCTAGATATAAGTGCATGGCAGAAAATAAACAAACTTGCTGTTAATATTTAAAAGTAATGTAATTTCAGGTAAAATTATTATTAACATAGGCACAACAGGCCAGATCTTCAGCTGGTATAAATTGGTGCAGTCCCATGGAAGTATGCAGTTCTATGACAGCTGAAAATTTGCGTAAGAAAATTCATATTGCTGTAGACAATCTCACATTGAGAAGCTCAAGTCAAGATTTAGAAGTCACTTTTGTAAAATCAAAATTTATCATAACTTAACAAATCAAAATTTAACATAACACTGGTATGTATCACAGCTAGGACAGAAATTGTTGGTAGAGTGAAATTATTAACAACCTCTGTATCATGGCAGATAAAATTAAGAAGGATTTGAACAGGCCTTATAATCTTTTGCAAAAAGGCTTTTTATCTCCAGAAATTAATTGAGATCGATCACATTGATATTGAAGCGCCTCACAAACCATACCTTTACAAAACATCTCCAAGGGAGAATGTATTATCTCCTTTGTACAAGGTGACATCAAAGGCGTGACATAAACAAAAAAAGAACTAAAATTAGCAGGGTTCCCACCCTAAGTCTGAAACAGGAGCACAGCCCTCTGACTCCAGTGAAAGTCAAGTTCTCATTTCTTTATAATTTCCAATGAATCCATCATATTAATTAAGATAATTAATTAATAGGGCTAGCAGAGAAAAAGCTACATATATATGCCCTGATCTCATGCAGTCTCACCACACTGGTAGAGACTTTCATAGCTAGTTCCACATCGCCTCCTTTTTTGGAAGGAATTTGCACAAACTAATACTATTTTTCCTCCATTTATACTCTTAACGAGGTAAAGTGTGACAAGACAAAATACCTGTTCCACCAAACACTAGTTTTCAACTCATGATCTGTTGCCTATGCCTAAGGTATCCACAAAAGACGAGAGAGGCAAGTTAGTCTGTGCTACATTGTCCTTCACTTGCACGGCATTTTCAAAGGGTCTGCACTGCCACTGCAAAATGTTAGCTGTCCATGAGGAAAACCAAACCATTCCTGAACCATTCCTGGGTGCCTTTTTACTACCATCCGCTTGCTCAGAGGGTCCTGCGTGTTATATGTTTAGAAAGAAATGCAGTTTTAAAGTCGGGTTTTTAATGTATTATTTTTAATACCTCGTATCTGTAGTCTAACTGCAAAACAGAGGGTGAACTCAAAACAAAGAAACTCCTGGCTAAGTGTGATGGCAGCTGGAGGGAACAGTGAGATAACTTTCGTCTCCAGCTCTTCACCAATAGTAGTCTCAGTGTCTTCCTTATCAGATGAATGGAACAAAACAGTACATTTTACTTTAGGAATAAAGTTGCTGTAAAACACACAGGTTTAAAAAAAAAAACGGAAAGGAAAAAAAAATCAAACTCCTACTCTGAAAGTGACTGTATTTTTATTCTTGACTGCTGTATCAGGAATTTTCAGCAGTAAGAATTCATATTTCTTTTCATTCTGTGAAACAGAAAAGGCTTAACATTTCTGTGAAATGTAATGTACAGGTTTAATAGGATTGTACTCTTGCCTAATGTCACAGTAACAAATAAATGCAATAGAGAATTGCTGACACAATAGGAAACTGCTAGTTCAACACAAATGAGTCTCTGTAAATAAATCTGAAGTAATTTCTCTATACATCTTGGCTACTGCTTTAAGCTCTGCTTACAGTCAGGAGGTGGCATGGCATTAACAGTGGGGGGGCAATGGGGATGGAGAGCCGAAATCCTATAGCAACCTCCTCCGTGTGTTACAGTATATTGCAGCTCAAGGAAAGAGTGATTTGAGGGTTTGACTCCGAAACACTTTGTTTAGCCACAAACTCCCCTGGCACCCCACATATTAAAAAGCACAGAATGGCACATCCTGGTCTGGTGGAAATGGGATTGCGAAGGGACACAGTGGTACTCCCATGCACTTGGCAGTGGTCTCATTCTCAGATTCAGAGCTGTTGCTACACAGCTGGCACCACATATCCCGGGTGCAAGGAATGTAAGCAACTCCTCACCTCCCCAGTTGGTGGTTCTTGGCTCTTTCTGCCACCATTTCCTTACCGGCACAGGCTTTCTTCTGGCTAGCAGATCCAGTGACATTTACACTGGGGAAATACACATTAGCCCTACCGCAGCCATCTTCCATCCCGCTCACATTGAGTCTTTCCAGTGTAAGATAGAACTATCCTTTTCCCAGTACTGGTTTGAACATGACAGAACATCTGCCAGGAGAACCACTCAAGAGGAAAATATAACATGCAGCTGACAGACCGTTATGTTCCACCTGAGATCATGAGAGCCCTATCTTGAGTAAAACTAAGGAGCAAACCACCAAAAATCAGTGGTGGATACAGTGACTGTTGTTAGTATGAAACTGTAATGGATAAACAACCAGACTTTGTATCATCATGCTTCTTCACCTTTCCCTCTATTGGCACATGTCTTAATTTCGTTTTCCCATTAGTCCCAGATGGGATACAGTTCTAAGTAGCATGTAACATTAAGCAAATAGCATACGAAAAGTTATTTTCATTTCAAGGAATCAGCACTCTGTCCACTGAAGTCACTCAAAATATCATGCTAACAGCACAAACGGAAATCACTTCTTTTTCAACATGCACAAGAACCCATTAAATAAGACGATGGGTAGCTCTTGTTACGGGGTGTATGTAGGCATGGCAGGAAGAGCTGGCATTTTCTTCAGCACAAGGCAGTAGTTTACACACACACACTGGATGGTTTGTTCCAGTTATTTTATTATAAACTATGCCATATAGCCATAGATTGCCTCCTGATATTCCAAAGTGTTGTAACTGTAAAAGAATCCTCTTCTTTCCTGCTATCGTGGCTTTCCCTCTGCGGTGAGTTGGCCTCGGCCAGACGCTCACCCAGCTGCTCTCTTGCTCCCCCTCCTCAACAGGGCAGAGGGCACAAAACAAGATGGAAAAGCTTGTGGGTCAGCGTAAAGATGGGGAGCTCACTCACCCCTACCCCCACGGGTAAAACAGACTGGACTTGGGAAAATTAATTTTTTTTATCGCCAACTAAAATTGAGTTGGATGGTGAGTAACAAGGACAAAAAAGTAAACCACCTTCACCCTCCTACCTCCCCTTTTACCTTCGTTCCTCCGTTTCCAGCCCCACTTGCCCCTGCAGGGTCTCTTCGGGGGATGCAGGGGACTCTGCTCTCACACCTGGAGCACCTCTTCCCACTCCTTCTCTCACCTGGATGCCCAGAAAGCTGCTTCTCACACTTTTTTCCCTCCCTTCAGTGTTTTGCCAGCATTTTCTGCTCAGTCTTGCTCTGCCCTTCCTTAGATTTCCCCAGAGGCAGCCCGCTCATGGCCACGGGGCTGTGGTGGGGCCATTGGAGCTGACTGGATCCAGCTGGAACCAGCTGGAACTGGCCACATCTGGTGCAGGGTGGCCCCGGCCTCTCCTCACAGGGGCCACCCTGCAGCCCCCTGCCAGGGTACCAGCCCCCCGTCCCCCACGGCTGTCTGCACAGGGAGATGGCAGGGTGCTTGCCTCTGTTCAGGCACGGGGCTGGGAGCAGCGTGACAACTGCTGCCGGGCCAGGTGCTCAGCCGGTGTCCATGAGCGCTGTCCTCACCTCACCTGCACCAACCGGCCACGACAGTCAGCCATTTCCATGGTGCTAAACTCATCCACATGGACTTCAGCTGCCATCCAAATCTGGCTTAACTGGAAAACTAAGCTGTATGACACTCTACAGCCAGACCTGGGGTTGCCGTACTGCAGCTGAAAACCACTTTTTAGCAATCTCCAATGATCTGCTTTCAGTTAACGGCCATTACACAACATGACATGTAAGGAATGAGGAGCGGCATGAGGACCTGGTCCTTGCAGTGTTTATGGACAATCTCCCTGGGTGGTTTGATTAGCTGAGGAGCAGATGCTATTTTTCCCCCCTTTCTTGATCTATTTTTGTTTGGAAAATTTGAAGCTGATTGCACATATGCTTAAAGTTTAGGTATGCAGATTTGGAAAAATCTAAACAAGTACATGCATTTCATGAATATTACCAAGTAGGCACCAAATATTTATTCTAACCATTGGATTTCCGTGCACGAATGTTTAGCTGATGCAAACAAAGGGACTCAGTTGGTCAAATCTTCTTTAGGTTATGAAAGGAGTTTGTCTTTGTTTCTGTCCTGGTTTAATTATCTTCCTTGGTCCAGATGCCTTCACTGAGCTGCATCTGCAAAATATTTCTCAGCTGAGGTATGACTAAATCCTTCCTATGATTTGACGCTGTGGCCAAGACCCAGAGGACATTGAACACCCGCACTGCTTTTCCTGTGGTGAAAGATGTGAGTGCTCAGCACCCTAAACCATTTTACAGGCAGTTCTGCACATCTCAGTGCTGCGAAATTTCTCTACAGAAGAAATTGCTTGTGGACTGCTCCTCAGCACACATACCTACCTACCTGTACCCTCATTCTTTCATGGGGTGAAACGGGAAGCGACGTGACTTTACTGCTCCTTTCAAGAATGGGTGAGCAAGAGAAAGCAAGTGCTGGCTAAGGCATCTGAGAGGACTTTGTATGCCTGAGCTGGAAGGATCATGGTAGCAGGGTGACCAAGGGCCCTTGCCTCTCCACAGAAGACAGCAACCAGAACGAGGGGGGAACCTTTACTAAGGAGAATCAAAGGGCATCCTGTGGCATGTTACCGCCTGGTGAGCCCAAAGCAATGATTTCTGGCCGCGTATCCATTTTCCAGAGGACAAGGATTAGGCCCTTCAGCAAAGTGTGATCAGGGATCACAAACCATGACAAAAGCATCAGAGCTGGCTTGTTCAGAGAGCATCTCAAGGTCATCTCGCTCTGATTCTGAGTCACCATTTCGTGTGACTCAAGGGTCTATCATTTCCATTGAACAGATGGATGCGCACAGCCCAATGTTTTGATGCCAGGAGGCAACTAATCTTCCCCCATAACAGTCTTTTTATTTTGGAGGGAAGGGGGGTGGGCAGCAGAGTGTGAATATTTAATAGATATTTTAAATAAAATTAATAAATCTGATATGAAAATATTAAGAATGCATTTTTGTACATTTTACACATCGTACCAGGAAACAGAAAGACATGTGTTTTGTTTCTGCATAAGGTTTTACTTTGATATCTCCTGATTAGCCAAGTAGAAGCAGCCACATTTTCTTTCTTCCAGTGATGCGTATGCTGACCTGGGTGTGTACCTCCTTCCAGCTCTTACCTCCACTGGAGTTCACACTGAGGAACTGATCTCAGGAGTGTTGGCAACAGTTATATTTTTAGGACTGGAGCAAGCGATCTGTCTACAAAATTAAATCTCAAGAGAAGAATTATTAAACAGGAATCTTCATTAGTAAGATGGCGAATAGCAGCAAATAGGAAAGTAGAATTTTGAGCAAAACAAACAAAATTTGACCAGAATTTGAAATTTCCGTGAAAAATTATCAATATTCATGTTATTTTCTCTTAGGAAAGTCTAAGTAAAAGGTGGCCTTGTGGCCAGGCACAGTTGCTCTTTCTTTCAGAATCATGCTGTTACCTAATGGAACTGTAAGTGGCTGGTTAGCCTCAGGCTTTCACACTTGCCTGCTGACTGTGCTCCCCAGCCAGACCAGGTGCCATAACACACCACATCCCTCCATGCTCCATGGTGAGTCCACCCATGGTGCACTGGGTGTTTATCACACTGGTATTTCCAAATTAAAGGACTTCTTCCTTTTGGTGGGTCACACTTTTGTTTCCATTTGATAGTTCACCGTTTTTTTGGTTTGTTTGCTTTTTTCCCCCCTCTCAGCTTTCAGGGGGAAAATGCCAAAGCAGTAATTGGAAATTCTATAATCTAATCTGTTTTCATAACAATGAACTAACCAACAGTAAGAAACTCTCAGCATATATAGAGATAATAAGATGAACTTTGGTTGTTACTAATGGCTGCTCATTTAATGTAGACTTATATAAGTATAACCATGGCATCTATTGAGTCTTTAATAGTCACAGGCATCATTTAAAGACTTCAGAACTCAGAACAGTTGTGTCCAGGGTCTTCAGCTACCTGTGTGGCTGAGATCTGTCTGGATTATACAAAGTGAAGTTGAAATGAGAAGATAATCACTCACAAATTCAGTGTGTCAGACAAGCATTATGATTGGAAAGGAGCTTGTTTGCATTATCTTGCACAGAGCCAACTGTTTTCTGATCATCCACTGGTGGGTATTTTTGCCTTCATGTCCGTAACTTTCTTTTCCTTTTCCAAAATGCATCCTAACAGAAAACCCCTCTTCTTCTCCTAATACTTTTGAATGCAGTTTGCTACAGCCAGGATGGCATTATGTAGTTTACCCAGATGGTCTGAATAATACTGAATGATTCCAGCCACTCTAATTGCATACAATTTGGTTGTAGAAGTTGTTTTGTAGGGAAAAAAAAAGTAACTCATACCACTGATTTTTTTTTTTTTTTCATTTCAGAAATACACTTAGTAAAAAATGGGACAAGAATTTCAAAAGCAACCAGTAAATGTGGGTACACAGCAATATCTCAAATAAAGAGGTGGTGCTCAGCATCCTCAGAGAATCTGGTCTCCTGGAGGCATCCTGACTCGGCAGACTTTTGAAATCATGGCTTGACATGATCAGACAATGTTTTTTAAATGTACTTTATATGCAACAACATCGTAAACAGCTATCTGGTATGCCTACCCTGTTCTACGTTACACATATTTAAAGCTAAAAATTACTCCGTTTTTCAATAAAAAATTTAAATCTATTTCTTGCAAAAGGTTCTTTTCTTTTTTTTTTTCTTTTTCTCCTTTTTTTGTTTTGTTTTAAACTAGAGATTTCAATTTGGAAATATCTGGGGTACTGATATTTCTGACTTCATTTCCCTTGAGAAACCAATGGATTCCATAATTCATTGCAGCAGCTCAGCAAGAGGTGAAAACTATATGCAATGTAATCTGTTTAGTGAGAATCACACAGCAAGAACAATGGTGGGATAAAGATCCAAAATGTAACTCCCATGAGCATTGTGGAAGTATTTTTCAAATAAAAATGTTCAGTTTTCCATTTTTGGTGAAAACGTAACATATTCTAAAGAACAGCTGCCTACTTCAATCCAGTCTGGTTAACTCCTGTGTAACTGCGACAGTAGAGACAGACATGGGCTCATTTATCTGCCTAGCTTCTGCATATACTAACATGACTTTTTTTTCTTTTTTTCTGCAGTGCCGTGGCAGATTATGGCACTTGCAAACTATGTATCTTGTTAGCCGATATGAAACATGGTAGGAAAGACATAAAACTCCACTAAATTCTCCAACCTACTACTTTACTGTTGGTAGCTTAATAGTAGTAAATGGAGGTCAGCATTAAAGTCTATCTGATTTCATTTTCCACTTACCACATATTCTGTAAATCAATCATGGACTATGAGACTCCATGGTCCCTTCCACAGGAGGAAGGATGACTTCATACTTAGGGCATTAGACTTGAGTTTAAGAGATTTGGGTTCAATTTCCAGCTCTCCTACGGAATCTCGGGCAAATTATTCAATCTTTTGGTTCCTATCCCCCAGTTGGAAAGAAGATAATACTTCTTTCGTCACTCTTGTGGTTTATTCACTTAAAAAGCACTTAAGGGCAGGAACTGCCCTACAGCGGATGTCTGTGTGCAGGGCTCAGCATTGCAGAAATCCAACCCTGCTTGAGGAACCACTGCAAGACCACAATAATAGCAACAACTACCTGTCTCCGATGATATAAATACACATACAGGTTGGCTTGCACATGCGTTTAAGCCATGGTGCAAGGCAGGCCTACCAGCCGAAGAGGTGAAGAGGTGTATGCAGCACCTTTGAGGAACCTGCAAGCCGACCATAGCTGTGAAATGAGTCATGCCCCACTTTAGCCTTTTGCCGCAATTGTTGGAGCAGCAGCAGGGTGATGCTAGGTGGCACCTGCAGGCTTGTGAACCCTCGCTGCCTGCTATCTTCACCCCTTATTCAGAGAGCAGTTGACTGACAGGAGCTGAGCGGTGTTTCACCCTGTGGGGCTCGTGACAGCTACAGTGTCTGTCAACACATTCTATCACTCTCTGCTTATGCAGACAATTTTTTCCCCCCTCTTTCCTTTCTCTCTCTCTCTCCTTTTTTTTTTTTTCTTCCTGATGTATTCATCACTAGGCTGCAGACACCTAGTTAATCCATTTAGAACCTATCAGCTCTGTTCATCGGCTCATAAACCCATTACCTCGGAGGCGCTGTGCTCAGGGACACAGGTGCCAGACCAGTGCACAAAACCCAATTGAGTTATGTAGCAGGCGGCAAGGCCCTCGGATTCATGATTCTGCCTGCATGGGGAATTGCACACGTTATGTGCCAGCAGCCACTTTATTAAATATCGATTTAAATCACAGCCTTTAATCAAATCTGATAGAAGACCTTTCTCACCTCCTGTCTCTCCTCCCTCCCCATGCCTTCTCCATGCTCCCCCCTCTTCCCCAGCCCTCCCCAGTCCACTCTTGCCTCACACTGGTCCGCCTGATGACAGAGAAGCTCAGGAATGAATAGTTAGCAAGTAGTTCAACAGCAAACCCTTATCAACAGTAATGAGGCATTTGCGATAATCGAGTGATGAAATGTAAATGGGCAGTAATGAGCACAATTACATCCACTGGGGAACCATCAAAGCTGCTTCTTTCCTCACAGATAGATGAGCTCCCTCGCTGTCGCTGCCCATTGCTGCCTTCGCTCTGAGCACGGCGCAGATGTGGGGACCGGCGGGGAGGGAGGTGGCACTGGGAAGAGCAGGATCCAGCGGTGCCTCGCCGAAGGAGCTTGCTGAGGGCAGCCAGGTAGCAGCCGGGCTCCTTCCGTGCTAATTCCACCTTTGATGCTTAGCCTTCGCCTCCTTCTCCCCCAACCTCCCTCCTCCCTCTCCTCCCTCCCTCCCAGTCCTTAGGGATGATTTGATTTGCTGCAATGTTTGAAAACTGCCTCATTGTGCTAACAAGATTAACTTGAGCCTATGTCTGTTTGATACACTGGAAATGTGCAGGGTGACTCGGACTGGCTTTCAGCTGGAGCTGAAAGAGCCAAGAAATGGGACGGTTGCCAGGGAACAGGCCCGACGGCAGCTTATGTCATCCTTGCCGGCAAGGGACCAGCTGGGAAAAACACCGACACATTCAGGAAAGGGGGAAAGTCGGCGCTTCCATCATCTGACTGGGGAACATTAACAGATCCCAGAAATTGCTCACCCAGAAATAAACACATCGAATGCCATAATCTGGCCCAGTTACTCAGTTTATCCTGGATAATTTGTGCAACAAAATAGTGCTAGAGAAAAGTCCAAGACCCAGGGTTAAAAAGTTGGATTGCAGAGAAACCCATGTGGAAAATGTACTCGTGCCCACTATGTGTTCACCAAAATGCTCTCGACTCTTTTATTTCCTGGATCTCACAGGAATTAACTGTGACATATAACCTAATTGTCAATGTCCTTATTTCCCTGTGTTAAAGCCACGTTATCGATGAGAAATTATCACAGGAATTTAAGAAGTGATCAGCTAAGGAAGGCTCATCAGTTGTGACTTTTTTTCTTCAAAGTCACGGAAAGCCTCTGGTATGCCTAAGCCCTGACATGATGGTCAAAAATATGTTTCTGATACTTCCTTACATTAAAATCCTCTTCAATCATGCATTTGTTGTATCACATGAAGAATTCCTATGCAGACCGATCTCCTCACTGCTGGATCCCACACTTGAAAACCAGGCATAGTACAGAATGGTCTATGAAGACCACGCTGCAGGACTTCTGACCCTTGGCAGATGTGCAGAGAAGGGTAAGTGTCATGTTCAGCATGGCCAAAAAGCAGCCAGCCCCCTGGGGGCGCAAAAAGGGGCTGTTGCGAGACAGGACGCAGGGAAGGGATGTTTACCCGTAACTGTGAACCAAATTTCCCCACTCTAAAGATGTGGTTCTTGTTTACAAAAACACCATTTCACAAACTGACCGGAAAAGGGAGGCTGTGTCTTTTTTCTTTTAAAACCATACATGTTTTGAATAATTGAAATGGCTACAGCATCTCTGGGATGACAAGAATTCCACACAAAGGTAACTGGTAACGCAAGTGGTGGAGCAAACTGACGCTGATGGATAGGGAGTCATGGAATAGGAAACAGTGAATCTTTGGTAGATCTTCTTTTCCAAGGTCTACGAGTATAGCAATAAGTGAGATCTGAATGAAAACAAGGTTTGTAATGGATAATGTTAGACAGAGAGCAAGTGGCTCAGGGGCAGGAAAAAACTCAGAAGAAGACTCAAAATACTCACTAAACGTTTCTATCAAAGTCAGGCTAGCAGAAGGCAGCTGAACGTACCAACGCTCCACAGCTTTCCAATACCACTGAGTTTCTCTCTCATTTCTAACTTTCCAGCTCTCAGAGGACCTCTCCTTGTGGCAATGAATTCTACCAGTTACCTCTCACACCAAGCAAGAAATACTTCCTCTCATCACACTTTAATGCTGCCTTTTCATTTCAGAGAACATTCCCAACTTTTTGAGTCAGAAGTGGCTTCAAATGACCAATCACAGTGCAGAAACCACGCAGCAAACCAAACCAAATCCTGGAAAGCAATTTGCATCAGCTCATCTGGGGACTAATTACACCAGTGTTGTATCTGAAGAGAGATGACCAATGCACAATGCGTGGTTTTAGGAAAGATCCTGTAGATGAGCCATCCTGGTGCACTAGTCCACCCTCCTGTTCTCAAGCCAGGAAACAGCTCAACAACTGGACAACTGGGTTGATTGAGATGGTCACCTCTGCTGGCTGTCAGAGAAGTTCTTCCTGATGTCCTAAGGAGTTACTTAATATTATGGAGTTCCATGGTTTTAACTGCACTATTTTCGGTGCACATTGCATTTAGAAATACACCAGGATCTTTTACTTATTAGAAATGCAATAGCTGTTAAACTGTATTAGTTATTGACCTTAGCAGCAATAAACTGTAGCGAGAGTAGTCTACAGTAAATACTGCTAAATCATAATCAGCTGGCACAATGCAGGTATTTCTGACCATTTGCAATATGCTCTGTAAAATGCATTTGATCACAGTATATAAAAATGTGAGAGTACTGTATACGATTTTTAAATGTACTGAGTTTAAAGACATATTCAACCAATTTATCATTTAACTTACGGCTTCACAAAAGCTATTAAACAACACTGTGAGCCTGGAGGCCACACATATGCTACAGCCCTGGAAATGTAAAGAAGTTCATTTGAATCGCTTAATAATGACCTTGACCTATCGAACAAGGTGTACTTATTGTCAACAATTCATCTCACTCTTGACCCTGGCAAAATGCCTAACCCTTGAATACTTACAGTGGGGAAGGAATAGCTTGGGTTTTGGGTTGTTTTTTTTTTTTTTTTTTTTCCTTTCCCCTAGTGAAATGGGCCAATTTTTTTCCCGGTTTAGCAAAATCTGGAACACAGATCATTAGAATGCTTTTGGCAGCTAATTTGAACATCAGTGACTCAACTTTGAGAAGGAAGCCTTTTTCTGCCCTAAAGAATCTCAGAGAGTTTTCAGACTACAGTAATTGAAAAATCCCTAAACACTCACTCACAGAGGAGATACACATTACTGCAGGAACAGTCTACAAATTGTAAAGTATTCAATTTACATTCTCAGTACCTCAGGGCAGTTGTGAAGAATTTATATCTTCAGAAACCTTTGAACTAACAAAAGATAACATTTCACAGCAAAGTCTACTTGCATAAAAGTTTTTTAACTCCCTTCATTCTTATTCCGAAGGAAGTCTTTTGCACTTCTGGAACCAAGGCTCAACACAGGTATCTGAGATGTTAAAAAGGAGCTGAAGATGGAAATAGAGGTGTTAAAAAAAATTTAATGGACATACTGCATCTCATTTAGAACATGAGTTCATTATTCACCAGTCCACACATGATGTATTCTTGCTCTGAACTTGATGTCTTTTTAAATGATACTTCGGTTTGATCAATGTGCAGAGATTCTTAGTTATATTAAGGCCCTTTATGCAAAGGGCTTTATAATGTGTAGGTAATGGGCACAGCTACACCCTGGGTGAGGGCAAGAGGACCTTTTTTCTTCCCTGTGTGCATCAGCTGGGGCAGTGCCCAGTGCCACATATAACGCAGTCTACGGGGTACGTCATCCCTCTGTTTACACTGAGTCTTCATCTGCTTGGAGACACTGCATTTAAAAATGAATTTTGATGAGACTCAGACCTGACATTTTGTAAAACTGAAAAGAAAGTCCTTCCCTTTAAGAAATGAAACACTTTTTTTCTTTGTTTTGTTTTAACTAGGGTCAATTCATAGATTGTATCATGTGGATCTCTATCAGCAAGCCAACATTTTCAGAGGTTCCATTGTGAACCACACTTTTGTGTATTTATTTAGGACCAAAGAACCTCAGTGGATTCATGGAATAGCAGGCAACTTAAACAGTGTACTTTAAGTCACACAGAAGTCAGAGTTAACATCCGACAGGCACTTGAGTGTACTGAGAAGAAGACAGAGACTGCCAAGTCATTAGGGTTCAGGCTCATAGAATCAGGCTCCGTCTGTGTAAAGAAAATTGGTAATAGAAACAGGCACCACATTTGCTAGCTAGGAAATGATCTTTCTCTTCCTCTGCCCCTTTGCTTGATCAAAGAACACTCAGTATAATTACCCATCTAATGACATCCTTTTGCTTTGACTTTTTAAAAATTTCTATGGAAAAAAGAGAAGGGAGGAAGGACACAAAAAAATTGCATCAAGCCAACCCTAAATCTGTGATTACCATATTCATGTCCAACACTAAGCATTATGTGGAAACATTAATGAAAGTTTTAAAATGCAATCATTGGTTAAAGTTTTTTCCCCTTCTCTATAAAGAAATTGATAAATGTTTCTATTAACTAATAACGCAGGAATCAACAGTCTTATAAAACCGGTTTATTCAGCCCAGAAAATTAGGCAATCCATCATGACTGATTTGCTCACATTTTCCCCTGCAAATAAGTGAGATGAAAACTTTAAAACCAATAAGATAATGCACTTAACAAATTCAGCTGAGAGAGATGGATAAACTAAGATGCCACTGGCATCAGTTAAGGAAAATCTGTCGTGTTTCCAATTATTTGAGCAGATTTTGTATCCCAATTTGCTGCCAGACTGGCTGCATCCCCCACTCCCCTCTTTCAAACCAAATCATCTGATCTTAAATCAGAACAAGCTCATCATATCACACTATGGAAGGCCAACAGGGGATAAATGACACCAGATGTTATATGAGTTTTCTTTTAGGCTTTCATTTCAGACTTACTGCATTCCCCATGCTGCTTTTTACTTGTCAAAAACTAAAATGTGCTTTGATAGATAACAACCCTATTTTCTTCACTGCCTGAGCTTAGAGAATACCATTAAGTATTGATATTGATGGTGCTTAACTGGGGAATGCAACCTGGGACTGCAGAAAGCAGGATCCTGGGATCCTGAGGTATCTTTCAGTCCCGCAGATACATTTTCTGTTAGTCCCAGGGTTTTTCTGTTGTTGCTGCTGGGGGTGGCGTCAGGATACATGCTGTGTGATTTTACAACACAAAATGTGAGCGCACAGACAGACAGGAAGAGCAAGGAGGGGCAGGCACACTCGGAATCATAACTCTTAGGCCCATCTGCTGCTGCTGTCTGAGCTGCTGAGGGAGCTGATATCATACTGAAAGACTAACAATGAACTTCGGAAGCTGAACTGAGGCGTGCTGATGCAAAATCCAAGGCACATCATTTTCATTTGCTTTGCTTATGGTCTTCTGGAGTCATTGTCTGTCCAGGCTGGTAGGGAGAGGCTGGAAAATGGCAGAAACAAAGAACAGCACACGCTGCTCAACATCAGTGGGAGAATCAGGCGTTCACGGTAGACAACACACATGGATGTTTGTGCCTGCAGGCTGCACCGTACCCCACCAGCCCAGGTCTGAAGGGAGAAGCTGCTCTGTAAGGGAGAAACCTGATGATCCTGCCAAGGTGTGTGGAGCCTTTTAAAAGCCAGCTTGGCCATATACAATGGACTGACTGTGTTCCCAGCCTTAAAATGGTTGGATGGTGCTGCAAAGGACCTGATGAAATGAAAATGTGAACAACTTTGGCACAGGGCAAAAAAATAAATTAAAAAATAGATTAGACTCAATCACTAAGGAAAAAGCCACTGCTTTCTATAGTGTCAAAATGATTTTTGACAGCATTTTAAAGCTACACTAGCCTTTCGTAATTGCCACAAATATTTTCTTAAGAAAATACCTAAGTAGTGAATGCACTTTTAAGTCTTAAACCCGCAGTGGCTGGTGACATCACATCATAGTGGTGCTTCACATGCAGATGATATAATTGTCTCCCAGCTGGCTGAGTGTGTGTTTGTATGGAGGCACCACCACGGCTTCCAATACCTTAGTCTAGTGCCTGGGAGTAGCTTGCTCATCTCATGGGTGGCAGTAGGAGGTGGCATCTTAACCTCATTGACTTTCCTTCCAATACACCCTGCAGATGCAGTGAGGGAGCATATTCACATATACTTTGGCTGCAGCTGCTGGCAAGCAGCTTGCTCCAAGGTGCACTGAAGTCAACAGGGTTAAGCTTCAGGTGCAAAAGGAGAAGGTAAGAGTATGGTCAGCGTGAGTCACAGCAGCAGAGGCTCTCCTTTTGCAGGTCAGAAACGCTCAATCACCGACTCTGAAGCAGAATTCAACTCCATTTAAACACCACAACTTTCCTCCCTCCCTCAACACTTTCTGCTGCCGTGATGCTCTGCTGCTGCCTGTGCATTTCTGCCTGCCATCATGATTCCACTTACTTCCACTGATAGGATCACCTTTGCAACTCATGCAACATACGCTTGGTGAATAAAATGCACCAATAAGCCAGCAGCTGTCAGAAACCATGACTTATAGCATTAAACAGCATCAGTTTGGTTTGGCTGTCACTCTGCAATATCTACATAGCACAGCATCACTTGATACTAAGAATGAGCTGGCCCCAGCTCCTATCCCAGCAAACCTTTACAGGGAAGTAGAAATCCTCGCCAACTGACTTGTGCAATGAAGTGATAGTGCAGAACACCCAGGGTACAGGGAAGGGGGCTGGCAGCAGGTACATTGGTGTGTTTAGGGCTCTATCCGTCTAGAGATCAGTGCCCTTCTGAGCCTGCTTTCACTCAAAGAGCTAGGCAAAACACAGTGTGAAGAAAGGAGCCAGCAACAACTCTTCAGTCTGGATGACAACAAGAGAAACATCACTGAATATCTCACAACAAAGTTGTGCCAGATTTGCCTCACATGTAGCCACTTGTACCACTGTATCACATCTGGATTTCCAGAAGTGGTAAGCGAGACTTTGAGTTGGTATCTTAATGCTCCCTTCCTTACAAAATTCCGTTTGAGAACAAGCATCGTATCACTTGCTTGTCCAATCTCCAAGTGTATTTTATGTCTTTCATAGTAAACTAGCAGAATAGGGTAGAAGGTGATAAGCTGATTACTAAACTCAAAGCAACTAACAGTGGGAGTTCTTCAAGCAAAATGATAACAAAATCCATCATATATTCAAACTATTGCCCCCCAAAAGATGATGGAGTAAACTTTTCATCTTTTCTAAATATCTGATTACTATAAATGCAATCAGATATGCCAGTTAGCAGATGAAAGATTTCTCATCCTCCCATGCTCTTTTTCAATGCTAATTTATCTTCCTTTCCCTGACTATGCTTTGTGGAAGAGGGAAGTTGCTGCTTTGGGATCCTTGGGCACAAGAGAAAGAGCCTGTGACTTAGCAATCCTCTAGCACTATCAGGAAGGGTCATCCCTACAGTCACCAGAAATATAAGGCCTGTGGCCCCCTGGCACACAAGCTGAGTGTGGTTTGAAATGGGCCGTGGGGGGTAGAGACATCAAGGGTGCCAGCTCTGCTACCCCTCTGGGTCAGAACAGAACCAAATGGGCTTGGAAGTGTGTTGTCCTGCACACAGGCACTCAGTGCTTTCAGTCGATTGGAGCTGGGCTCTCTCGGAACCTCTGGAGGTCCTTCCTGTAAGGGTTTTCTCTGTATGTGAATTCCTCTGGCAGAAACTTTTGCCCAAGACGAAGATTTTAAATAAAATTGGAAAAACACCTGTGAAAAGTGTTTCTGAAACCTCTGTTGGTGGACAGCCACCCTGGAAAGCTTGTTCCTCAAACGAGGAAAGAAAAACGGCCCCCATGACAGTATGAAATCAAAGCACTTTGAACAACAGCAGCAAATGCTGACAAGAAACTGCTCTCAACCAAACTCCAGGCTGAATATTACAAGCAGAAATTAGGCAGCTAACACTTTGGCATGACCAATCGATTTAAGAAAATCAACACTCTGCTGACATGTAAGTCATGAAACAGGAGCAAAATAATCAAATCAATGACTTCTTTCGCTGTATGATATTCAGCGCAACTAAATCCCACCCATCACTTGCTTAGGCCACCAATACAGTAAAATTTCCATGTTCTGTCACTGGCCTGCCTGTGGAAGCAAGCTCCTAATTTAATTATTGCATACCCTCTGCTCTTATTGCAGAGCTATTTCCTTTTACATTTGCTCTGATCTAAGACACGCCGTTTCCTGGACTGAAGATAAAAGAAACAACATTGAAATACCCCCAGTAGTAACCCTCTAAAAATAAAAGTCTGAGAATTAACAGCAGATGCATAGGTATCTCTGGAGATCACAGGAGCAACCCGGAATTTCCCACCGTACAATTGTATGAATATTTGCCTTCTCGTATCTTTCCAGTTGAGAATGAGGCAGCCAAGTAACGGGATTTGAATGCATATTGGCTTGCTGCCTCTGCTGTTTTGATTTGCAGAGTGGCCAAGCAGAACACAATTAGTGGTTATTGACACCTTTACAGGAAGCACTCATAAGGGAAATGGGAAATTGAAAATGTCCTTTAAAAGATGGAAGCAAAATACTGTATCAAAGCTTGCTGGTAAATAAGACGAGCCCAGAAAAGTGCTCAGTCAGAATATTTGTATTTCTGTATCATTTAGGAAAATCCTATTATGGCTTTAGCCACAGAGACATCCCTGGTGTGCAAGATAGAGGCAGTTCATAAAATACATAGCATTTTCAGCTTGAAAATAGGGCAACCTATTGCTTTCTGTAGATGGCTATGTTACACCCCAGTTCCCATCAATAGAACATAATCTCATTGCAGCAGGCAATACTCAATATCAATGAAACACTGGTATTGTAGGTATTTGCAGACTGCCAGTACCTAAAGGACAGAAAGACTTTGTGTTTTTACAAGGGCCAATATCTCTGCAACACATTTATGAAACAAGGCAGCACACCAAGGAGGCAAACGAGTTATATGCATGTGTCCACAGAGCTGTCTGCAGGCGTTTCCTTGTTCTTTCTCCCCTCTCTCTCTTTTCTGATACTTTGCACCGTCCCTACCTTACACTCTCTAAGTTTCACTAGCAATGTCAGTTATGCAATTAGTCCCCTGCCAATTAATGCCAAATTAGATGCCTGCTGTCAGTGCTCCCTAGCACTGACGGAGTGTATGGTAATAATCTGTAACCAGGATAATGCTCTAAGGAGTCTGCATTGTTCTCTGGAAAGGAAAAAAAAAAAAAAAAAAAAAGGGAGAAGAAAGAAAAAGAGAAAGAAAAAGTATGTTGCACGTTCACTTAAGCCATCAGCAGTCAGTGCAAAAATAAAATAAGTTTTGTTGTGCAGTTATCCCAATGATTAAAATATAATAGGCTAATGAGATTACAAAGCTGATTGTGAACAAGACCAATTGTGTTAATTGGAGACTCCTGAATGGCAATTTGAGCTGCTGCCGCTGCTGAGTTTTGAAATATAATCAGTTTTACTAATTTTATCTGATTTCTTAATGAAGCTTGCCTTGAGCAATTGTTCTATGTGTTCTTTAGCAAACAGCGTGTGTCATAACTGCTGACATTAATCTTGATTACTTTAGTTAAAATAAATAGTTATACTTGGGCGGCTTTCAGAAAATACATCAGAGCAAATGTAATGTTGGGAAGAGATGGGGGTTTACTTATATTTGTTGTTTTTTCTATATTGTATTTGCAAAGTCCCAACTGTGAAACATCTTTCTTGTGTGACCCGATCCCTTTCAGGCTCCCCTGTCTTTTGCCCGCGCTTCAGAAGGCATTTTTGCCTTCCACAGAAAGAGGGATAAAGACAATATCATTATTACAGAAAAATCTTTATGAAGAGGAAAAAAAAACACACCACCAACAAAACCCATCTCAGAAAAAAAATACTACAAAGTGCTTTTTCATGCATGAATCTCAAAGTTGGCACACACATTCTCACCACCTCATGCTCCAGCTGCCAGTACTAACACTCAAGCCTTATAGAAATGCTCTCTCTCATATAGCTTATTTATTTTTATGGAGGATTAATATACTTAGGATGGCTCTTTGGAGCTTTCATAGTGCATTTGATGGGATGCTGTACCATATTGCTGCTTACAAAGGGACACATAAACATTAACAAAAATAAACAGTAGAAAAGGGGAAATGGGAATCTAAGTGCAGTCTGAATTAATGGTAAACATAGCTAGAGATTGTTCATATTTCAGAACTCCTATTCTATTATGGCCTTGCCTTTACAAGGATAATCCCTTCATAATTAAGATAATGGCTAACTAGCCTGATAGGTATTATACATCTTTTTGAGCCAATACGCCTACATGACAACATAATTTGCATGTACTTATTGCTGGACTATAAAATCTGTGGATTTTATATGTAGTTGCATTGATTAGGTACTCGGATGATAAATAGAAACCATTTTGGGAAAGATGATATAAGACATATTAAACATTTATTTCACCCTCTCTTTATAGCCAGCACTGGTTTGGTAAATTAAAAGTGTTTAGTCTGGCCTGGATAGTAATCTATGTCCAATTAGGATCTAAATATGTGCAATAGACTATCTTTTAATCCATATGCATGTAGCAATTTCTTTAGTTATGGGTTTTTAGAAAGAGTGACCAAGTTTTTTATCTAAGACACAGTATTCTGGAACAGAGGAAGGTCACGAGCAGCAGTGCAAGCACGGAAAGAAGCCTCAACACAGCACTCCTGAGGGCTGCGCTGAGTATCAAATAGTGGCATTTTCTACTCACAGATACAATGGGGAAAGAAGGAAAGTCTGGATTTCCTACTCAGAATCTGCCTTCTCAGTGCTTGAATGCACTACTGCTTGAAACACTGCAGTGAGATGTCAGCTTTTTATGGGCAGCTCTGACTTTTATGGAGGAGCTGACGCCTGACATATGGCGTTTTCACTCCCTGTCCCTGAAAAGTATTGCCTTTTATTTAAAATTCCTTTCTGTCCTGCTTAAAAATCGAGCTCGAAATTTTGGGGAGAAAACACCCCAAACATAAGATGTTTCCACAACAACCCTTCTTTGAAATAATCGTAATTCACAACCATGATTCATAACTGTTATTCAGACCCTCACCTCGAACGGCAGTGTCCCCATTAGCCTGGGTCCCTCAGATGTCAAACAACCTTTTTCAGACACGTTTTAAGTCTCCAGTGAGTAGGCTTGTGGCTTCTTCAGAAGATCTGCTTCACTCAGTGAGTAAAAAACATGTGAAATTGAATTTTTGTGTTTTCACTTCTTCTTAATAAATATAAAAATTTATACATAATGAGAATCTACTTTTACCCCTCTCTGCCTTCCTTAATGAGAGCTAATTGAATAGAACAATCTTCATTTGGCAGGACACATCACGAGGGCTTGTCTATACTTAGAAATTTACTGAGATAACTAATCTAAAATGGTTGAGAAATATCCCTACAGCTTTCTGCCCAAATAGCTGTTCCAGAGCAATTATTTCAAATGAGCTATTTTTGTAAATTTTCAAGTGTATACAAGTCTCAAATCTAATATCTAGCTGGCATTACATACCCAGCTAGTTTTTATAGATCAACTTACTTGATCTGGTGAGTAAGTCACACTGTAGTAGCAAAAAATATACTAACGCTGGCTCTGATTTGCCTTTATGCTAATGCATGACACTTTAAAAAAAGAGCATTAATGCCAATGATAATTTGGCTATATATGACCTGGATATCAATTCCACACTACCAGCTGCAAATTCCTAGCCCCAAATACTTTTAAAGGTACCATACAGGCTACTTTGTAATAAAATTTTTCACCTTTTCACTTCCCATTAGGACTGAATAATTTATTTCTCAAGTGCTTTCCCTGCAATTTACAGACAGCTAGGCTGCTGTAACTTTCAAAGGTACATTAGTGTGTGATAAGCCCTATTCTGGGTCCTTGCTGTGCTCAGTGCAAGAATGGCCACCAAGTTTCAAAGCTGACAAGTATTTCTTTGTGGTCTGGCAGCACACCAAAACGGCTGCCTCCGCTAAAACAGCCTGGTTTCAGCAGACATGGATTGATCCTTTCTTTTTATGCGCGAGAACCATTTCCCTCAGCATGACCACTGCTTTAATCTTGTATTTTAAACATAAACAGAATGACAGATTTTACAGTATAATCTGGTAGGCACAGCAGCCTTTTAGAAGGATGAATCATTAACCTAGAAGCTATGTTTAAGTAAAAAGGACAGACAACAAGAAAGGCGGGAGAGAGGGAGAGATATTGGTTTTGTTCATGATTTAACACACAACTGTGATCCATCCGCCTCTAAAATGCATTGCTGGAAGAGAAATAAACCTCACTATAAGCAGGGCAGGAAAAAGTGGCAATACAAAAGAGCTTGAGGAGCACAGGGAGAGAGAGGAAGGAAAAATGAATTTTAAATTTTTCTTTCCTGCTGCATTTTTTAAATGTAACACATACTTTTATGGTGGTAATGTTCTTGTTGCCGTACTGGTGTAAAGAGACAGCAGAGAAGGCAGGCATGTTGAGAAAGGCAATGCCTCTCATTAGACCAACTGATACAAGTGGAATAAAACAGAGGAGAGGAAATACAGATGTATTGTTTTGCCTTGTATTCAAGTCAAGCAGTTTAAAAGAAACTTCCATTCTATTGCAACACTAGGTCACTTTTGTTTAGAGGATAACTAGATTGCAATAAACATTGATATATTAATCAATTTGCAGAGGGAGAGCTGCTGGGACAGTTTCTCATTTATACTACTGTCCCTTTTGTATCAGGCATGGCAGATTAAATGTAATTTCCACCCTTGTTTAAGTTTATTTTACATTGCTATGCTATTAGTGTAAATAAGAATCAGACCCTCTGCTCTTAAACTACTCCCAAAGGTGGCTTAAATAATAGAGACCCAAATGTGAAACCGATACTACTAATTCATTATCTTCTTTGTCTTAATAGAATAAATTTTGCTTTCATTTATATAAATGTATGTGTAAATGTACTGACATCACAGGTACATAGGCGGAGCAGGAGAGTCTGTGCTAGCATTGCTATAATTACAGCATTTATTCTTGTTCATCATGTGCACACATGTAGCTTTCCTTCTTGATTATAAGGAGGATGTTAGATTGACCCATTATTAACTTTAATGTTTTGTTTGTGGGTTGCATTTTCAAATTTGACCCCTTAGGAAGACATCATGGAAAAAAATAAGCCTTTAAACTTGTGGTTAGGGTTGGTACAGTCTTGAGAAATATATTTTCCGATGTATGACTTAAATCCTTTGTGTAACTTGAACTTGTGCTGCCCAATTGTTCACTGCAGTTGGTATTCCCAAATGCATATGCAACCCATGTGATCAGCAGGTTTTTTTCAGCCATTTCCTGGGAATTGTTTTATACACCTGAGTCACCAGAAATGACTGAACTAAATCAAAGTAGGGCGAAAGTGAGGTCATCCAGTTGGATGGGTGGCTGTTATCATGTGTCCTAATATACTTTGGTGGTGCAGTGATAGGCCGTGTTACTGTGACAAGATGCATCAAAAGGAAATGAGGCATGTCTGAAGGCAGTTCGTGCCACCAGGAAAGCTTAGGTATGGCCAAGTGCATGCTTGTACATGGAGCTATCTGAGGAGACATCCATGGCCATCTATAAATGGCATCCTGCTGACCTGCCTGTGATGGAGGACATCATCAGCTGGGTTTCTTGTTTGCTTGAGGGAATGAGCAGTAACTCTTTTTTCTATTCTTCATTCAAACTAAGGCATTTGTAAACAAGAAGCAAACTCATACCAGATGGGATCTTACTTTTTATAATGCAAAGACAAAACTGTTATTTAATCCTTCCAAACAGATTTCCTATGTCAGGCATCTCTTCTGTTGCTAATAGTAGGAACTCAAGAATTTGGGGGTTTCCTCCCCTCATCCCAGAATGCAGAGTGACTTATCTCCCAGTTCTTATAACTCCTTTTACACGCACAAAGCTGAAGCTACAGATGAATCAATCACGTGCTGGGCATTAGAAGCCTCTCACAGAAGACATGCATGCCTCTACCTTCCTCTCCCCCTTCAAGCCACCTCTACACATAAGAAAAAAGGTCGCACTACGATCCCTTCCTTTAATTCTTCACAGGTATTTTTTTTTAATGCTGTCACACCTGCACTTCTGAGATGCTTTACTAACCTTTTTCTTTTTACCCTTAATTTCTCAAGCATATCTGCTGAAAACAGACAGTTGTTATTTTTCCAGGCAATATTTACTTATGTCATATAGACTGCATTCAGATTTCTCTTTCAAGAAGAAAACATTGCCTCAAACCGCACATACATGTAGGTGAGGCACCTTTGCTATATTTAGATTATTTTTTTTATAGCTGGGTTTTACATCTTCCTGTATTGTTTTTATACTGCTGTTTCTTTTCATTAGGGTTTTTTAACATATTTTTCTTGCATGGCTATGGCTTTCTCTGTAAGCCTTGAAAATATAAGTGAAGCTTTTCATACAACAAATAAGAATTATCTGATTTCACAAAACGAAAGGACAAAAAAAAAACCCCAAAATATTAAGGTGGGGTTAAAGGCTACAATTTGCCTATAAATGCGGTCTAACACTTACACAGGCACGTAGTTTTAACTATATGAATATTCCCGCTGAAATCTAGGACAGGGAACTGTATTTAGAACAGGTTTTAAACACTCTTCTGACCAACTGGGGTTGTAACAACTTTTGCGTTCAAGCATAACACTATTAACAACCACGAGGAAGGAAAAAAAAAAAGAAAAGTAGGCTAAAGAGTTATCCCGGGTTGCCTGTTTGAGTGATTTTATTCCTGATGCCTTCCCTTAGCTGGACAAATAGTAGTGCCACAGGAGCTCACTGGGCATCCCGAGGTTGTGGGACAGCCACTTCTGAACATGAGAGCAAAGGCTGCTCTGCCTTAGCTCACTGCGTGGACAGGACCTGAAGCGCTAGAAAACAGACGGAGATGTTAGACCTTGGTAATTGAGGTTTGTGGGAGAGTGCAGTCACTCTCAGTTGGGCTGCTTTCTTACCTTCCTTCTCCAGAATTAAATCAAAACTGACAGAGTAAGGAGAAGATTAACACATTTGGAGTTTGGGAGCAGAAAGACTGACTCATTCTTGTTTATAATTCTTGCCTGGTTTGTGATTTGGAACAGAAGAAAAGTATCCAGCTACATTTTTCAAGCACATGCCAAGCATGAAGCGTTGCCAGGCTTCAACCTTCCTCGTGACATCATCTGAAAGGCTACATAACTCCCTGCAGAAAAATATTGACAGAGATCATAACAGCTTGCTTCAGCAGCAGAAATCTTTTTGCTGTCCTCTACACACTTGCATTTGGGGGAGGGTTTATGATTATTATCTAACTGGGGGTATGGAAAAGTTCAAAGGCTGTTTGTAAATGAACAGGGAGGATAGCTGGGTAGAGACATTAAAACAAAGGTGTGATCTAGTGGCAAAATAAAAAGCAAGAGCTTTCTCTAGGCTGCAGGTCCCAAAGTCCTTAATCTTTCTACCAGAAGAATTTGTGATCTTGTGGAAAACTAACAAAAAGAGATCTCTTTCCTTCTCACAATAACCAGTGATCATAAACGATCTGTCAAAAATATCATCTCAGCGCTGCACAGATCTACTTGATCCCTGTGTGTTGAAAAATATTTATATATTTCACCACTGCTAACCTAGTTCAGATAGTTTGTGGACCTAGCTTGGTTATTTTCACCTTGTGGAACAACAAAGTTGTTAATTTAATTCTAATTCAAACTTTTGCCTTACTGCTAATGCACGTATTGGGAGAACATCTTTTAGCTTTCAGATTTCAAACCAAATGTAATAATTGTCATGTCTTCCTGAGAGGGAAAAGCTGAATCCACATATTTCCTATGTTATTTCTTCTGTGTAATTTCTTTTGATTTAAAGAAAGATTGCAGTAAGAGAAACTAATGCGAATTCTATTGTCTTTTGACAAATAGAGTAATCTTGTATTTTCAGACTACAACTTCCAGATCTGAAGACTTCAAGCATTAGAAAAAAAACTTGTATTTTTATTACTGTGCCTTGTCTTGTCTCTATCCTTTTAGTTCTTCAATGCCACATGGTTTTAAACAGTGCTAGTCTCAATCTGAGGTTTTTAAAACAAGTCAAAACATCAATCTTGTGGCATCACTAGTAAAGAAACATAAACTCAAGTCTGCATTTTTTACATCAGTTTGCAACTTCTGGCTGCAGAAATTTTCTTTTCAGGAAGCTGCTGGTTTTGGCTGGGATAGAGTTAATTTTATCCACAGTAGCTAGTGTGGGGCTATGGCTTGGATTTGTGCTGAAAAGTGTGTTGATAACACAGGGATGTTTTAGTTATTGCAGAGCAGCTTGCACAGCATCACAGCCTTTTCTGCTTCTCACTTCACTCCACCAGCAAGCAGGCTGGGGGAGCACAAGAAGTTCAGAGGGGACACAACTGGGACACCTGAGAGCTGACCCCAACTGATCAAAGGAAATTTCACAATCACAGAACAGTCAGGGTTGGAAGGGACCTCTGGAAAGCATCTACCCAACCCCTGCTAAAGGGGGTCTGCTCAGGGTCTCCCAGAGCAGGCTGCACAGAGCCGTGTCCGGGAAGGTGTGGGATGTCTCCAGAGCAGGAGACCCCACAGCCTCTCTGGGCAGCCTGACCCAGGGCTCCGGCACCCTCTAGGTAGAGAACTTTTTCCACATATTCAGATGGAACTTCTCGTGTTGCAGTTTGTGCCTGTTGCCCCTGTCCTGTCGCTGGGTACCACTGAAAGAAGCCCAGTCCCATCCTCTTGGTACTCGGTCTTAAAATATTTGTAGAGGTATTTGTAGACATATTTGTAGATAAGATCCCCTCTCAGTCTTCTCTTCTCCAGGCTGAACAGGCCCAGCTCTCCCAGCCTTTCCTCACCAGGGAGGTGCTCCAGCCCCCTCACCATCTTCATAGCCCTATTCCATACCATATGATGTCATGGCCGGCATATAAAGCTGGGGGAGAAGAAGGAATGGGGGGACACAGGTTCAGAGTGATGGGGTTTGTCTTCCCAAGTAGCCTTTAGGCGTGATGGAGCCTGGCTTCCCTGGGGATGGCTGAACACCGGCCTGCCCATGGGCAGTGGTGGATGAATTCCTTGTCCTGCTTTGCTTGTGTGCAGCTTTTGCTTTATGATTTAAACAGTCTTTATCTCAACCCACGAGTTTTCTCACTTCCTCACTTCCACCCTTCCAATTCTGTCCCCCATCCCACCAGGGGGGAGCAAGTGGCTGCGTGGGGCTTAGCTGTCAGCTGAGGTTAAACCACGACAGGGAATTACAATTTTTTTTCTTTTATTTCAAAGTATTCAGTTAGTTCTTTCTAATGGATACTGCAATCAACATTAGAAACCAACTGGAAGTAAAATAAAGAGCTTGGTTTTGTCTTTCAATGATTATGCATATAGTAGATAAAAAAGGTTGAGCTCTACCACTTTGAAAGCCTTGATGGAGATTATGAACAGAAACAGTTGGTTTAACTATATCATTATACTGTTTCTTTTATTTAATATGCTTGATTGAAATGAAAAAAATCTGGTTTAAGTACATAAATTTCTCCTCCTGTACATCTATTAATTTTAAGATAGATTTACATACCTAGTAAGAACTATTATAATATGTTTTTCCCTGCAGTTGTAGAGATGTTGTGAGTTCCACAAAAACAGTTTTTATCACAAACATCAAAGAAAAACTAGTATGCACCTAATGAAAAAGAGGTACAGCACTCACTGTATTCTAACATTATGTGAAGTTAAAAAATGAGAAATTTATACTATATTAAACTAAAAAGCTGGCTAATTGAATGGGCAAAGATACAAAATATCCTTCTGATCAGCAACAAATACATGAAGCGGGCAGCTTACTTCCTAGGATGTGTTTAGCCATGTATTTTACAGCTTACCAACCAAAAGCTTCCCGAGAAAGGGAAAGCTTTCTAAACTGTACCAGAAAAGGACAAATGCTAACAAAAGTCACAGATAACTTAAACCAAGTTAACCTCATTGGTTAAAACAAAGAATTTAAATGCTCGAGAATTAAATCAAATCAATGAAAGCTTTGGGTTTCTACACACATTTCACACGTATCACAGTGAGACCCTGGCACATGCCTGCCACACCAACATGCCTGCTGTTGCTTTGGAACTCTCTTCTGGTAATCTGCTTCAACAGGTTCCCCTGCCAACAGGATGGTTTAGCTCTGGGCCACAGCTGGATTTTACCCATAATGTTTAAGGGATGCGCAATACCAGATGATTGAAAAATGTGTCGTACCTAAATGCTTGCCAAGTTGCTACTAGTAGTTCGTGAGCCACTCTGGGGCGGTATGTGGCACAGGCCTGGGAGCAGCACTGCTACCATGGCTGCTGGTACCCAGAGGATGCCAGCTCCGCTCACCCCTGCGATCACCACCAGGTGACAGTGACCTGCCTCCTGCCCTCAGAGCAGAGCAAGGTGGCAACTTCATTTTCTCCCAGGGTCTGCAGTGACCAGTCTTATAAAGATAACCGTGAACTTCAGGTTCAGAGCTGTCAGCTGGACCTCTCATGCTCCTTGCAACAAGGAGGTCCCTTGCCCATTCCTGCCCAGGATCTCCTCATAACTGGATGGGGATGGCAGTCAGTATCACAAACAACAAACAACAGGCTTTTGCTTTGACAATAACTCTCAGCAATATTTACCCTTTCTCCAATACTTCTTTCTCACAGGGAGTGGCCTGCAATGGCTACATCAAGGTATGTTTGGAGATAAGAGTGTCCCCTGATCTCCTGCCCCTCTTCTGTTTCAAGCCAGCCACTGTGCTGCAAGTTGAATTTCTCTAGCAAAGAGTATGACCCACCAGTAATAAAGTTTACCATGTGGTAGTTCTGGGGGAGATAAAGAGACAATTTATTTGATCTCTAAATGTGTAACCTGCAATGTGGTGATGGTGAGTCATTTGGCATTTCCTTTTTACTAGAAACCCACCAGTTCCAACTTTTAACTCATTGTCTGTCTTGCTAGGATTGAAACCTGAGCAAGTGAAACACAGTTCAGAGCTCACAAAAGCCTCCAGTCAAGGGAGCTTGATAGCTGGTCGCACAATAGAAGAAATCTATCTGGTTTTATTTCTGGTAAAAGAAGTCATTTTTTGAGAAATTGGATCTATAAAACTGCAGGGCATGATACAATGGTAATAAATGCATAGAAGCTTTCATATTTATTAATTGCACATATTATAAGATAGAAACCAGCCAGAGTAGTTTTCTAAATCGGGATCAGAATTTTTTAAAGCAGCAGCTCTTTTAGCTGCAGCTACTCATACAAAACCCACCAGTGAGGTTTCTGAGTATCGGGAGACTGAGTACTGAATTAGTATTTGAGAAAAGGCAAACAAGACTATCATGTGAAGTGCACAGCTCCTTAAAATTACCTTGTTCATATGTCCCAAGATGGACATTAAAAAACAAAAACAAAGCAAGAAGTGACACTTTCTAAAGTCTTGCCCCAAACCAGTCAATAAAAAGCAACTTCTAGAGATCACTTTCTCAGAAATTATTTGCAAGCTTCCATTTAGTGTTCTGAAACATGAATGGTAAGTGGCAAGAAACTGCTGTTATTTCCAGCTTAGAAAGCAGAAATTCAGGCACAGAAATTTTATGTAATTTCTTCAGAACTCACAGAGGACTTGGGAATACAACCCCTGTCTTTAGCCTCAAGATCCTCCATCCATTTTCCAGAAATGGGAGACGTTACTGTAATGACTGTATCGTTTTCCTTTGAGTGGGGGTGAGTTTCCTACCACCCTATTTTCTTGATATTGAATCTTTGATCTTTCTTGTCAAACTGCCTCTTGAGGCTGTCAACAGGGCATTTAAAAAACAAAATGTGTTAAGGAAAAGCTATGCCACATAGCAGGTATGAAACAATTCTAAGGATTGGTGCAAATATTAAAACATACCTCCTACATTTAACCTGGCATTTTTCTGCTACACTGGCCAGTGGCATTTCATTGTTTCCTACAAAACTACAAAGGGATACTTACATTTTTGCTTTTATTCCAATAATTAGTCACGACTGACATTTAAAAGCATGCAGGGTGAGACACCCCCATGCATTTTCTTTTGACGTTCCTCGAATTAGGCTCAGTGCTAAATGAAAACATTTTCCTGCTCTCTTCCTCTACATTTTTAAATGAATGTCATCCAAATGGTATTGCCATTCAAATGCTACAGTGAAATTCCTTGCATGCTGATAGTGCAGTGTGGGAATCTCTAAAATTGTCCCCCGTAGGTTCGAATTCAGCCCCTGAAGGTTCACTTGAGCTTAATTTCACTAATCACACGGGGACAGTTATTTTTTGCTCTCGCTCAGCTTCTCTTTCACATGCGAGCACACACACCATACACACACACACACTCACGCTGCATCCCTCCCGTTCTGTTGCACTTAAGTCCAGATTAGCTCTGACCATCCCTGCACGCACGCGGAGAGCGACACAACACCGCGGTGCCTAAGACCATAGGTGGGTCGTTTGCTTCAAGCCAATTTATTCACATTTGCAATGGTAAGATTGATTTTTATCCTGCATTTCTGAGTTTATTTAACTGATTTCAGAAACTGCCACAGAGGTGGGGGCAGAGATCGTCTTCAAGGTTGCTGTCATCTGGAATTTTATGTCCTTCATTTTCTTTCACTCTGTATGCCTGTCACATCGGCTTAACTGTGAGTAGCGTACTAGCCAGTACCTCTGGCATACTGTATATTAATAGAATATTGATATAGCCCAAATACTGTTGTGGGATTCATCATTTGGTAAATCCTCTGCCGTCTGCAGTTTTACAGAGCCGTTTAATTAGCAATTTTACAACCTCCTATTCTCTCATTAAATTAATTAATAATTAAGTTCAAATATAGGCATCTTTAATGTCATAATTATATTTCAGTTTTATGGTCACCAGAGTTTAGCTCATTAGGCAAGGTAGTCATAAACCATAGCTCTATTTAGGGGCTGAGGCACTGATGCACAGGTAGTCTGCTTCTGCTTGGTATTTTTATCCTTCTCGTTTTCTCCTCTTCTCCCACCCCCCCCACCCCCCACTTCTCCAGCTCCCCTCCCTCTCATTGCTCTCTCTGCTAGCACCGGCTTTTTTTTCCTGTAGCAGCTCTTTCTCATTCATAGGTAAGGTTTAAAAAATCCCTGACACACACACCCACAGCACACGCACACACACACCCAATTACTCTCTCTGGAGCAGCACAGTGATGCTGGCCTGTCATGGGTCCTGCTTCCTTGCAAGCCTCAGGGACCACCACCCTCAGCCCTGGGCACCCAGCAGTGGCAAATTTTCTGTAGCTTCGTATTGGTGTCGTTGTACTCCTGTTTGACTGTGTGATTTACCAAGGCATGGGACTTAGTAATGGCATTTCACACAATATGATATGTTGTGCGTTGTTTTATACGTAGTGGATTTATTTCAGTCATTATCACTGATTAAACCAGCTTAGTTGAAAAGACAAAGCAAAACTTGGCTTTGAAATTGTTCTTATTTAATTTTGTTTGTGCTCACATAACCCAGGACAGCACTAATTATCTCTTTAGTGTAGCTCATATTTCTAATGTAATTCATATGTAAATTGTAATTTAATTCATATGGGAATGTTTGTGTTCCTTGCATATTCTCAGTAAAGAGCACAAACAGTGAATTAAAACTGTTTGGAAATGAAAACTTCATGTTGCCTTTTTTGAACTGTCTTTGATTTGTTTTGGCTTGTTGTTTCTCTAATGAATTGTGATTCAATTGGATGTCTAAGGCCAACGTATTCAGTCTCCTCTCTCTGTATTTAGGCAGCTTACTCACTGGCCTGCTTTTCCTCCTGGGTTTGGAAGGTGGGGGGGGAGCTTTCTGCATGCTTGGTACCTTCGGAAAAAAAATCATCATGTGATGACTGTTATTAAGAACAAATAATTACGGGGCACATTTGTATGACTACAGAGCCTACAAGCACTTCCTGGCACTATTTGTGTCACTTTGCTCCTCAAACAGAACCACGAGAGCACAGCACAGCTTTATTTCTGGCTCAGCATATCTGATAACATTAAATTAAAATTTTAAGCCCAACCCAGATTTTCCATCCAATAACTTTCACATTTTTATTGCCTTTTAAAACCATCAAACCGCTTAATGCAATGTTACTGCCATCTCTAAAAACTGCTGTTGCCCACAGTGGAGTGGTCTTTTGACAGGGCAAGTCAAAACTTCTGAGTTGTGTGAGTAAAGTTTGTATGAGTAGGCCAGCAAAAGTTGTTCCCAGGCTGCTGAATTTTCAGGACAGGTTTGCTGGCTGTACGTGGGAATAACGCAGAGGTACGCCTTAACACCAAAAGCAGAACTAAAAGTCACAGCAAATGCAACAACCTGGGTGTCACCAGGAGGGTGAGCTTGGAAGCACGCGAAGTTACGGGCAGCAGGTGTGAAGTGCTATCAGCTAGTGCAGCAGGCAAGGTGAAGCGAAAGACCTGAAGGAAACAGGAAGGGTAAAAGTTCAAATGGAGGAATAATTAAACCTGAAGAGCTGGCAAGTTACTGAACGATGACATCAGCTACAGCTTTCTCTGCTGGAATGGATTTTCACATTTTCAAACTGCACGCACAATATTGGGGAGATAATGAATGTCTATTTCTCATCCTGACGAAGATCTTTGTTCATCCCACACCAAATGAAGCCACCTGTGCTGTAAGGGCTGAGACCAGGCCCAGAGCCACTGCTTTACCCCAGCGAACCACCACCTGACCTGCCAGTGACCACAGATTTGGTGCCACCCCCACGTGCAGACATGGTGCAGAGGACTCATGACGTGATGGTCCGGGAAGCCCCTTCCCATAGATAATTGCATCTCAGGCTGGTATGCAAAGCCCTCAGGGGAAAAATCCTGAACCCCCAGACATCCTCTCTGTTGCTCCTGGGTGTTGCTGTGGCCAGAAGAGAGGTAGGGCTTTGAGGAATGATATTTGTGTGTTAGTCCCTGCTGCTGTAATGCCGAGCTCTGGGACAGGTGGCCCTGCTCTCGGGTAGGAAAAGTGGCAATTTCCAAGAAAAGAGGCAGAGGCGTCACGCCTGCTTCATCACACCCCTCCGCCGACCTCCCCATCATGAAAAGCCTTCTCTATTTTATGGCAATTTTGTCTTTCTTGGGCTTTGGGGACCCCCTGCAAATAAGCTCAGCTCAGGAAGGCGCAGCATTAGGGCACTCTTTAGTGGAGCTGAGCAGAGGGAGGACAACATGGGCAAGAGGGAGCACTGGTCAGTTTGTCTGTGATCACACAGCCCCCCCGCAGCCAGGTACCCTGCAGGGAGGGATGCTGCCACATCTAGGGCACACGTTTGAAACACACGTGTACACACACACACACACACGCACACATGCATGCACACTCCCTGTGACGACACAAGAGCTGTCCGAAACTATTTTCAATAATTGATTTGCTGTTTAATTGAACATCATGACTGACTAACATAGCTCATTACTTTACTCATTAGTTAATTATCGGAGAAAGTAGGACAAGTCAATAAAATGGAAGGCTGTAAATTCCAATACTAATTAGCACCATTTCCTCAGAGACATATTTAAGGGCAGATTGGCTACCCGAATGTCCCCGGACCTTGTAGATGAAGGGAAAGGGTAGACTTACCATAAATCTAGATTACCGGCAAGCAAGGCTCGTCAGCAGTAAGTAGTCAAGTACACAGGTGCTGAGCTACTGCCAGGCACCCTGTTTGAACTGGAATATTGGAACGCAAGCAGCACAGAAATTCCTATTTTTAAAAGAAAAGAGGGGGGGCAGGGGGAGTGCTCACACACCAGAGAGTATCCATATTTAAAATAAATTATGCAAACTGAACTACTTCTGCAGAGCACATTTGCTTTCCTAAGATCTCTTTCACAGTCTCTCTCACATGCATTCACTTCATCCTCTCTCTTTTTGGCAGTCCAAATCCTAGTCAAAACATCACTGCATCCCTTCTGGAGTGGACACATTTGTAATGTGAGGGTTCTAAATTATATCTCTTATTTCACGTTTTTGAAAAATAAACTATTCCAGTAACTGAAATTATATTCTCCTTTTATTGCTATTATTTTTTGTATTATCTTTAATTTAAAATAAGTCTGAAACACCGTCAGAGGCAGAATTCAATGTGTCCAGCAGAGCTTTAATCGAGCCAAAAAGTGATTTACACAAATAAAGACCGTCTCAAAGACTGGGAGAAAATGAGGCAAAGAGTGTATATATGTGTATGCATGTTTGTATTCATGGTATATGTTTTATATATACATGAGCTTATATTATTTAAGTATATATACACACATGTATAGAAGTATATGTATGTGTGTATGTACATAAAAAACATGCAAGCACATACATAATGCACACACATACACAGCTACTGAAATATGCCTATATAGGGTTCTTGTTGCTCTGTAGGAGGAAATCAGCAAATTCCTTGAGTTCTGCAGTTTAAAAGCCCCCAGGTCTTACTGGCTGCCTTTTAAAAACCAACACAAGAGGACACAGACTATGAAAAGGTTCTGTTGACGTACTGGTACATTGTTCAACAGTTTGTCTAAATTAATTTTAAAAAACTTCCCATCAGTGGTCTTCCTCTCAACAAACTCCCACTTTTGAAGAACTAGTCTCCAGGTAGGTGAATGAAAACGAAGACCACAAGCATTACCTGGGCTCAGCTAAAGCGAAGAAATCACCCTAAAAATAGCCCTGTCTGGAGCTTTAAATATTTAGCAATTCTAAAAATATATTAACAGATTAATGTAAAAAAAAAAAAATGCTAACAAATGTCTATTACTTGACTTACTATATTTTCTGCCTGCGGTTCTGATTCTTAAGCCACAAACTGTGATTTATTTTCAAATGTTTTAAAAACGTACCTTGCCAAATTGTTCTAAAGATTGCATGGATTTTTTTAATCAGCAGTTTTGAGAATCTGGCCTCTGGTGCTAATAAAGCAAGACTGAAATTTAGGGCAGAAGGGGGAAATGTGGTTGTTTTGCTTAATAAAAAGCTCCTGGTAGAAATAATGCAAGGAAAATCCTCTAATGATTTTAGTAAAAGGTAAAAAAATAAAAAGTGGTATATTATGTACGTTTGGGAGGGGATATTTGTTTGGGATGTTCTCTTCACATTAGCAAAGGAACAAAAAAAAATACTCATCATGTAAAATTGGTCTTCTATAGAAAAGAGAGGAAAAGGTTTCCCCAGTTAGATGTTCACTCAGTGTAAGCTAGGGCACAAGGTATATACGAACGCTCAAGCACCACATACTTGCTAGCAAGTTGGAAGTTATAAATGAGAACATTCCGAAAAGCAGGAGATGTGCTCTCTGCCTTGTTTCCAGAGAGTGCCGAGCACTTTTTGACACAGAGATTTTTTTTTATGATTATGGTGGGTCACACAGGATCCCTAGCTACGCTTGAACACCTTGGCTACAGAGCATAGGGAAAACCCCCCAAACTGCACAGCCAGCATGCTCAGCCTGCAGAAGGGCTCGGTGTACATGGTAGGGATGGAAGCGAGAAGTTTGGGAGAGGACCCAGCCTCAAGCTTTGAGTCCTGCTTTAGAGCCACAAATGACTCTAAAGCGTACACTGAGGTTTAACATACGCAACGCTTACATCTTACACTGCTGTTTCATACCTACACAACGTAAGGTAATTCTCACTTGCATTTTTAACTCCTTGTCTGTACCTGCTATCAAATACTCCAAAACTGGAGGCAGAAGTTGATTACCAAGTGCAATACCTAAAGTACTCTGTGCCAGCTGATGGTAAATGCGCAGACTGGAAGTGCTGTGGTGAATTTGCAGTGGTCCTCTTTTTGAGATGGGGCCCCCAGGCCCCTGCAGCCTTTAATCAGCTGTAACTGGAGTGAAGCTGTCAGCTCCTGCTTGTATTCTGTCAGCTTCAGTACCACTTAGAGCATCCCTGACAAATGCACAATGCATATTGAACAGTCAATCTGTGAGCAAGCTCTTGATTTCGGAAGAAACTTTCTAAGATTCTACAGGGGAAAACTTGTAAATTATTAAGGAAGAAAATTGTGAAAAACATCTTTTAGTCACACTCCTTTGTTTATGGAGAAACCCAGATGTTGCTTTTTCTTTAGTAGGACGATGAATTGGCTCAGTCCAAGGTAAAATCTCAGGCAGTGTAAGACAGAGCAAGGGCTACTGTATGACAAGGACACCTCTGCCAGCCAAACTGTGCTCACTGTATCATATGTCAGCCTGGCGTCATTAGTAGTATTGTCATATAAATTATTCATACTGAAATATTTGTTCAGTTCTGGTGTGTTCATAAGTTTCCCATTAGGAATTCCAGTTTAAAGAACTTTTCCAGCTGCATAAACTTCCCTACATACCTTTCCCCCCACTCACCTACCTCTGGTGTTGCTTCAACAACATCAGGTGTAAGCATGACTGCCTGGGATGAGTGACTTTGAGCAAAGCTGTTCCTATATTTCTAAAATACTAAATACCTTTCAAAACAATGCAACCCTCTCATCCACACCCAAGAATTCCTTCCTATGTGTAAATCATTTGAAGATTTTTTTCCTTATCCATTTCCTTCCCAGCACATGGTGAATTTTTTTTTTTTTTCTTTATGGGCAGTTTATGGGCTAAACCTATTATTTGCTAATTAAAGGTCCTTCCTCCTCCCCTTGGGAGCTTAAAAATTCTAATATTATTTCTTCACAGAGCTCAGTCCTACAATATCCCTGCTGTAAATGCAGCTAAATCTTAGCTAACGGTGACAAAAATAAGGCCGTGGCATGTCTGAGCAGGCTGGAAAAAGGGACGGACACAGCCTCTTTGCAAGTCAAAGCATTCCATAGCATTCCGTTTCCCCACAGTCCCCAGGGTAATGTCATTGCAAGAGGGAAATTATTGTAACATTACAACACTGAGCTCCAATAACCACACTGATCTCTGGGGACTCTGCCATTTGCCGTCCCACAACACAGAAAATTCCCTGAATAGGCTCCTTCCCTAACCCCATTAAAAACAGAGATTTCCCAAGGAGAGGACAGAAACCTCCTTGAGGTCGCTCTAAGAGATAGAGTCCTCATAAGACAGTATTTGGAGGCCTTCTACGCCATTTCTGTAAAATGGGAACGAAAACACTCTGGACTCCTAAAAGTGCCACATGAAGATCATGGCAACCTCATCCAGACAGAAATTAGGAAATGAATTCTAAATTAATTAGAAATTAAATTAAGCATTAGAGTAATTAATATTTATGTGGCACCAATATGTAACTATTTATTACTAGTAGTATTACTGTTGTTGGTGTCACTTTTACTATGTTAATTATTTTTTCATTACTGTAGCACTTCGAAGCCCCTGCCACAGTTGAGACCGATGTTGCATCAGCCAAACAGACCAAATTGTTGTCCCTTCCCTAAAGGACTAAGGAGCAATGGAAGCAGTTCTGGTCCTACCAATGCAGAAAGTTGCCTAGTGAAATATGGAAGATTATTTAAAGGAAAAATGTATTAATTCATATTGCTTTCAGTGGGAGTTAGGTGCCTAACAAATATTAAAATCCAGTCCCGGATTAGGCAACCACAACTAGAAAGAGTATTTACGGGCAGACTCAGCAAACTGAAGCACAAGGCACAGCTTTAAGAAAAAAAAGCAGCGACAAACTTTTGCAGACTTTAAAGCGGGAATGTTTCCAGTCATATTTAAAAAGAGAAAAAGTTTCACACAAAGCCAGGCCTACCCATTTTGCAGAAGTTCAAGAAGCGAGCAGCGTGCCAAAGAGTCCAAAATGAAGCCACCCATCTCCATTACACATTAAGTAAGAGGCAGGCAAATGAGGAAAGAAATAAATATTTGTGCATATACTTGAAAAACCCTTCTTTCCTGCGGTTAACATTCATCACATTCTCACTGCCTCTCCCAGTCAATTCTCTCCTTCAATTAACCAATAAGTCAATTTGTTCCTTCTCCATCAGAAAAATCCCCCTCTCAGCAAAAAATGCATCACTTCACTATCAGATCAATTCGCCCTTCCTTCTCACGGCTCAATCGATATACTCCTCCTCTGCATCTGCTAAACAACAAACAGGTCAGCTGAAGGAAACCTGCCTAGGAAGCTTCTCTCCTTTTATTTGGCATACTTCGTGTGTACAAGTGCCTCGCCGGGCACCTCCTGAGTACGCAGACATGGCAAATATTCGAAACAATACTGTCGAGAATCGTATTTTAAGACAACAAAAAATTTGAACTGAGCTTTCGTTTCCAATAAGATGTTCAAATAACTGCTGTTCAAATAACCAGTGGAATTAGATGTTAAACCAGTAGCGCATGCAACATTTCACTATATAAAAACAAACAAAAAGTTGAGGCTGCAAGGACAGATTGCACCTTTTTTAGACAAAGTACAGCTTCAACAAAACATTCTATTCCACTGAACTGTTCTGATAAAAGTAACAAGTGCCCATACACAAAGCTCTAGGCATCCTCACATTGCAAATGGAGAATGTAAAAAAAAAAAAAAAAAAAAAAAAGAAAAAAAAGAAAAGAAAAAAAATTACTGAAATCAAGAATTACTCTAAGCCAGGGACTTTTCATTCAACTTTACCATAAACCATCAATAAAATTCAGTGCATTCAAGATGTCTTTGCAAATCAAAAACGTAATGAAATATGGTATTAGAAAAGCACAAGTTTATCTAAGAGGTTGTATCTTCTGTATGATACACATGTACAGATACAAACCCAGAGACTCCTTCAGCACAGGCAGGCATCCAACTCTGGATGAAATACCGTTACCGTGTAACTAGACAAAGTGGCAATGCCCAGAAGATTCAGGCACAAAGTGAAAAATCTGAGGAGTTTGGATTATATAAAATAATGCAATTTAGCCAAATTGGTTATGATGCCAATATCATTACTCACAGTAAAGAAAGGGCAAGAAACTCACTTCCACCAGAAACCACAGGCAAACTACAATAAGCAATAAGCACTCCATCCAGTGATTAGAAATAAATGTTGTGAGGTTGTGTTTTGGGGGGGGTCTCCACCATTTAGAAGTGTGAAGACTTAAAAGTATGAACTGCTAAAAGCAACAGGACTTCATGCAATTTTTTAAAAAAGTACTGCTGAGTATCTTTTCACTTTAGTTTTGTTTTTGGGGTTTTTTTACCAATTCAGTAGTTTGCTTTCTATAGCAGTGAGACTGGATGTGGATGGAGTACATTTTTTACTTCCAGCTGTTTATCAAACTAAAAGTGAAAGCTACCCTTTTTTTCCTCTGTGATCCCTTAAGATTTGTGATTATTTTCATAACTAGAGCACTACTTGAATATTTATGGATAAAAATCCATGTAATAGTAATGAGTTTACCATTCTCATTCGCTAGCCTGTTTCTTAGTCGGTTTTACCATCAATTGATAATCCCAACACAGCAGTCCAAATTAGTCTTGGGAAAAAGTTTTGGCTGAATGTTTTATTTAGGGAAGAATGTAAATTTGGGCCAAGCCAAACTATTCTAAACTTGTGCTGGATTTTGTTAGTAGGTCACCTGAAACAAAAAAGAAAGAAATTCACAGAAGTCAGACTTCCCCTTTCCCTTCCTTCACAACCATGTTTCCAGTTACTGTCTCAAATTGATGCTTTCTGTTCCAGGGAGAACGAGGTCTCAGTTTAACCCACTTAAATACTTTCTGTGCAACCGCAACTTTAGGCACCAAAATTTCCCTCTAAACACCCAGGGAGCTGTAGTCTCCTATGGGAGCCCAGCTGTTTTTGAGTGCCTTGCAACTGGGCACGTCACTTGCGTCAAAGAGCTCCCGGCACAAGGGCTCCTCCCTGCAAGGATGCTGCATCTTGGCTCGGGCAGCAACAGTGCTGCCGCAGTGAGCTGGGACCTCGCACCGGACCACCAATTTAACTCTCCACAGGAGAAAAGAGCCAGAGGTTGAGGTTGTAAAAGATGCTACAAGACGTACAAACATTAGAAACCTTTTCAACAGAAAAGCTAGAATAAGATGCAGCTTCTTTCAGACAAAAACGTCTTCACCTTTGAGACATTTAGGCCTGCATGTATAACATATACATACATATTTCACATTATAAATGTCATACTGTGAACATGTACATATGCATCGCTGATCATTTCTGATACAGCCCCTTTTGAGACCATCCCACAGAAGCTGAGGCTTTGCCAGCGTCAGCACTGCAGTTCAGTTTACCACTGATTTTCTAGGCACAGCAAATGGAGGTGTTTTTAAGACTGAAAGCTCTGTGCAATCTCTCCAGCCTGACCTTCCATAACATAGACATGAGTTTACTTTGGATCGCAGCTGATTGTACGTGCCTTAAGACTCCAGCATACGGAAATAATCTTGCTTTACTCTGTTGAGCTGCCCTGGGCTGTATAAACACAGTTTTCAGTGTTACCTCAGGGCTGTAAGAGCTGCATGATGGGGAGGGAGGGGAGGACTAACCTGTGTGCAAGATTACGGAGGGGAGAGAAGAGTGCAGGACATAGACTGTGCCTACCACACTCTTTGTGATCATCACCCAACAGGTCTTCCTTAACCTGAGAGTACGGGGAGAAAAAGGAGAGGATGCAAGATCTTTTTTTGGCCAAGCAATTTACTTCCACATTGTGTGGTAACAGCAAACAATACCCGTACATCACTTGACCAGAAAGACATTTTCATGCTGTTTCCCTTGAAATCCTTATTTTTGTTAACCACAGGGCTTATGGCTTCGCTCCCCTTCCCTGCACCCCCTTCCCTCCCAGCCCCTGGTAGCAGGGAAGGGGTCAGGGCAGCCCACTCCTGGCCCCAGGGAGGAGGTGGCAGAAGGCTGCCTGTATTTGCCTTGGCCACTTCCCCATGTAATCTGGGTAATAGTGTGGCTAATCGGCAACGCGGAGGAGCCCCCCATGCTGCGATTCACAATGCCGACCCATTCATATTTCATACAATAGGGTATTTAAGTCATCCCATGCCTTGCCGAGGAGATTGTGCTCCCTTTGTTCCAACGTTTTGGGCAGGGGTCTCCTGCCCTACCCCCTCTTTCACACCAGCATATGTCCCAGCTCTTGCCTGCTGCAGCTGGACAAGGGCTGTTGTTTTTGTTTTCTCCTTCGAAACCAATGAATTGACTATGGTGGTGTGAAATGTGGGGTAAAACAGTCCTCCTATGTATGCATACATTAGCCATTTGCTACATTACAACTTCACAGCAAGGTGACCGAGGAGGCAACAGTGTTCGTGCTCTTCCATTTTGAATGGGCAATCTGTTGAGCGCAAAAGGAAATAATAAATAAAAGACTGACTGCACGTATTGTTTCAAAAATGGCTTGCCATGCTATATCAAAGTGACATAAAAGTGCCTCTACCCCAATGTACTGCAACCATAAAGATCAAAACCTGGCCTGTAACAGAAAATTACAGGGTTCACATGTATGGATATTGAATATTAAATTCAGACCACATTCCTGCAATAAAGATTGCTATTGCATATTCACCTTTACTTGCTACCCCTCTCACATTTGGGATGTACTAAACTCAACAGACTCACAGAAGCAATAGGACCTGATCTCATCTTTGTACAAACCAAAACCAAAAATCCCTGCAGTTCAGGATTTACCCCTCATAGGGTGTACTGATCCGTGGATCGGAATTGGCACAGAGGTTTTGCCTTCCTTTGCTAGACTGGACTATCAGCTCTCTTCCAGCCCCAGCTGGCAATAAGAAAAAGTCAAATCTCTCCAAAAACTCTTTTGTAGCTTGTACAAAACAAGTCTTGTGGCTCCATTTCTCTCCTGAGGTATAAAGAAATGACACATCACAGGAACTCCCTCAAAACTAATATTACAAGCTAAGCTAAAGTCTGGAACAGAAATACCTTTTTCATTTTTAAGAATAACCCTAAATGCATTATAATGTAATTCAGCTAATTAAAAAGATGTGTTTAATGACAAGCTAGAAAATGTCATTCATTCCTGGTTCAAGTTCATGTTACTCCACGGATGTCACTCCTGACTTTTCTCTTAGAAATGCCTGAGCCGTGTTCTTTGGCTTCAGTTCAGCATTTGGAAGTTCACACCTGTGCTCTGTATTACAATCAACTTTCATTTTTGCTCCTAAAATTGGGGGAAAAAAGGCTTGAGCCTCCGTCTTGAGAGCCAATTTTCCAAAGAAAGCTAAACTTTCTATGAAGAGTTAATTAATTAGAACACGTGCAATATTTTACAGACTTATAAATAGTACTGTGTTGTATAAAGTGTGCAAAAGGAAAAATTTGTACAGCATCCTCATCTAGCTATTTGTGTGCTAACTGTGAAAGTAGAAGCCAGGAAATAAAAAATCTTTAGGGGAACAGAGGGCACAACACAGATGTATTTAAAATTTCATTTTGATGATCAAAGAATTTACAATATCTTCTTTCAACAGCTAACTTTTTGATGTCAATATTTTGAAGCCTCTACTCCCCCCCCCCCCCCCCCCCCCCCCCCCCCCATTTCTCAAAATCACAGAATAACAAAACCAAAAAAAGCTTCCCAAGGCTGATCTTTGAGGGCTACTGGCACTCTTGTGTGCAGTAGCAAATGATCGATCTGTACCTCTCCCACTGAAGTAAAGCAGATTTTGTTGAAAATGCTATCAGTAGAATTTATACCACTTGAAAATGATCCTAATACAGCTAAATTTGTAAATGGTTACCTCCCCCAGCACCCAAACAGCAGGGACGCAGCTACAGCAATATAAATGTGCTAATCCCAGCACAATGTATTCCCACATCTCCCTGTATCAAATCATTCTAAAGGGTTTTCAATATACAAGTTAATTAGCTACAATGAAGCAGCAGAGTAACATCTAATGAAGACCGGGGCTTAAAATACCAGAAGTGGCCTGTTGTACCCTTTCCCCCCTCTTTAATATTGACATACTTGTCTGAAATAGGTTACAGATATAGTTCAAATGTAATTTAACAAGGTATAGAAGGCACTTAAAGAACACAATTGTTTTGACTATATTGGAAACACACTGGACATATTTAAATTTGCATATTCAACAATATCTACAAGAATACCACTTCTGTATTAGCACCTCAACATGCTACTGCCATACAGTATCTATCTATAAATATACAGATATACACTTGGAATGCTGAGCAAGAAGATGGTGCCATCTTGTTACTGAATGTATAACATTATATTCTAATTACATACTCAGTTTCTCATTGCTTAAAACGATCAGTGCATGGGGAAGTAGTTATGTATATTCTTCTCAAAAAAATAAATCTCTCTGAAATGAATTGCACAACGTTAAAATGATGCAAGCAATCAACGTCTGCAAAACACAACTTGAAGAAAGAAGACAAAAAACAGCACAGGAGAGTAAACTTAATTACCTAAGAAATATCTGCTACTTTCAGAAACAGGGAGCTGCCACGGTTGCATGTTTCAGATTTAACTAAGGAATGAAAAGCCCTAATTAATTAAACTAAATTCCTGATCCTGACTGGATGTGGGAGTCAATGAGACTTTACCCATGTGAACCTCATTGCTGGAGTGGGACTGAACTCTTCCTTTTGCTGTCTATCAAGGAGGAAGCTCATCTTGTAATCCCACCACTTCATTAGCACCTTTCCAGCACATTATCTTTGCCCTAATCCTCCTGTCACTTTAGAGATTCAGGGTCATTAGAGCACTTGAAGGGTCGATGTTATTGTCGAGGAGGTGTGAATTGATCACTAAGATGACAACTGGTGACAAGTGTACTTTATTAGTCTGCTACTTTGCCTCTTAATTGCTACTGATTAGCCTGTCTGTTAGAAAGGAAATTTGGGCTCCTTCTGCCCTTGCCAAAGATTACACTGCTTCCCTAATAGGACCATCTAAACAACTTTCCCCCCCTGCCCCCTGCAGTGAGCCCATTTAGACATAGTATATTCTCCCAACTCAATGCAACTATTCACTTGAGTAAAATCAACAAAGTAGGGCCCGTTAACTCTCCCATTACATTTAGTGTAGCTTTTAATGGATAGGAGAATTTCTCTGTTAAAAACTAAAATATTTCCAATTGTTTCTTTTTCTTCCCAAAGGCATGAATAGGATCATCTTTTTTTCCAAAAATCCCATTTTAGACATGGCCATGCTTACTATTTGAATGGATTTCCCAGAGGACGTGCTGGCTCTTGAAATATCATATTGCACTTAAACTACACATTAAGACAAAGCAGAAAAAAAAAAATTAAACCGTGCGTCTTGCCAGAGTTCACATGCTTCAAGACTTAATTGCTGTTGACCACAAGAATTGAACGTTGAGTCATACAGGGCACATTGGCCAGCAGCGAAGAAGTCCACTCTAGTATTTAGTTTTACAGAGCTTGCTGCTTAAAAAGAGGAAGAAACAAGAAGAAAAAAAAAAAAGAGAGAAAAAAACTTTTTTTTTTTTTTAACTAGATAGCTAGGATAGTAGAAAAATCTTAGTGTACTGTAAATGTAGGGTCATAGTTGCTTGACAGTGACAATCTTAGCATTGCTGGTGGTTTTTTTTTATACCAGGTTAAACATATCTATAAGGGATCATGCTTAGCAGCAAGATAATATGAATGCAGATCTCTGTAAGCTGTCTGTTCACTTTTATCAACTGTGATTCAAGAATAACAAGGACAACAAAAAGAAAACAATTCCCAGATCTCTTGTTCCTACTCCAAAACCCACATAAAAATGAGTCTGTGGATTACACTCCCTTCCAAAAGCAAGTGCTAAACCTAAACCGGCACATATTAAGAGCTTTAACAAATACCTAATCTTGAATTGTGCACTGGAGACATTACAGTATGACTCTAGCTGCTGAGGATGAGTATTTGACCTTCCTGGAGTCACTTGAAGTGTTCAAGGTTATTTTACAGAATCGGTATTTCACATCCTAATTTTCAAGGATGACACATTTCCCATGAAGAAAAGCTGATGCATAAAGTTCCGTGATTGGCTTTTTGAATTTAACTGTGGTCAAAAGAAAACTTCAAACAGCTTGTGCAATAACCTGATCCCTCCCCTCCTCTTTTAACCATGCCTACATATAACATCTGCACAGGCATTTTGTTTGATTAAAAAAGCTTGAAGATGATGGGAACCTTTAATTATTTTTTTATTTGATTTCACTAGGGAAAAATAGCAAATACTTATGGTATTAGTTGTCCAAGAGTATGATTGCTTTTTATAGATAGTTGTACGTGCATAGTCCTGTTCAAGAAAAACAAAGGTTCTTTCACTTTACCTCCACAGGTTAACACAAAGCACACATCTGCTCCTCCTGGAGTCTTGTTTGGTCTTCTGGTATCACTGTCTTCTGCAAAAAGGAATCCTACTCATTATTTGGATGGAAGTCTCAGTAGATCGTATTTTAAACTGTAGCTACTTTAACTTCACAAGTTCAGGTTTTAAAGCATATTAATTTAATTAAGCCAAGGCCCATGCGTGGTCAATGCAATTTCAGGCTGAGTGACACACCTCAGTTTTGATTAACCAGGACCTAAACAGCTCGGCTTGCCTGAAACAAATTGGCCTGTGTGGAAATAATACTCTTACTGACTACAAGAGGTACTGTGTTGATGGGCAAGATAGCTGGGAGACAGAAGGTATCTGGGAAGTAAACGGGAGCAAGTGAGCACCATCGAGGTCACTTCTGAAACAAATGTCTATGCTTGCTTTACACTGTCTAACAAATGTACCCTTAGGAAATAACCGTTATCTGGCAGTATTTCTGGGAACAATAATTCCTGGACATTCATGCTACAAGAGGGTTACTAAGAAACAAGATACTGCAACGGCATCAAGACAAACTGGTGCAGTGAGATGTGGCTGAGATGTTTTCTTACCATTGTCACTCTGATTATTCAAAATGTGACTCCCACAGAATGTAATTGTCTTCCTGCAACAGAAAACTAGTGAGCAGCCCCTCCTGGAAGGAGACTGGCTGACTAACCATGATCTACTCATTATGATTTAGGTAAATCATAAGGTCAGGTAGATTTTTGGCTAAAAAAAAATATTTCAGGCAAATGATCCCTGCTTGTCTGGACCACCTTTCCAATGATTTGAGATCTTTCTATTTTACATTAGAAAACACGGACTTTCCTGTTGGACAGCCTTTAAGTGTTAGTAGAAGTGTGTCAGACAGCAAATCGTGTGGTCAAATAATTTCATACTGTTGAGCTCTTTGCTCCAGGACTACTCACAGATCAGAAAGGTACTGTCCTCTTGTGAAGTTTCAACTACATTAAAATACAAGAAGATCACCTATCTTACAAAAAATAATTCTCAGCAGGTCCAAAAATTCACAGGAACAGCTTTCAGGAAACTCCTGGAAAAGGAGGTAGTGTTTACGTGAGATGGGAAACAGCAGCTCAGAAGAAAGGACACAAAACTGCTTGGGGAGGAGAATCTCTAGTGGACTGCAGTGGCTAACTGCTACCTCAGTGGCACGGACAGGACAACACCATGGAGAAGCAAACAGGTGGTATCACCTCTACATCTGGTAATGAGAATATTGCTACTGAAATACACTGATGTCCATACTTAAAAGATGGAGTAGATAATTTGAAATATTTAAGAGAAGGATCACAAAATTAAAGGGCTGAAAAATATGACCAAAAAAAAAAAAGGGAGAAGACTGTAAAATTCTTTTACAGAAAATAGTGTCAAAAGGGAAACTAGGACCTCCTGGCTAAACGCTGGGAATAGTCATGCTCTGAGCTGAAAGAGGGCATATATTTTTCAGCACAGGGAGGGTATACACATTCCTTTGCAGCAACTGGGCAGAGATTGTTCAATAACAGCTCCATCCTCACAGGCAGAGCTGAACAGTTTTCTCAGACTTGCTCTTTTCAAGCAGAGCATCAGCAGATTATAAGTCACCAGAGTCAGCTCCAGAGTGGAACTTCCTGAACTTCCTGTGGCAGAGGCTGTATCTGACGGCAGCAGTGATGAGTTCTAGACTTAGCATCTCTATAGAAGTATCCCAGACCCTACCAATTTCCTCTCACTGCCTGAGTAATTCCAGGGTTTCTTCCCTCCCATAGCCTTGGCTTCCCAACCTCTTGCACTTGTGTATAACACCCAGGCATAATGCACCTACTACACACCCAAGGCCCTCTCACAAACAGCCTTAGTAAACAAGCCTAAGGATGCCATAGCACATGATCACAAAGAAATTAAGGTCATCTTTTACTAAAAAATATGCTGATACTATGTATTGGTGTTAGCAGGACTTTCGGTTCAAGAGATAGCTGTTTGGATAGGCAAGGCTCATGAAGTCCTGGTCAGATTGATAGCTTAGCTCAGAACTCTGGCATTTGGATTAAAGCAGTATAGAAATGAATCATATATTTGACATTTAAAACACTTTCAAAGGGAACCTTTTCCACTGCCTGTAGTTTCTTAAATCATAGCAGAAAGAACTGCCATGGCAGAACGGTGTGAGAAATTACTGTCCAACTACTTCTCTGTTTTCCCACATTATGACTGAAGACATTAGTCCCTGAATCATTTTACATCCTGGCATTATGTGCAACAACACTGTGCGTAATAAACAGACGATGCAACAGAAAGAAAATTTGAAAATTCATTTCTCCTTTCCTTTGAACAACATCTAGAATATAAATGTGGTTTGTGGCAGCTCCAACTGAAAGAAAAGAAAGGGCTGCTTTCGGAGGGCTAGCATGACTAAAAACTTTGGATTTATACAGCCAGACTCCCATTTCCTACGCGACCTTGGCAAAGTCACTTATTGTAACATTCTCAGAAATGGATGCTATTTCCTCGGGCTTTCATTCTACTTCTCATCTCCAGAGTATCTGACTGTTTTGCATGTACAACCAATAGCAAAAGTAAATGTCTCAAGGGATTTAATGGAATCTCTTGATCTCGATCCTTTCGGGGCTTCAGAGCTGTTTGATGTAACATATACATGGCATGATTTGTTAGCTTCTTCCAGGACTTCCCGCTCAACACTTCAGTTTTTACAGAAAGTCTTTATGGACTGCCAGAGTTTTTCAAGCCCTGTTTGAGATGGCTAAGTCATCCAGATGAAGTCGGTGGGAGGTACAGTAGTTCCAAAATATTAGATCTTTTTCCAAGTTAATTTCTTCCCATGCACATAAAATGATATGTTTAATAACTGAGGGACACAAAACAGAGAAGTGGGTGTTTCATCTCTCCCTTATTTCTTTGCCCTCAAATTGGGGGTTAAGCTATTACAGAATGGTTGAGGGAGAAGAAGTAATGAGACAACCACTGAACAAGCTGAAGACCTCCATACTTGGTGGAAGTTCAGTAATATGGTTTATACATATGCTTTTTAGACATAGTGCTTTGTACATTTGCTAGCAACTTGCATTGGTTTATAAGAAACATCCTCTTGAACCCGGATATTCAGATTAAGTTAGTAATTGCAATCTCGCTCTGCCGCAGCATAAATAAATAGTACATACTTTAGGACTGAAAGAATCAATCCAGGAAGGACGGACTACATCAGACTATAAATACAAACAGAACAAAGCTCTGCTGATCTGTTAGATCAGTTATTGTAGGAGATTCAAGTACACTGCGTACTTCCTCTTTACCTTCACCAGTCTCTCTCCTGCTCAGGTTTGGCCTGAGATGGGCTACCAACCTTCACAATCATCAGAAATCTCATTGTGGTGAATATTCAGGCAAATCTGGCAGAGCATGGGAAGCTGAGTGCTCTAATAGGGCTGGAAAAAATCAGACACTCTGTTGGCTTTTGTACTACCAGCCTTAGATATTCTTTAATTTTTATTGTAGGATGATTTTAGTGATGCTGTCTTATGGTTCTCACTGAATTTTTCCATGTATATGTTCTACATTTTACTGTGCCCATAGGAAATGTCATTTCTCATTGCCATGGCTTAGATATTTAATTTCTACTTTCCTCCTTTCAGTTGTGTGCATATGAAGTTTTCACTGGCTAACATTTCTTCTCCTCTTCTTTCTTTTTTAAGAGTGTTTGTAAGCATGTTATCACTTAAAACGTGCTATATATTTCTTAATAGATGTTCCATTAAGTCAAAACTATGCCAAGGTGAAAATATCCCTTGCTTTACATGCCAGATCATAAAAACAGCTTAGCTTTTCTTAAAATTCTGGACATAAGTTTTGCATATAAAAAATGAAAATGCTAATGAACCTATGATGAACCTATTCTTCAGTTCTTTTGGACAGCTCTAACGGCCATCAGCAGGACAGCAGACAATGGTGTCTGCTGCTCTTACCGGCAAAACCTACAGAGGGACAATAACCAGAAAAGAAAGGAAATTGCATGTATTTTTTTCAGTAATTAAATCAAAATGGAGTGAAAATCTTCTGACAGGTGACCATAATATTGCATACCTGTTAGTGGAATACTGATAAACAGCTGTGTCAGTCACTGTGTGTGCACTGATTGCCTTTTACAGTAGCAAAATCCAGTTGTAGCAAGATTAGCCAATAAAAAGTAATGAAAGCTGATGAGTAAACTATGATATAGGTATGAAATACATAAAAGTACTAAACTGGGGGGGGGGGGGGGGGGGGGGGGGAAGAGAGGGAAGAAAAGGCAACACCTGGAAAACAACAAAAGCCTGCAAAACCAAGATCTGAATAGGATCAGACAAATTAGCTGTGGCGTTCACTTCAGATTTCCTCAAAACATAATGAAAGATATCATTGTTTGTAAAATCAAAAAGGGACTTGGCTCCAATAGCTTTCTTAACTACTACTTTGTAGTGTTTTGGAAACAAAGAAACTGCAGTACACTGACTGTTTGAGCTAAATGAGAACATCTAACACCTCAGTAAATACTTGAAAGAGTGCATTACTCTAATATCTGTAAATCAGGGCACTTCAAATTAAACCCATGTTCATTAAAAAGCTTGCTGATTTTATGTTTTTGTTATCATTCTGATACAAGTCTGAGAACAAAAGTGCTTAACAATTCCAGTCAAATAGGATAAGGGCATTAATTCTTGTTTGGATGCAAGAGCAACATAAATCATCTGTTCCAAGCTAACAATTTAAAGAGTGCACAGCACGTTACGTTAAATAAAGTATTAACACTGAGTTAAGAACACCTATTAAGGGACTTTGAGAGTTCTGGCTCACATTACCTTACACCAGTTTTGAAATAACCTTATTCCAGGTTTTTAATCCCATAATTATTCCACAACAGTATTGTCAGAAAACTCCCCTGCTTCTAACAATTTATAGCTATAAGACATTATGTAAACCACTTCAGTTAAATTCTTGTACTTCATCATATTATCAGCCTGGCCCACATTAGTGACTTACCTTTTAAGCTTTAAGATAAATAATTTTGTAACGGCAAGATGATTAAATGAAGTGTATTTGATAACCTAAATTTCAGTCTTTTTCAAAACTGCTAAATACTGAAGAAGAATTCAAATTTCATGTGTGCATGCATGTATATGCACATACACACACACACACACTTATATTTAACTTATGACTGGCCTTCACTCAGTCATTTAGCAGAATGATTTCTTCCCAATCACTTTCAAAGTTTATAAGTCAACTATCTGAGTTTCCTCTTTCAGGACCTCAGTTTTCTTTCCAAGATGTTTTCTCTTGGTTTATGACAATTTCAATGGATGTATTAGATCCACCGTTGTGCATATACTTGTATTAGATATTGCCACAGAATTAATTTAATGCCTGAGTTGCTGAGAGGAGAGTGTAAGAATTCCTGGCAGAAAAAAGGAATGGTGGGTGGCGCATCCATGGCCTCAGGCATTAGTTTGTGTGCCTGGTCAGGCAGGCCATACCCATCACTTGTTTGAAGCAGGAGAGACACTTCTACCCTAATTACCTGTTCCGAGACATTTTGCACAGCCTCCATTAATGTAGTTACATCTTCCTCAGCGACACCCGTCTTTGAATCAAATAGGTGGGAACTGTGGTGTGTGGAGTGTCTAGGGGCAATATGGCAACTATGTATGCTTATACAAATACGTATCCACAGAGAAAGAGCTCTCCAGTGTTAAGAATTATTGGTGTTTAGCTAGAAATCAGATAAAATTTAGAACATTTTTCTAATGAAAAAAAGTTCAGATGATCTGAAATCAGCACTATGTAACAAACCTAACCAAAATACCTTCATGTTACTGTAGTTGTCAGCGATGGCAATCAATGACCTTGAAATAGCAGGTCTCTCACTGTCCCTACTTTTTGGCCCTTCAGTACAAGAAGGAGAGGGAGAAACTGGAGAAAATCTTGCTGAAGGCAATCTGGATGGGTCCAGGACTGGAGCTGTACATGGATTTTGTACTGGAAAACCCCCTCATGTCCCTTCCAGCCTGAATTATTCTATGACTGTTAGTCTTTCTGGTACCTCTCTTAGCTAAAAATTACTTGGAATATAACTGGAATAATATGAAATATAAAAAGGTCCCAAGGATCATCCTCATCTGTTCCATTTTTATCCCCTGCTTGGCCAGATTTTCGATCTGACATAACTCCATAAAGCTTTAAGCTAGCTAAGAAACTAGCACCAAACCCTACTGGATGTAACTACATTTGTCACAGAAATTGATTGGAACAATTGGCTGAATAAATAGATATAGCTTATCTTTTAAGTGCCATAAAAGTGATGTGACTGCAGGTAAATCATGTAAATAATTACAACCAGGATTCAGGTTTTCCAATCACTCTTTCACATGCTTTGAATTGCAGGGTCTTCTGGTGACTAATTTGCCACTTTCTATAGAGAAATTAAAGAACAGATTTGCAGTGATGTCCAAGCTGCAAGGTACCAGTGAATGAACAGCGAAAATACTCAAACATGACACTTTTAAGAAACATTGAATTTTGCTTCATCTTTGTTACTTCTCACAAATATTAATGTGACTACGCTGTCAAGAGACTGAATTTTATGTCTGGAGCTGAGATTAATTCATTCATGAAATGAAAACAATTTTGTGAAACAAATAAGCCTTACTTCAGGCAGAAGTGAAAGCAGTTTATAAAACCTTACCCAATCAGTGAAATAAGAAAACTGCATGATTTAGATAACTGCTCTGATTGTATGAACTATTTAATTCTCAAAGGAACATTCCAAGCAGAGAATCTGTGGGAAAATCAAATATGAACACTGTTTACATGACATAATTGACATTTTTTTTCATTTGACATTTTAGATAAAAATTCCTTCTTGATAAAAGAAGGCCCGTTCTATTGAAATGGTCCATTGTCAAATTAAAATAAAAGCTAAAGTGGTAAAGAAAACTAAATGGAACAAACACAAATTAAAATTTCCCCCCATTTTACTACATACCTCAGTTGGCTTTTGAGCTGGGAAGATTCTGAAAACCTCTGGACATACTTTTAAATACATATAGAGAATTCGTTTTCATAGAAAGTTTTGAACACCTGACTTCCCAGTCAGGCCTACTGTTCACAGAAATGTTTAAGCATCTGAAAATAATGAGATTTGCATGAAAAGACTAATTACTACTGAGAAAAAAAGGACTACATTTTCTGAAAATAATAAGCTGCTATTACAGATAGGTTATCCAGCTCATGAATTTACCAGAGAGATTCTTTCTCTTACATCCTGCAATAATTTAATTTTAGATTTTGGACTTCTGATCTTAATATTTTCTTCTTTATATGTATGTATATACATGTGTCTCTGTGGCTCACTCTTATATATATATAAACCAGCTGCACAAACCTGAGACAAACTCCAAGAGATAAAACTTCATGTGGCAGTTTTGGCTAACCTTTTCTCTCTCCCCTTTCAGCTTGTTTTATTTCTGATTAATACAATTATTTCTCATTTCACTATAATTATTTTTTACTTTGTGTTTTCTAACAGTTTTAGTAAGACTTGAACTCTGCAACAAGCCAAGAGTGTATTGGCACGGGCCAAGATGTTCTCTTGTAAAGGGTATTGTAAAAGAGATGGTTTGGGGAGCAGGAAGGGCAGGGGTTTTTGTAGTTTCACTGTTTCAACTGAAAATCACCGTTGTGAAATGTAGCTGAACCTCTACTTTGAAGTGTCCAAGGGAGAACATGCATACTTGTATTTCAGAACCGAGTCTCAGCTTGGCCAAGAAAACCAGAAATGTGCCCCACCACAACTGGTTTTCAGTCCCTCTGAATGGGATCCTCCTCTAGATGTGCTGATAGTCCCAGGTGTGAGCAAATCCTTTTGAAAATGTCAGGGGAAGAAAAAGACAAAAAAACGTTTTGCATTTGTTTGGTAATTATTACTTACGGAAACTGGGTTATAAACTAATGTTAATGATTCATAAAGGTTTCAGACACTCAGTTTATATAAACACACAAAGTCTGGAGGGGTACCCAAGGATTGTCAGCCTGGGAAAATGGTGAGGATTCACTTGCTGGGTCACTAGCTCAAGCTTCCAACTGCATTCGTGTCAGTCCCTCAGCTTCTGGATCAAACCAAAGCAAGTTGCCAACAACAACAGACAAGAGAGAACTAGAAGTTTTCCATCCTGAGGAAAAATCTAGTTCAGATGGGTACACCCTGATTTGGACCACAGTTCAGATCTGTTGTTTTGTCTGGTCTCTGCCTTCATGAGACATACGAAGAATTCAGATTCTTACTTACATTTGCCAAAACAATTCTAAAAGCAAATCAAACACCAACAATTTAAAATAAACATAACTGAATCTTGGTCTGAACTGGAAGAAAAAATTGTACAAACCAGCAAAGCCAGCAACAAAGCAGATGGCTACAGTTACTTAGCAGTATAATATCACTGATACTATACTAAGCACACAGGTTATAGAGCTCCTTAGGCTTCCAGAATTTATTCATTTAGACCCACCTGTTCTCTTTTTTTTTTCATGTGCCAAATTCTAGCCCTTGGAGACACAGACCTTCTTTCTTTATACGGACTTTGAGTTCCTAATGCAGTGGAGTCCTACTTCTCAGCTGAATCCTATGTGTCAATTTGAGAGATCAAAACGCTCATACACAATGGAGCTGCAAGGAGACAAATGAAGATGGGTTTTCAGACTCTTCCAGCCTGGTTTTCTGTTGAGTAGCAGTGGGGCATCAACAAATTTGGCTACAATACAGAGGTAAGAATGCTGCAGTTAAGCTCCCTTTAGGTTTATGGGGTCAAGGGTGCTGTTTAAAACAAATAAGGTGGGAGAGGGGAAGAAAGTAACAGCCAGTTTTGCCAAGGTTTGCTTTTCCCAAGCATGTGCAGTTCTGCCCATCAACAGGCGTATCTGTCCTAGTTTCCTTCCATGTCAAATAATGTCATGCAGTGCGCTCAGTATGGGCCAGATGCTAACACAAAAAAAGGAGGGGCTGAGGCCTTTCTAAGAGTGTGTTCATTTGAAGAGGTATTTATTCAGTATATTAAATCAGTGTTCCACTGGGGATGGTTCTGTTCTCAGTGTTCCTCTCACTGAACTGATTTGGGATCAATGCCTGATCTTGCGCCTCTCTTGCAGCTTGCCTTCAGAGTCTTCTCCTTAAGGAAATTATGCATGGAAATTCCTTTTTACGAGCTTTTACTGAAACCACAAGTCTGTATCTGAAATATATACTACTGCAAAATTTTGCCCAAAGCTTTGTCTTGGCTATATAAAGAAATTATAGGTGTGGACCAATTTTTGAATTAGCATGAAAACTGCTTTTATGTGCATATGAGAAAGGCCTTTGAAACATCTTGCCAAAGGCTTTTTTGTCTTCTGGTTGTTATAAGAAAACATGGTTGCCCAAAAGAAAAAACCTGATCATGGTTCCACCTTAATCAGATTCACAATCGTGTCCTAATGCAATTTGTCCTAATCCATTTCTAGGGAAGACAACCATTTATGATTTGGAAAGACATGTGGGAATAAATGTGGCTATATGGAAAACCCCTGAGTTCTTTATGTACTATATTTTACCAGTTCATAAAAAAAACTAATTACATTTTAGAGAAGGCATTATAGATGCGATGTATATTCTAATACAAAACCCCTCTGCCCAGGTGTCCTACAATCAAACTGTGCTCAGTTTGCAGTATCATGGTGTATTTTATATCTCTGTGGCTGGTTTTAGAATAATGATGCCATGCTTAACACATTTTAATACTGATCACACATTTCTGCACATGGCTGCAAATGCTGCTATGCTTGTTTTGTTTGGTGCAAGAATACCTTCTGCTTAGTACGGCAGCAAATTACCCTTGCAGCAAAATAGTTAATTACTTGGTGCCCATGGAATAAATTAATTAATACTTGTGCAAATATCTGTATACTCATCCATACAGAAAACCCTATATAGTTATCTCATTAAAATGACGTGCTCCAGAGAATGAAGACAGTTCAGCGTGTTCAGGAATCTGCTTCGACATCTCTACCTCACCCTGTGCACATGCAGGTTGGAAAGTGAAGGGTGGGATGGGAAAGGGTGCACGAAAATGCCTAAGACTTACCTTTATCCATATGAGTTATCCCATTGGAATTGTGTGAATAAAGTTAACCATAAGTGTTTTGAGGACCAGGTTCCTAAAATAATACAGTGGAGTTCCAAATGTAAAACAGTTGAGGTTTATTTGCACTGAAATTCTTTCATGTGTTATTTCCCTCCATACACACACATTAAATATTATAAATGTTATTGTTAGGAAAAATTTTGCTATAAACATTACTGACTATAATGAATGGCATAAAACTGAGGCAGGTCAGCAGTGTAAATAATCAGAGTCTTCTTATTTACCCATTTGTAATAATTAGAAGATCACGTAACTCATGAAATCATAATTATCCAACATTTCATCCTTTGTTTTTTACTTGAAAAGTTTGGGAGAGAATGTTTTTCTTTTTCCCGCTCGCATCTGTGGATGATCGTTTGCTCTTTAGGTGGTGAAAACTGAGGTCCTAATTCAAAGCTTATCATCTGTCCCATCCTTTTTATCAGGCAATTGGTTTCACGTACGGGAAAAGTTGCTGCTGCTGAAGAAACAATGGTTTTGCATGCACCCAGTAAAGGGATTTATTTTTATTTGTTTGCCTCATGAAAAAAAGAGCTCCACTGAAGTAAAACTTTTGTTTTATACAGGACTACAAAATAGAAAATTTGGCCCTGTTCCGAACTGGAACAAAACCAGTGCAGTTGCCTCGGAAGGAAAATTCCATTACTTGTTCAAAACACGTTGATCTTATTTCATGCAGCTATAATATTAAATAAGACAAACAGGAAGAAAATAAAGTGAAAGGCTGTAGAAAATTAAAAATTTGATTGAATTCCAAAATATCAAAGAAATGTTTCAATATGAAATTTTTTTTTTTAAGATTTTCTGAAACAAAGAGATATTGCAAAGGATTTTAATCTTTATAAATTTGCATATTTCAAAAGTAAAGTTTCCTCAAAGTGTCTTAAAAAACAATAGAAAATTAAGTGCTTCTTCATAAGAAAGTATGTTTTTTCCTTCCTTTTTTAATTATTTACTTTTAAACACACAGAAGTGCAATACCCCCACTTGTTCTAATGATTCTCTACGTAGGCCACCATATGACGAAAAAGAATTTATTTACCCCTTGAAATCTTCTAGTTACTGTCAGAATTAATTTTGATATTCAGAAAACTTCATGCCATAGCAGCAGCATCAAAAATCAAAGACTCAAAAAAACTTTTGGGGGCAAAAAGGAGCATTGTACGAACAACTTTAAAAGTGGCTTTTAATGAGAAGAACCAAGGTTAGATGCCTCTTGATTCATAAGCAGAACTTGAAGTAATTCAACTGAGTGAAGTTTAGTTTCCAAGAAAATACAAAGTATCCATCACTTTTACAGTTGAATAGAAAGTAAGACAATACATTTTTGTTTTTGTGCACTGCATGAGCACATCTCCAAACTGAACACCTAATTAATGTATGAACCAAACACTGCAGCAACTCAGTCCATCTCATTTCAAGTTACTACACATACACAAAACAGAACTGTTCTTTGATTTTTGTTGTTGTTATCGTTTTGTTGTGGGGTTTCATTTTTTATGGGGTTTTGGGCTTTTGTTGTATTAGAGCTTGCTTTTTATTGGAAAAATCATTTCTCCCCACGTACTTGGTTTCAATGTTTGTCATATGATTCTTATGCACATATTGCATCACATGTAGGCCTGGCCACCATCATTGGTCCAGACAATACCACTGAGCAAACTTTGCAGTCATATGACAAAAAGAAACTTTTTAGTGTTGAAGAATATTGGAACTAGTACAGAATTGATGTGTTTTGAGATGAAAGGCAATCAGCATTCAAAAGTGACAAATCTAACCAGGTGTGACAATGAACATGCTCAGCTTGAGACATTTTAGAAAGAATGGTTGCCACAGAATGGACATTCAGCACTTTCTTAAATTTTACCTTCTTTACACTGGATTTCCAAAAATAGGGGTACTAAGAATCTATTTTTTCATTTAATTTTAGTTTTATTAAATTTGAAAGTTGCAGACATAGCTTTTGCAAGCTCAGCATGCTCAATATGTAACTTTGAGTACCTTTAACAAGACAAGACTGATTTTCCTGTTGGGAAGATTAATTTTTCATTGCTGTTGTTGTATAAGTATAGGCCTGTTTTCTTTTGTAATAAATAAAGCTGAAGTCAACACATGTAACCACCAGTATAATACGTGCATGTTGTGAAACTTGTCCTGACTCAAATCTGTTTAATGGTTTTCCACTGAAAATTCAACATCTGCCAACACCACACAAATCTTGATAACTGATGTCATCATGAACCCATTAAGCCTTAGTTTTTAACATGTTAGGAAAACAAAGGGTTTATGGAAGACTGCTAACAGAGGGCTAAATCCTGGAGCCCTTATTCAACAGTAGGAATTGTTCCTTAAGTAAGGTGTGAGTAAGAACATCTTAAGCCTGGCAAAATGTAAGCAAGCTCTTGTTCCACATTAAATTTAATTAGCCAAGCCATTCATTAAAATGACACCGTAAGATATGAAACCTGTCACTGCAAATCACCTTTTGTCACTGAGGCTGATTTGGAAATGCATGTCCTGCCACACCAACTACTAGCTTTGATGTGTCACAGCTGTGATACTGCAGCAAGGAAAAGCCATTTAAATAGAGGGGGAGCTCCAGAGGAGTCAGGCATTTTCCCCTAAGGATCTGAAACTTCTCAGCAGAGGCCATCCAGAGATACATACTGAATAAAAACGTCCTCATACTAAAATCTCATAACATGTCTGCAGGATCCCTGTAGCTGTAGCTAGAGGAAAAAGCTGTGCACTGTTGAAACAATAAGGAGCATCCATCCAGATAAAGGAGGAATCCCATGTTATCTCTAACATCCATACACCTGCAAAACTGATAATGCTTATCCAGCAGTTTGTTTCCTGGGCACAGAGGTGGTTAATCAAAGTTACAGCATAAGACCTGTGGGGGAGGGAAAGTCATTTAATTAATGTGCCAGATATCCTTGCCAAAGCTTTTGCCAAGATTAGGTTCAGATTGCAAAGAAATCTCCAAGAGAAGGGTAATTCTCAACACCTGCGGGCACTTTTATTAGCTGCTTGCACAGAATAGAAAACCTTATGTTAAGGTATTTGTCTCCGCTCTACCAAACTGACCTCACATGCTTTTATCTGGCCATAACCATAAGCAGATTTTAAAGCAGGCTGCAGAAGAGATTGCTAATGGGCAAGTGCTCTGTGGCAAATCCACTTGAATAAGGTAACCTGTGGATGGAAGCAATCATATAAAGCTGTTCAAAAGGGACGCCGTCAAAATTCACTGTCAAGGGTAGATTCAGGTGCATGGAGGAGGAAGAAAGTGAAAGACATCACTAGGATCTTTAACACATCCAGAAGAGGCGTCCACCTAAAGCAGCACTATGCCAGACCCAGGTCCAGGCCACCAGGGCAGAACCTTGGCTGCCTCTAAATTTTTCCCCCTTGAAAAAACTTCAGCAGTGTTCTGGGGGTTTTTTGTTTGGTTGGTTGCCGTTTTGGGGGTGGTTTTGGTTTGGTTTTGGTTTTCTTTCCAGAGGCAGCAGATTCTACAGCACTCTGCAGAATGAGGTTCAAAAGTTGAATGCATAGCCACAATGCTTTTAAGGAAACAAAACCTCAGTAAACACCTGATGTGTTTAGAAACATATTACAATAAATCTAGGAAATTGTTATGTTTTGGTACTGCATAATGTAACTCCTCATTAAAAGAGTGAATTGAAGGTTCGTTTATCTGTATTTTGTTGTGAAATAACTTGTTTGCATCTGAAATGAACAGTTACAACTGTCTAGTGGAGACTTGTGGAACTGTTACTCACCCTTGATCCAACAGTATGCACTTTTAGCATATATAAACACATACACATGTGCAACCCAATTTCCACAACCATTTGCAGTAGTGAAACATGAATTCTCGAATGTTCATCATTCCACGCACTTTAAACAGTCTCTCTTTAATCTGTTTTACCATTTAAATAGTAGCTTTCAGGAGTTCAGAAAATTCCTACCTCTTTTCTAGCTAGAACAATAGCAAAAAGGCTCTGATTTCCATTTTGCTAACAGTAATGAAATAAAATTACTAGTAATTATAAAAAATATCAACATCCACGACTTTGGAAAATATAGTAAAACACAGATTTTTCAAGAAATAGTCTTGAAATGTTGCCCTGGTGTTATTGTTCTCTTTGCATTTTCTTGCTCCTCTCCTAGCTGCAACGGAACTCTTTTAAACAGAACGTTAATGACAACTCACAGCTCAGTAATTTCATGTCAGATTCTTCCTCTTCAGTTATGCCAACTAGCATCTTACTCTGCAACAGCCTAAGTCACTAAATGAGTGATGATGACAATGAATAAATGACCAGAAACATCAGGGAAGCTGCCGTAAATCTAAACCTTAACTCATCTGTCCTTCCATTTTTTTCCCAGGAAACATCACAAAAACAGTGAATCACCCTAAATATTGATTATCCTTTACATCAGGTAGGGTAATTTATGGCACTTGCCACTTACTGTGCTGGCAATGTTGCATGCTGTAAAGAGCTGCATGAGGTAAGGAGACCAGAGCTGTGACAGAGCCCTGCCACTTGCCATCATTTGCAAGGGAATTGCAGAATCAAAGCCTGATGTCACGACCCTAAAATTCAGGAAGCAAAGCCCTCCCACAGCCTCTGAGAATACTGCAACTGATCTAATAGCTCACACACCAAAGTAACTCCTGAGCAAATCCATCAGTTCAGAGCTGATGTTGCTTCTTAACTTTCAGAAAGCTGAATATAGTCGTAATTACAACTAACTTTGCACACTTTATACATTATAAATCTATAGCTATGATTAGCTTTTAGAAAACAGATAATAATAAAAAAAAAAAAAAAAAAAAAAAAAAAGCAAATGTATTAGGATATTCATAAAGGTATTCATGCTTGTCCAGGAAGATAAAATTGATATTAGGGCTTTTACACTGTAATTCCTAATTTTCTGAGTCGCAAGAAAAAGAGCAATCCAGCACTTTCTGTATATTGGTCCTCTCCGCACTCCAAATTCAAGGTGATGGCCTTCTCCTGACATTATGTTACGACTTACAATCATTTTAAACCTATCCCTAGGAATTTACTTTGAAAACAATTTGGAGTATATATATGGAAGAGCCATCTTTTAAAAGACTGATCCTAATACTTAACCCACCGTTTTCAGTACAATAAAGATCAAAGGCAGCCGTGCAGATATCCTCGTTAGCATTGCTGATACAGGTTTATCTGGGTAATACCTAACTATTCAACTTGCTACAAACAATGGAATAAGAAATGATGCAGACTTCTGTAAAACATAACACACTTGTGTTCTGCAGAATCTGCTCGGGCCCCAGCCCCACAGAGTGCATACATCAGAGTTTTACACCTGACTAGTTCCACCAGTTGAGAGAGGGTTACTCATGCATATCATGTTAAACGTGAAAATAAGTGCCTGTAGGATTTTAAGGAGCAACACAGGCGCTGAAAAGACAGCATAATCTTGATGGGCAAATAACAAACATGTTCCTCCATGAAAAAAAACAGAAAGTGAGCCTGCCGTAATAGCTTCATCAGTACAAATTTGGCAAACACAGCACCATGGCGCTGACTGCAATTTTTCCACTATAAGCCTGACCTGTAACTTATTAACCTACCACTAAAACACTATTCACCTCATGTTCAGTTCTTCAAAATACTCAAAGGAAAAAGAAATTGGAATCAATTTTTATTCCTCTCCCCTGAAAAACGGGTAAGGCATGCCATATTTGTAAAATTTCATAAACACTAGAAAAGACTATAAAATAATCTATGACTGACCTGTTGGATGTATTCATACAGCACTCAGAATGGCTTTCACAATTTTTTTGTCCACATTAATGTCATTAGACTGTAACTCTTCTCTGATATTGCATTGCCCTCACATAAAAATAAACAAACCCTCCTGTAACACCAAAACTGCAAAGGTCCAAGACCAATGATAAACCTGCTTCTTCTTTATTTCCCTGGGTACTTGCCACCTGCCCCATGGCTAACACTGTACTCTGTAACCCTTCTGGGTATTTCTGCAAACCCCACAATGCCACCAAAATGACTTCTAAATCTTTTTCTAGAGCCTGAGTTCATGAATGACTGTTAGTTTAGGAAGTATTAATGGGAGCCATTTCATCAAATACAAACATTGCTTTCTCTTTCATGGGATTGTGCAGAATTTAAGACAACCTAAAACTGAGCCCACGGTTGTTGTTTTTGCGAAGGTTTATCAGAGTCTGTCTAATTGAAGACAGGTCCATAAATAAAACATCAGGCCATTTTTTCCCCTGTTATTATCCTCATTAGGATAAGATTAGATCACACAAAGGTTATAGTATGTGAAAAATTGTGGAGCATTAGATTAGACCACTCTAACAGGAATAAAACCAGTACTCCCCAGATTCCTTCAGGAAACTCAGATGAGTGGCTCACTCAGAAATTTCCAAGCCACTGTCTAAATAACTTCTCTCCAGCTTCCCTAAGTAAGTATAAGTTTGTAATTTGCTGAAAGATTTTAGTGATTTCCTTCTCTTAGTTATTGCATAAAGCTCCTAACTAAAGCACTGCAACTTCTAGAGAAAGGAGCATAGGTCCCTGCAATCTTGGAAACACAAGATTATTTTTACTTTCTTTCATAAAAGGGCTTTTGTATCTTGATTCACCCTATCTCATTATTTACTTTTATTTTAAGGTCATTGAATTTTCAGGTTGCCCCTTGACAGTAGCAAAAGTCACCCGTAAGTTACCAATGCACACAGACTAACCAACCTATTACTTTTTCCCTGCTCTGAAAATTGTCTAGTTAATAGATAACCATTAAACTCAGAGATTCATAGCCTTTACTTTGGTGTTTTCTGTTTCTATTTCAGACCAGAGAAGACCTCGTTTGCCATAAAGCTTGCCTGATTTCTTCCAGCCATATTAGCTGATTAAAAAAAGAAGATAGGACTTCTTACAGTCCTGGGCAGTACTCTGCAAGTCATCTTGAAGATCAGAAAGGCTGTGGAACTTTCTGGGAAGAATCTTTCTTTTGTTTTTATTTCTGCACTCCAAGCCATGTAATTAATACTGCACAAGCACAGATACGTGTAACTCTTACAAGTGACTATTTTTCAGAATTGATGCCAAAAATGCAACCTATTGTGATTTGTGTTTTTAAGCTGCATAGCAGAGACTGATCAGCATTGCATCAGCAGTCTAGAGGCAAACTCCTGTGCTTATACAGGCGAATTACAGGTCTGGATGAACACCAAGAGCAAGCTCTTCATTCCTTCAGCATTTTCTGTACTGCCAGGTCTGGTTCTATAAAATATGACCTTCAAATGGAAGAGGGTCCTAATCCTAATTCTGAGTTACATGTGCCTAATTTCAAAGCTTTATGCTTGGGCACTAGCCACAGTGAGACAGATACTGCATGTTGCTCACTCTTCCTCCTTTTCACACACTTTTCTTGCCAAGGTGCAGTTGTAGAAAACAGCTTTAGAAAGCAGTAGTTTGAGATACTGTATCCCTGTTTCCCCCAGTAAAGCATAGCCATACAGACATTTCAAAGAGTGTAATTTCTTTTTGTCTTTCCTCTTCTTAGAAATGATGGTTTATAATGGGTTAAAAATCTGCTGCTAAGCACTGGCCATTTTAAGGTGTATTCTTCTCCCCTGCTGATTTGCCCTCTGACCTTCTGGGGGCCAGGGCGGCTGCAGACTTCATTTTTACTCTATTTCCTGGTCTCTCTCCTGGCTGTGCATTCAATGTTTCCACAGCAGATTAATGACAGCTAATAATATCTGATATATCTGGACATTGCCACATAATGAGTTGCAGTCCCACTGGGTGCCCAAAGTGTCACTACTAACAAATTCACCAGAGCTGCACGTAATTAGCATGTAAAGGGAGTGATCATGCAGTAAATCTGGAGGGGAAGATGGATAGCTCATGAGGAGAAAATACAAGGAAAAAATACTGTTCTTAACACTCATTGGTAAATGTATGTTTCTTGCCATGAATATTTTCTTGATAACAAACTGTGGACAGGTTACCTTTACAGTAACATTATTCCTTCCACGGCTGATAGGCAGAATTTCATTATGCCACTGCTAATGTTACAATATTTCTGCAAAATGTCACCATATGTAAATTAGAAGAGGTTAGGGTTTCCATCTTAGTTTTCTTTCAGGATGCACTGTCCCTTTCTGCTACGGCCTAATCCCCCCTCTTACTAGTTTACAGACATACTAACATTGACCCAACCCTGCAAAATAAAATCGGCACTGGAGGAAGGCTCTTACTTCTCCAATAGCTAAATATGAATGAAGAAACTCAGGACCTGACAGAGGGAGCAAAGATACAAGAGTAGAAATTAGCTTACTTGATGAGGTTTTACCCAAAGTATAACCTTCCTTGACGCATTAGAAAATACCCAATAAAGAAAAATGGGATGCACAGACAGTGTGAGTTACCTGACCTGACCTGAACACAGGTCTCCACCTTGTGACCAGCTGGCTGCCCATCACAAGCTAAGTGCTGCCTGCAGTCTGGATCTGTGCAGGCAAAGAGGCTTTCCCAGGAGAAGGAGGTTGACAAGGAGTAGATGAATTATCCTGATGGGCTGCATTCAGCCTGAAGAGCCCTAAACAAGGCAGCTCTGCTCTAGTTTAAGTCATTCATTCCTCCTCATTAGAAACCATTGCTCACCAATGTTAAAGACTTCATTTGGTTTGAGGTTGTGTCACTTACACGCTTTTTGCTGCTTTGACATCTGGGTGGGAACACTTGTATTTATGTGACTCCAGCTCTGAGGTTTATTTGGGCAATTGGCCAAAACATGGTTAATTCAAAGTGTAAGGGCTTTTTTGAATTATTATTATTATTATTATTATTATTATTATTATTATTATTATTATTATTATTATTATTATTATTATTATTATTATTATTATTATTATTTTGCTGAACAGAGAGGCCTTTGGCCCTGAAGGCTTCAAGCCTTTAAACTGTTCTTCATAAGGCACTTCAGTCATTTGGGGGGGGAGTTAACGAGGAAGCCTCACTTCAAGAAACAAACCCAAATTCCAACAAATAAACAAAAAATTATCTACAACACATACACTTTCCCATGATAAATAATTATTTAGAGATGTGAAAAATTCATAAGGGCTTATTCTATTCTCTGTAGCTGCCTTCTGCAGAGAGCAAGCTTGGCCAGGAGAGCCTTGTGATCCTCAGGCTAAGCAAGCATGAGGCTGACTCAGAACCCATTTTATATTAAAGGCAGAAATTGCACAGAGCTCAGGTACCAGCTCCTGTTTGTGATGCTGATGAGCACTATCAATAACACTCAGCACTGTAAATGTGAACTGCTACTCAGCAGTACAGGGAAGCACCCTGGAAATTACTGTAGCTGCTCCTGTCCACTACTGCATTCCTGTTTCTGTCATTAGCTAAGTGGTCATGAGCCTCACAGAATAGCTCATAAACTCTGAAAATGTCTGTATTCACAGCTCATACTGAATTTCATGCTGACTCGTTTTCTGTTGGAGAATCACCTTTTAGAGCCATGCGACTTAGCTTTTATCTTTTTTTAAAAAAAAGAAAGTTTCCAAACTGAATGTTGCACAGAGAAGTATAAACCACAGAGGCTTAAAACCAGCACAGTTAATTAAGAAGTGAGCATGTCTTTTAAAAGTCCCTCCACTTTTGCACCTTAGAAAGGGCAATCCTACTGGTTTGGGTTTTTTTGAGGGAGGGAGGGGAGGAAAACCAACCCAGACATTAAAAATCTTTAAACTCTTCCTGACAAATAACAACTTTAATTTTGAACCCCTTGTTTTACTGCCTTCTCTCTGCAATCCATATGGTAACTCTCAGCACAATTACTCATTTCAAGATTCACCTTTTCACATAATTTCCTTGTATACAAAAAGCCCCAAATGAAAACAAAAACAAAAACCAAACAACAAGAAGGCTTATATTGTTTATCTTGTTTTTGATGAAAGAACAAAGCTCACAGACTATCCAGCTCCCACAGGGGCCTTTTTTTATGCAGTCTTAATGATAATTAACTGACAGTGATTGATGACCAGTACTGAGGTAATAGAAGATATAACTCCACCAGTCTATCCAATTCACTTTTCTATTTTTTTATGAGTTCTTGCTTATTTCTGAATATTATCAAATCAATTATTTGTCCAATTTGAATTTCACATTTAAAGATCGTCAGAAACACATTTGCCCAGTTGTTCTATCACCTTGCTGACTGGGATTTCATATCCTCAAATTTCATTCTGTGTCAAGTTTAGGGAAGGCAACTACTTTTGCATTAGAAATACAAGAAAACACTCACATTTCCATATGATTTGTAGGTAAAAGTATTTCTACTGGAAAACAGGCCCCAGAGCACTAAGGCCATACAGAATTTTTTGATATGTCCACATGGAATTTTGTTGAAGGGAACATGAGTCTTTTTTAGCTTAATTTCAAAATATTGTTGTTAGCATTGTAGACATCTCCAGGGGTATTTTTTATATGCACTGAACTGTTTTATTACAAAATCACCTTTGCTGAAAAACTCCCAGTCTCCCATCCAACTTTGGTCTTGTTGAATCTCACAGCATCTCATACATTGTCTAGAATGGCTACATGAAATGACTACATTTTATGCTTTATTCTTCAAATCTACAGTTCTAAATAATTGTCGGCATTGTGCTGGTTGTGTCAGCCTTAAAATTTTGTATATATATCAACTGTTTTAAAAGCTTTTTGAAGAGGTCTATTGCTTTACCAGGAAAATGGTCCAATTTGAAATGTATATGTTACACAGAAGACCTCATGTGTTAAATTTCTTCATCTGACAGGTGAATTCTCTCCAGTATTTTATCACTTGTTACATTTAAATGATACTATTTTAACTGCTTTTCTGAAAGACTCTTTCTTTCTTTTATTGGTTGAAAGAAAAATAAGTTCTTTTTAGACATGCAGCGTTCCCTTAACAGCTTCACTGCCCTTTCAGTGTGTCATTACATATAACAAAATGTACACACAATGCATCCCTTGGGAGCTGAAGCTTACCACGGTGCAGTACTTTCAAAGTGAGTGTTTTATACCATTTGGCACCCTGAGGACGTGTGAGGTGACACCACTGATCTCTCAGGAGAGACATTCCTGATTTCTTACAGGTCTCGCTGATGAAGAAATTAGTCACTAATTATATTTTGTAAATTCTAGCAGCCTTTTCTTTCCCTTGCCCACCCCCTCACCCCCCCATAAGACAGAGAATGTGGTAAAACTGCATCTGCCTGGGCCTCAAAGCATGTTCAGGTTTTGCCTACCTTTATGCCCTCCTTGATGAGAGCAACAAAGGAGGATCCTTCACCAAGTCAGATGCTGCTAAGCCCCAACTACTAGGTAAGACTCCCATGGAGGTCTATCAACAAGTCTCAATCATCCATACAGGTTATTGCTCAGGGACAAGGGACATCACTTTCCACCCAGGGGCTGCCTGCTGCCACTGAAGCATCTTTTTCCAATACAATCAGTGATCATTTGGCACACAGGGGACTTCCAGAATTATGTCCAATAAACCCTCCCCACTATGAGAACAACAGAAAGTGGCCATGAATCATGCATTTTCAAGCACTAGAGAAGACGGGCGACGCATAAATACCTCCTTACTTAAATGATTTCCGAGGAATGCTTTCCTTAAGGATAGGCTGGGAAATGCTGGTCTGTGTGCAAAACAACATACCCTTGCCTCCCACAGGAATGACATGGTCCCACTGCTTCACAGACAACTACAAATGGAAATAAAACAATTGCAAGAAAACTGAAGGTGATCTTTTTTGTCTTCAACTGAAGGAACAAAGCAGCAACAACAAATATTTTGTGTGAGAAGAAGCCTTCCAAGTGATCTGAAATTAAATGCCTCCTCACATACTGCAAATAAAGCAGAGGACGTGATGCACGGAAGTTGTGACACAGGAGCTGGGAAAGGCATTTTTATCTCTCACCCTACTAACTGGCACCTGGATGCAAATTCATCTTTTTGCTGAATGAGTTTGAACCAAATGCCCCCTGCCCTCCTCAGGATTGCCCTGCCTGGCCACCGGGCAATTGTGTATTTCTGTCTCTGTGTACAAGGTCAGGGGAAGGGAGAGCATTCTTAATTTCTTCTATGGAAGCACTGCCATGCATTGCCATGGAGAGCACAGCAGCCAGTCATTTGCAGTCCTGTCTTGCCACTGGGCCAAATTCAACTTTTTTAAAGAATCAGAAGCAGCACTAATAGGAGAGGCTGAAGGACTCTGCACCACTTCCCTCAAGTTAAAATATAGCAATTCTGACATTCTCAGGGCAAACGGGAGACTTGACTTGAAAACCCATCAGGTAAAGGTAGGAAAGGAACTGAGTTCTTCCAAGTCCTAACCTCTATGATGCTGGAAAGGTTGAGAGGCCAGGGCAGCTTCACCCTCTGCATTACCAAAGTTTAGTCTTAATTTCTTTCATCAGAGAAAATTACTCATGAGCATGTGTTACTCATGAATGTAACACAAATCAGTCCTTTTCAGTAGGCTTGCTTCTAACCTTATGTACACGCATCTATCATATCTGTACAAGTAATACCAGGAATATATAGTAATGCAAATAATCATCTGATTATAAATCATCTGGTATCTGAAACAACCGTAGGTATCTTCATGACAAGCAGGAATTATACATTGCATACAAGACTTACTGAGATAATGATAATTTTATATTCTATGGTGCTTGCTGTGTGCAAAATAACGCCCGAGATCATTTAAGTTCTAATGCCACAGTGTAAAAGACTTCCTTAATTTTATGCTGGTGGCCCACTATAAAACAAAATAATAGCTAGACTGACCTTCCAGGTCCCCTGTTTTGGGCTATCGCTTGCTTTCAGCAAGGCACAGCTACAGATTTGTGAACTTCTCCTGCTGATGGAACCACCTTTGTGTTTTGATACTTCTACTGCTTCCGGTGGAGTCAGTTGCCAAACTGCTTCTTAGCTGGAGACTGGATTTACAAAAGACTTTGAACAAAATACCTTTGGTGGGCTTCAGGACAGAATCTAATTTACCTATACAAATAGTGATTCTGCTGCAAAATCTAGATACCATCCTATACCACAGAATTATGGCTGCTCTCTTTACTGTCTAAATCAAGCTTTTGCTTTTCTGTTCAATTCTTAGGTCTACAGAGCGAGGAAAGATGAAAGAGAAAGGACTTAATCTCATTGTCTCTTGTATGTTGTTAATTTAGAGGAATATGTTTGAAAGTAGAAGCAGGCAGCAAAATACACTGGAAGCAACAGCGTCCACATGCACTGAAGAACAATGTGAAAATGATAGCAGTAAGTTATATACTCTAGTCCCTAGGCTTAGACTTCCATGTCTGAAGATTTGGACCAGGCCTATTCTCCTGGTTCCTGTTGCATCTGCATTCCACACAAGCAATGGAAATCCAACTTGCCAGCTACACATAACCTGGAGGAGACCAAGAACTTTGTTGTGACCCCCTGTTTGATTTCAGGAACTGAGGTTTTACAGATAAAAAGTAGGGGAATATATTCCTCCACCTACATGTACTTCCTTGTGGTTCCATGAAAATGAAATGTTCCAGAAAAATTAACAACATAGTAACACCATATCACTGTCTCTGGAAAGTTTCTTTTCAAACCAGAAGAATTTCTTTAAAAATATTTCCTCCTCTTCAAATTTTAAATACACCTGGAAAAGTGCTCTCCCATTGGAACCAGGATGCTCACAGGATCATACAAATGTTTGCTCCAATTAATGGGAGTGGAGTTTATTTCTAGAGAAAGGTCTACCTCCCTTTGGCCCACTGAGTTTCAGATGAGGTTTTCTAATGCAGCTTGAGGGTTGTTATCAGGCAAGCAACCAGCCTCTTTCAGAGTGGACAAATTAACTGATTAAAAGCCCTGCTAGTGTCATGACTCCATATACACAATTCTATTCTTATGGGGTATACTGCTTGCCAAAATAATATCTAGTTAGGTCCAGATGTTCAGGCTTCCCTGTTTTACCCATTTGTACAGGCACCCATTAATTCTGAGCCAATGTTACCCTGCCAACACGTTATATAGGGGGACTGGAAGAATGGAAAACAGCCTCTACTAAACTTGGTGATTCATCTAAACAAGTTTTCTTTCAGTAAAGCAAAATTTGTACCAGTCTGCTTCCCAATTACCTCAGACAAATCTGCAATGATTTGTAATTACATTATTATTTTAAATTAATCTATCTGTGAATTACAGTTGCCTTTTGTTTATTCACTTGTTTAGACTGGTCTACAAAAATGAGCAAAGCGTTCAGCCATTTATAATAAAAGCAAAATGACTAAAAAGACCTACTTTTTTTTTAGTTTGCATTAATGAGTTCATCCCAAAATATATATGCAATAATATATGAAATTAAGTTATAAATGTAGGGATGTGCTCTGAATCACCATGAAAATCTGCATGCAAATGCATAATAATCACAAATCTACATTATTACAATATTAAAAAATACCTACAATTAAATTATCATGTGGAAATAATCATAATGTTATTGGAAACTCAATTATTGTGGCAACCCTTGTCGGGGAATTAGCAGGCTATGGCAAAGGCAAGTCAGACCTGAATTCATCAAATATATATTATCACAATATTACATGTTCACTTCGATTCCATGCAAAGACAAACATCCTCACTCACTAGTATCTGCTCAATGCATTTGTATTATTCATGAACAACTCTGTGATCTATTATACATACAAAACTGATTGTATGCTGCTTGCCGGAGGCTACAATGCAGAGACACAGAATTAATTTTATTATATACACATGCATGATAATTGTGTAGAATTCGGTCAAATATCAAACTCTGCTCCTGTGCTCCATTATTTTACTTTCCAAAAAGAGGTCTAAGGTCAGCAGCAATTTCTCTTTGGCGACACTGAAACTCTTTGTCATTTAGAGTAGAAAGTTCCTGGGTACTAATGAGCCTGGAGCTGTGATGAATGGTCACACATTCCCTTTCCTTTCCAACCCCCACCCATCAAAGAGAAAATGTAACTTTTATTGAGATTCTCAAGAATTCCATGCCTCTCTTGCACACAGAAGTCACTTTGGGCTGTGGACTTAGAGACTTGATTTGTCAGAGATGGAGACAACTTTTTTGTTTGTTTTGGAGACTTGTCTAAAACTGTGCGAGAAGATGTTCAATACAATTAAGGAAACTTGTTTGCAGCAGTAGTTTTGTTCCTGTAGGAACTGCTGTTATTTTCAAGGTGTTTAAGTAAACCCTCCAGAAGTGTTTTCACAGGGCCATCTTCCTTGCTACAAATTTTCATTAAAAGCAAACAACTCCCACTTTCTTCAATAGCACAAGGGACTGATAGGAAAGCCTTTTTCTTCTTCTCCCAAATCTTCCAAAGGTTTTGCCAATAAGACAAAGATTAGCACCATCCAAGACATTTGGATGTTTATAATGTTTGAAGACACAGGGAGATAGAAATGCATCAAACCTGAGATGGGACTTGAATAACATGCACCACCACAAAGTCCTGGTCCAGGTTCAAATGTCATTGAAAGTCAGTAGAACACCTGACTTCAACGTGTTTCAGTTTAGACAAAGTCTAGGTCCAGGGGAGTAAGCAGTATGTGCAACTTCTGCCAAAAGTTGACTACTGTCACTCAGCTTCAGCGATGGGTATCAACTCCCATCTACTGTAGTTACACAATCCCTTTAGCACACATCTAGCCCAATGATCCTTGTTTCAGGAATGAGAAAAAGAAAAAGGTCATCTTTAATTGAGAAAAAAAAAAAAAAAAACAACCAACCTGTCCAGTGTGCCGTTCTCCACGCTGCATTAAAAACCAAACCCTGAAACATCTTTCTTTGTAGTTCCGTTCACTCCCCCTCTCCATCTACCATCCAGGCTTTTGGCTATCACACTCATCTGATTCTATGAGCTTTAAAACTGAGGAATATTTACTCCTTGCCTGGCGCATCAGGAGTAGGGTCTCATTCAAGCACATCCCAAACCTGCTCTTGCAGTACCATGCTGCTTTCAACAGTCATAAGCAAAAGGTGCACTCCAATGCATTTATATTCTAGATTCATAACATTTACAGAAACAAACTGTAACAAGGACTCTAAAGGGTCTCTCTAAGTCTGCTCATGAGCTAGGGGAGATTTAAACCTCCTCATCTTTAAATTTAAATGCCCAGAGTCTATAATTTTCATAGCTCTGAGAACAGTGCAGGGTGATCCACATTTAATAGTGTATGGCTCGCAAGTTTACCACAATATCATAAATATACTATAAATTGATAAAATCATCACTGTCCTAATTAAGGAACATGATGGACAGAGAAGAAAATATCAGGAAGGAGGAAGTGAACAAATCCCCCACATAACATGTGGCTCCATCATAAGAGGTAACAAGTAAACATGTTAAGCTGGATGTTTATCTTGGTTGACTCATAGCCATCAACAACAGAAACAGCAAAAAAACAGCTCTGACCAGTCTCCAGGGCAGTAGTTGAGCCAAATGAAATGCTGAAGGTGCTGAAGAATAGCTCTAGCATTAAAGATCATCTCAGTAATCCACTGTACTACTAAATTGTTTATAACTCCATTCTGTTCTTAAAGATTTGTGGTTTTAGGTAGGCATAAGCTACATCTTTTTTGGTGAAAGCAACAACTCCATGAGAGACAGCAGCTTTTAAACATTTCACTCCTCCATGGTAAACCCATGGTCATTTCCTGCCATTTCAGGCTGGCTAGGAGATTAGGTGAGCAGCAGGACCTTAAAGCTCAGGCAGCATCTTTTAACTTCAACTTTTGCTGTTAAAGTATGTAACATAAGCTGCCAGGTCACAGAGAAAGCTCTGGAAGGCAGGAAGATAATGGGGACAAGGGCCTCACCCAAACTACTTATTTTTTCTTCATTACTTAAGACCTGTGAGTTCTTATGTACATATATGAAATTTCAGTAATTCAAGCTTGTACCTCTCGCTAGCACTAAACTCATGCAGTTTGAGTTCAGATAAATGTACAGATTTTAAGAAATTTAGTTGAACCTCATCCAAATTACTAAACCTCTAACCACATGAGGAGAGCAAAGAATTTGAGAGCACACACTTTTATTAAACCTGAGATTGTTGCTGTATCTGGTATGCCTGAACACACCTCCATGGGTTACCCATGGCATCCTGGCACCTTCCCACTGGCCTTAACTGCTAAAACATACAAGGAAAAAAAACATACCTGCTAAGCCACATTTTCCAAGCTTGTAAAATAAACTAGTTTAAAAAATTGTGTAGCTTTCAACTGGTTTGCACAACTCCAGTTATTAGTAGCCACACTAGAACCACCAGCTAAACAGCAAATTGTTGTAAAGACCGATGTTACTTCCTCAGTTAACATTTATTTTGCATGTATCCATAAAAGCGCTACAAGGAAAGAGCATGCACACACACAACAAGTCCTGGCTTCATTTTCCTGCCAGCTATCAGACAGCATTGCTTATGCACAAATCTTTTGGCATTTAATATTCACAGTGCAGAAGCATCTACTGATCCCAGATAGGATGTAGAAATTTTATGAGAGGTGTTGTACAAAACAAAGATTGTCACAGCTCTGCCACAAAGCACTTACAGTTGCACAGGTTGACAACTCAACTATTGCTGGACTGTATATCATGTCAGAAGTACTTTTTAATATTATTCTAGTTACCCTTAAATGCAAATATGACACTACAGGTAGCTCTATGCAGTAATGGAGGGCGTTCCACTTCTTGCAACAAATGCAGGACAATACTTCAGCAGCTACTGAGGCAAAATAGCTATTTTGTCTTAGCAGATTTTATATATATATATATATATATATATATATGTTTGTGCATATATTTTATTTCAGTGGAAAATTCAATGACATGATAGTATTAGAATTATCTGCTAAATTAGATTCAGCTTGACTTTTTCAAACAAAAAGTTGGCCAAAATTAATAAAACTATATATTTTTACTGCCTTCCTAATGGGAACAATTTGACATTTGATTTCAAAATTAAGTAATATTTTTGAGATGTGCCTCTTCTCCAACACTTCTTTCCCCAAGAGAGTGGACGTAATAGCGGTTTGCTTGCATTTGGTTTAACACAACACTTGCTCTCGTTCTTAACAAATGACAAAAAGGCTTTTCTAGTTCATGAAGTATTAAAAAAAAAAAAAGAAAAAAAAATCAAATATTTGCATAGCCTTATTGGCCATGATCAACCTTCCTTCTTGGGAGGCATATTAAGACAGAAGAAGCTACCTTTGAGGTGAGTTTAGTATTTAAGCATTCTTTGGGAAACCTGCATTGCTGCCAGAGAACAGCTTTCCCAAGGCTAAGCAGAGAGATGCATGGGATCAAAGCTCTGGAGTAATGTCTCCTAGTCACATGCGATCCCCAGCTCTCTTCTGCAGCCCACTAAAGGCCCCTGGCAACCTGAATCCCCCAAATGAGGCAGTAGAGGATGCTTCTTCAAATACCTCCTTGATGCCAAGGATGTTTCTATGGTAATTCTGCATTCGAAGTTACAGGCTTGTACTGTGTGAGAGGCTACACCAGGGCCCAAGGAGATGAATGAACCTATCTAAGGCTGTGCATACCCAGGGGGCTTCCATAATTTTGGGTGCGCAGAAATACAAAGACAGAATAATGACAATGTTGTGCTGCACTTCAATTGTTGAATTACTTCAATACCTTGCTCACAGATGTGTGCATGTGAATCTAATCAACCAAACTCCTTGCAGATAGCAGAGATTATTTTGAGAGATTATTCCTGCTTCTGCTACAGAGAAAGAAGCACTAGTCTTTCACAGCCTCTTGTATACAGGGAGGTGCGTGTGCGTGTGTACACGAACACCCCCCCATACTCATAAAAAAAAGCTGAGGATAAAAAGTTTCCTATATATATTGCACATTATTCTCAGAAAGCTATGGCCTCTAATAACAGACTCACCTTTTTATGCAGAACATACCAAATACCTGTTTGATTGTTAATCTGCCTAAACATTGATAATAAAAACACAGCAGGGGAAAAGGAAAGGTGGCATGATCAGAAATAAATATCTGAAAAAAAGAAGAGATTTTTCCATATCACTTTAAATCCTAGAAAAGGAAGCTTTTCAGTCTCGTCTCTTCTTGAACCATTTTTCACTTCAGATCCTATTTAACTATTCAATCTGCTGTTCAATAACAGGGACTTACATTGCCTTTAATCGCATACAAAAAAGTTGCATCTTTTTCCTTTCATTTTCCCAGTGTGTTTGTTGCATACTGACATCAAATTCCCTGCAGGCATCCTAACCTTGCAATTGGAGAAACAGTGCTCTAGGGTTTTCCACGTGTCTAATACACCTGGATAAAAAGTGTTAATTGTCACCAACTTCCATTAAATGACAACAATAAGGCACAAAATATGCTTGATTTGCAGACACTAGTGCCACTGGGAGTTAGCAGAAGATTAGTAATTGTGCAGACCTCAAACATTCCCCTGGCACTGCCAGTCTGGGTTTCCAATGCAACACCAGATTACAAGGCCTTTGTTTTTAGCTTGTTTTCCTGCAGAAATAAGGTTTAGGCAGTTGCACTGTCTCCCCATGCATGTGTCTGACTGTCCTTCAGTCAATACTGCCTTCCCACAATAATTTCTGGTCAACCGGAATGAATTTTATAGGAAGGAAGAGGTTGCAAAAGTACAGTGGCATTAGCAGTTTTGTGATAAAGTAGGTAGATATAATCAAGCCTGTGGTTAAGTGTTTCAAGTATCCAGGCTTTCTAGATTCAGGTATTCTTGCAGACAAATGAACCACAATTTTGCTCAAGTTTTGTTAGCACTGAAAGTAGAGGGAAGATACGCCATATCACATGTTCAGCAGGCAGCAACTCTTGCATCGGACCATCTTTACAGATCAGGTGTCAGACTCGGTTCCCAGTTTGTGGGTTTTTTTCTATTTACAAGCCTGTGTGCCAAAAATCCTATTTCAGCTTGAGGCTTTGACTGCGTCAGGAGTCAGCTTCTTGCACAGGTACAATCTTGCTCCAGTTTCCTCCAGATAAATTCAGGGGCCAACACTTTACCTTCCCCTTTCTTCTTGCTCTGCTGCTGCCGTTTCCTCACTACTTTCAGCACACATGGGCACGTACTCTTGGGTACGAGGACACCACCCCTATAGCATGCAAGCTTAATGATGGCTCTGGTGGCATTACAAAGCTCATTTCTGCATGCAGCAACACAATTATGGCGAAGGTGAGGGCGAGGTTGAGCGAATGTGTTTCAACACTTCTTTCTTGGTATTTATTACTGTGCCGTAGCATTCCTGCAATCTGGCCTGCTGCTGCTCCAGCTGCTTATGCAAGCTCCTGATTGAGCGCAACAGCAAAAGCCGTCGGTACATAGCTAGCTGGAGACGGTACTTCTCCTTTTCCTCCTTTTTCTTATTTTCTAAGGTCTCCATTACTTTTGCAGTCTTTGCCCAAATCACCCGGCCCAGACTACAAGGGGCTGTACCGCCCTTGGCGCCGCTCCCTGCATGCTGCATGTGGCAGCCCCTGGGGTCAGTCCTGGGCAGGACAGTGAGAGTTTGCAGGGGCTCACTGGCCCTGCTGGGCACGTTTGGGACCTGCAGCACCTCTGAATTCAGGTCACCATTGCAGCAGGGGCTTCTGGAGCACAGGGAGGCAATGCCCACCAGCTGCTGGTTACAGACCGTTGCAGGGTATGACGAGTCACCTAACAATGCATTTACAGCTGCTGGATGATGCTCAGCCAACTCAGAGGCTGTCTTCTGTGCCTGGCCACTGCTAACCACCTCTGGGCCAGTCAGGGCTTTTGTCTGGGCCAGAGCATTGCTGGAAAGGGTGGACAGTTTTTCTGGCACTGCTGAGCTCCCCTTGTCTTCGTTAAGGCTGGCTAAGGAAGGGCTGGCAGAACAACCAGGGGATGCCACTACAGCATCACGATTCAGAAATGGGTCTTCATTATCGCTGTTATTTTGGATGTCCTCTTCATCTCTTGGTATTACACCTACTGTCTCAGCCATTTATTGCATGAGCTACAGAAACTTTCTGTGGACAAAGTGGAAGCAAGAGGATTTCATTTCCACATACACACACAGAGAAGACCAGTGCAGAGTGACATTTGAAGAAAGAACCTCTCTTTATATTTAAGCAATGGACCTATTACATTTCTAATAAAGCACAACCCTTGGGTCACTTCAGGCCATTTCTTGTGATTTGCATTAGATGTTCTTCGAGACACAACATTAATCCAATAATAATTAAAATGATATACTGTACTATTAACATTCTCAAATCTTTAAAGGCAAGTGATCTATCCCTGCAGCACTGGCTGTGCTGACTAATTAAACAGAATACAGTTGTAAATGGGCATTGTAAGCACTTCTCCCGTTTAAGAACACAGCTGTAACAAGTGTAGTTTGTAGAGACGGGTAAGTTATCAGGATTGATCAGCTTTAAAGGGAGGTGGATGTACCACAAACAGCAGGTTGCATTTAAATGCCCTCTCCAAGATTAATCTGTTTGCTAGCAGTTTGCTTACAAGGTTGCTTCTCCCCCTCCTATTAATTCTAACAGTAAAGCTATATTAGCACCACACTAGCCATAGACAGGAAAAAGAAACCAAACACTTACCGAGGTTACTGGGGGAAAAGAAAAGAGTTACAGTGCACTGTGTCTGTGTATCATGTTTTCCTGAATGTGAGTCAGCACAATCTGGAACAGAAACATGACGGTGCCAGAGCAGGAGCAGCAACAGCATTGTGCTGTTCCACCCAGCAACAACACAGTCAGTCCCAATCACAGAGGAGTGCAAGGCTGGTTTCTCCCCCACCCCCCTGCCACCCCCAAATTGATATTCCTCCCTGGCATCCAGCTTTTATGTCATCTTTGAGCACCAAAATGAAAATCAGGGTTGGATGATACTTCTTTTCCCACCTCAAAAACAAACATACCTGATTCACTTATTCTACAGGGGGACAATACCTACAGCCCTTCCCATCCGGCCAGTCAGCCAGGAGGTAACCCAGCACCAAAAAGAGGGTGAAGCCTTCTTGACTCCAATGTACACATTTTCCTTCAGAGAAAATAAGCTTAGATAAACTTCAGATGTATGAACAAGTTAAACCCAAAAATGAAGGAAGCATTCAGCACCAACTGAATGTGAAACATAAAGGCAGATAGAGGCTGTAGATTTAAGTGTTTAATGTACACACTTGTTTAATTATGCTGGCCTAAACTTTAAGCTCTACATCCAACTCAGGTATCCCACAGAACAATAAACTTTATCTGCACCTTTGATGTTCAGAAGAGCTACCTTCAGCATCCTCTGTCGCTTGTGATGCCAAGAATAAAATTCACAAATCATCTATCTGCATCTACTTCAGTCAATTTACCATAGGGCTTCAGTTGCCCCAAGACTTTTTCTACTATGTTCTGCTAATATAAATAGAAGTAAGAACCAATCCAAAATACTACCTAGAATCTCCCTGGAGGTGGAAAAGAATGAAGGTAGATCCTTATCTCCACTTCTGCATGTGCTGCAATACAGATAATTTCTTATTTTGCATCTGTACTGATTATCCTTCTTTCTGATGAATCTGTTAGGATATACTTCCAAACTTGAACATACAAAGTCCAGTTAATGTAAATTCAGATTTGTACTCTGAGGTCCAACTTGAATGCATTTTTTGGAGCAAGAGATATTTTGCACTGAATTGGTAAAATAAACCAAACCTGTTGTGTTTATGTGTCAGATCATGCTGCAGATCATATAATTAATACTAGAAAGAGATTAATATCCAGTGAGTTGACAAAACTCTGCAAGTTTTTATCTTGGGGTTTCCCATTTATCTGAATCACAAGTTGCAGTCATTGAAGAGTATGGAATTCAGGTAACAGGGATTCAGATAACAGGGATTTTATTCTATTACACACTGGAAACGTTCGTCTTAATACAGCATTATGTAAAGAGTCTTCTAGTTTCAGCTGCTCTCCTCCCCAAAGCACTTCAGGCACATCTTCCCACTACAGATAGGACAGGGGATGGGTGCTAGGCAGCACAAAGTCTCCAGCTGTGTCAGTACTTTTATATCAGCAATAGTATTCTGTTCCTCACTTACACCTTTGTAGCAATCTGCTGCAAAATATCTATTTTCTAATAGTCTAACAGGGCATGAAGAGTTTTGGGTTTGGGTTTTTTGTGGGTTGTTTTCTTGCTTGGTTTTGTCTTGTTTTTTTCAAATCTCTCTGAAGCTTTGATTTTTTCAGCAAAACTTTACAGTCGCTGTCATTTGAAGGGATGGGGAGGGGGGCAAAAAGAGTCATTTTGCACACAAAATTAGTTTAATCAGAAATAATATTACATGTTTTATAGGTGTGGATCTGGATAGAATAAATAGCATCTGATACAATGAACTAAACAATAAAACTACAATCAAAACTCATTGAGCTAGATGGCTTTTCATAGAATATTATGACTTCAGCTGTAATCTATGAAGTTTAATAGCAAAAAATATTCAGTCCATTGGACTTAGAGGTTCAGCAAAATAGAAATACTGTAAAAGATATATATTTATTATTGCTGAAATGCAAGTGGCATTTATGGCTAGGGCTGCATGCATGTTTCTGTTATTATCCTCCCTTCTGTTGTTCAAAGGTTCCTAAAACCTCACCTAGAGCATCAGATGGAAATTTTCTAGATTCAGTTTCTGCCTGAAGGTGAATATATACTGAACACTTCAGCCAAAAAGATTGAGACGCTCAAGCACAAGAACAGTCTTACAGCTGGGGAGACTTACGGAAACCTTTCAGGAGAAAGGCCTGTTGCGTAACTGACAGCCAGGGAACAAGACCACAGCATCTTTCAAATGGAAACATGTAAATTCTTGTTCTGAGATGATACAACTATCTGACCCTTCTTTTCCCCCCAAGACTGTTACCTTGACAAAGTGACTCCTACAGTTTAGCTCCCTTTTATTTGCAATTCAGCAGTTTAATAAAGAGACCTGAAATGACCTTATGATAGTTTCTTCTGTGAGATGCATGTTGTGCCATTTCCCTGATGAAGAAACACTCTGAGAAGAGTTTCTGTCCCCCCTGAGAACCTGTTGCAGGTGAACTCTGTTCAATGCCTCTTGCTCACTCCTGGACTTGTTCTTCTATTTGTGGGAGCCTTTCCAGGTAGAAGCTGCTTCAGATTTCATGATGAATACATCTGTCAGACCAACACACTGAGAATTTCAGGTAGGTAAAATGAAAGCAAGGACACTTCCAGCTGAGGTTCATTGCATCACAGGTCAATGTGACTGCAGCAGTTTCAAGGTGTAGACCCCAGGGAGCCATCCTCAAGCTATCAGGTTTGCATGCCCTACAAGGTCTGTGCCAGCAGAGGTTTTAAACCATCACATTCCTTCAAATATTAGCTACAAGAGGTACTTGGCAACCTACAGGCTCGTATCTGTAAGCATGTGCTGAAATACTCTGTGCTTGCAGGCTTATGGAATGAGGACTTAGCTATCACGGTTGTGTCTCGCATGGTAGCAGGAAAGAAATGGTCATGGGGGAGTCTCTGCAGATAGTTATGACAACTATTTCTCCCTTCTCTTCCAATTATAATGCCATTCTTGAGCATGGACAGATGTGAGGACAGGAAGGTGCTTGGTCCTGGGTTTTTTATTAAGTACAAATGTTTTACTGAAGTTCAAAGCATAACAGCCCAACACATTTACAAACAGCGTCAGAAGGTGATAAGCATTGGCAAAGATATGCCATTATAAGACCATGGCCTGGGAAGCTATGTTGTTTTGTATTTGAGTTTGGGGAGTACTTCTAACAAAGTAGTAAAAAATATCCTATTACACAGTAGTGTAATTCCATATTTTATATTAATTGCTCTTAAAAATCAAAAGACATATTCTGTCTGTTAATGTACACACTCACATGGCCTCCTATGAAATCAATGAGATCCACATGTGTGCATCTGAGGCCTAAATTTTTCCCCAAAGATTCTTTAAAATCTTTTTACAGCCTAGTAAGTCATAGAATAAAGTCGTATGTTTCCTTTCTTCTGCCTCCATACCCAAAACAGACACAAGTTATTACAGGCTGCTCTGCATTATGCTGGATGGTAACGGTACCCTGAGGGGCCACTGGCCAGCCAGGAATTGCCATCGTTCTGTTCTCACACTCGTGCACACCTAGACATTTCTGCAATCCTTTTACACCAGCACAGAAATAAGAAATGGAGCCCAGCTCCATGTGCAGCCCATTGATGATATCAAGAAGTGCTCCAGGTATTTCAGTGGCAGGGAAAAGTGCGAGAGGACATCTCAATGGCTTTCAGACCGAGGGTAATTAGGAACATGTACAGAGCTGCAGCACAATCATGTGTGCAGATAACCTGGAAGCTTTTAGGAGAAAGCAGAGTGGATATGTGATTTTACCAGTGGGGAAAGGTTCAATGTCTTCAAACATGAAAATCCAGGGATTCCAGCAGACCATCTTTATATTAAGGCTAAAAAATTTTGAAAAAGTCTGCTATAACCAGCAAAAATTAGCAGGCTTGCTGCCAGTTTCAACAGAACGGCCTGTCAGAGGTGCAAATCTCTGAAGAAGTAGCACAGACTGTACTCAGACTAAGGTTGAGTTTGCAGGCTTCAAAATCTCAAAACTGCAGGTACCAACCCAAACACTAGGAAAAGCTTGATGACAGCTCTCACTGCAATATTTCAGCAACTCTACCCCTAACCCTGCTTGGGCTTAAATATTCCCAGGGACACAAAATGAAAAATATATTTGTATGGCTTTATAAGACATTTTAAGAGTGGAATGTTTTGATTTTTCCTCAAGGCAGCAGCTGTTCTCTCTACCATCTATGTGGAAAGCATTAGCTTATGATTTGAATCACCTTTCACTGAGTCAAAGAATAATGGCATCATTGCCTAAACCAGTTTATAGTCAAGTCCACATTCCTGCCACCCAATCCACAGAGCCGTGTTTTTATGCTGAAACAGCCACAAAGAACTTTCTAAAAATCTTGTTGGGAACTCAGGGACCTACTTAAGCAATTAAGATTGGCACAGAGGCCAGGGTGGAAATGGACAACCCACGGGTACACCTAGCTGTGCTTTTGTTTGATTTTCTCCCATCTGGGCAGACTGATCTCTATTGGGCAGAACCAACTGGCATCAAATGGTCTGGCACATCTAAATGTGGAGCAAACTCTTTGCATTTGTAGAGCGGGTTAAGAATGCCTTGCAATTGACAAATAAAGGAGGAAGGCTTGCATGACAAGGGCATCTGCAGCATATGCTCTACAAACTAGAGGTGGGGCAAATAGAAATCTTTATGGTGACAAAAAGCCTTGAGAACTGCCCTTTTACCCCATTTACTGTATCTTCTTCTAATGGAGAATACGCTTGTTTATAACTCATTACAATTGTACTGAAAAGGAAAATCTGATTATACACTGACAAACTGACGGATAGCAAAATGTAGCTTTCCTTTGGTGTTAAGAAAATTCTAAAATATCAAAGGTTTGATTATTTTTTCCCCTAATGAAGAAAAAATTGTGTTTCATTGTGGCAAAATTAAAGGTGACCTTCAATGTGATGTTCCTGCCTATATTTTTTTAATCTTAATTTTGCAGGATGCCTATCATTTTGTTCATCAAAAAAAATGTGGAAGGGGGAGAGAAAAAAATGCAAAAGAATTTAAAGTAGGAAAATCAGGTAACCTAAGATGCTATTACAATCTGCCTATAGAGAACAGACTAAAAAATCCTTCCTGCAGAAAAGACGATACTTGAAATATATTTGAATAACCTCCAGTATTAAAAGATTTAAAAGTATTGCTCATATATTGCAAGAACTCCATGCCTGGCAGGTAAATACTGAATTACCCAACCCCGCTGTTAGATTTCAGATGTGTAAATGAGTATGTAGACAATTCACGTGTCTAGTTACAATTCACATCCGGTATGCATTGAGAGAAAAGTCCTTTCTACTAAGGAATATGTAAACAGACTATGTAATTTTTGATAATTAATGCTTGTGTTTGCTTTCATTTTGACACTTGATCATAACTGACAAACCAGTGGCTAGGAAAGAAAACTTTAAGCTGCAAGAATAATAAACAGATCACTGAGAGAGAGGGGGTGGGGGGTGGGGAACCAAACAAAAAACCATACATGGGAAAAAAAACTTCAGGAAGTGGGACTAAGCCACAAATAGATAGACAAGTAATTGTTTGGTGTTTCATCACAGCTTTAAATGAACTCACAGACCTTTCCAGAAGCCAAGTGCATTTTTTTTTAAAGTAACAACATGAAACGCTTTAAAAAGGGTTTAAAAATGCATTTTCTGCCTTAGCTGTTTAAACCAGAATGCTATAAGGTGAGAATATTAAAAGAATTACATTTAATATAAAAACTTCTGTTAAGAAACAGTTTCAGAACAAGTAGATTAAAAAAATATAAATAAAAATGTATGTATTGATGCTGTTTGAGCCTAACCATTTCTATGAATCCTGAATTGACTCATAAGGAGCTTAACTCTACAGTTCAGTATCAAGCACTGAAAGACTGTATCTAAAAACATCTTCTCAAACATTCTGCTTTCTCATTCAATAAGTCTTGGTGCACAGCCCACTGTGATGTCACCTACCTACCAACCCTTGCATAGGGCCCAAAGCAATCCAGCTTTACTCGTAGTGTCTACATTGGCTCACCTGCCATATGTGTTGTCCACACAAACTTCCCCAAACTCACCTGAGCTGAGAAGGTGGTCAGGCTTCCTCACTCCTTTAACGCCTTTGAAGCTGTTAATGTGGCTGAGATGGATGAGAACAAGTAGGACACAAGCCTGTCAGCAGAAAACATGATCTCAGCAGTATGTAGTGTAATTGATCTAAATCTCAGCTACAGCAGTTAACAGACTCCAACAGGGAGAGAAGGTATATGGACAACAGGGTTTGTTGTACTTGATGGTATTCTTACTATGCAACGTAGGCATTGCTCAGCAACAGGGATTTTTGCAGCCTGCTGCCAGTGGTTAGCACAGATAATTCTTTCACACCAGCAGTTTCATTTTTACATCCAGAGGCTCTTTGCTGAGTGTCTGTCAAAGTCCAATTCATTACCTGCAGAATTATCAGCTAAAACCCTATCACTTTCCTCTAAGTAAAAATTTTAAGAGATCAGACAGCAACAGAGAAAAGATAGCCATACACAATTAATGAAAGATAAGCCTCCAAATGTTTGGAAGTTTATTTTACAGATGTGTATCTACAGATACTTATTTCTTAAAGGAAGAAGAGATACAGAGTCCAACTTTCACTTGATTGAATAGAGGACAGCCTAAGAAAGAAGAATCTGAGATAGCAATTCAACTGAAGTCTCAGGCTGAAAAGAAGAAATAATGCATCCTTCCCAGAAACCGCAAGCACAGTTATGTTCTGGATGTCAAAATTAGGTAATGCTTCCTTGTATCACTTAAGTTCCCTCTAGCTCTGCCTGCTTGAACCCCTTTGAACCTGCCTGAGCCCCAGGCAAAGGTCTTGCTAGAACCCCATTGGCACATATAGTCCCAAAACCTCCTTGTACCCAGAAGGCACTAGCAAGCTGTTATTAACTCCAGTGACACCAGTCCACAATTTTATCCTGTCATGCTTACAGTGCCTCCTTGAGATCTACTTGAAAAGCATTAAAAGAACACAGAGCAACTATCAGTGTATTATTTGCCACCTTGCAAGATTTATCCCCATTCTTTCTAAAACTTTCACCAACACACCACCAGCACCACCTTACTGACTCCTGAAGAGATCCCAACACTTAGTGGAGGTACTGTACTAATTAAGATTTTGAGAGCAGTAAGCAAAACCATCTTGTTTGACCTCACACTTGGCAAATTATTCACAGTTCCCTTCACAAGATTGTCTTGATAACAACTATTGCCAGTAGGGATCTGAGACAGCGAGTGCAGCAAACAAACAAACAAATAAATAAATAAATGTCTACATGTGTGAACTGCATTCCTTAGGCAAAAATAATGATGTGAAGGATCTGCTGCTCTCTTATGTATGGCAGTTGTACATACAACAATGTGCAAGAAGCCTTCCAGAGACTTCTGTCATCACTTGGGTAAGCGATAATTCAAATTGCCAGCCTACAGATTTCAAGCACTTGCATTACTCCCAAGGTTGCTGTTTTGTCATTCTAAAAGGGCGGCACACCTCTGCAGCTTCTTTCAGTATAGGTTAAGGGAATGAGCGTGTATCACGTATGCCAGAAGGAGGTGGAATTGGCAAATTAAGGCAATCCAAAACTCTGAGACTAGGGAAAAATAAATCCGGGCAGAAGGACGCATTGTACACATATGAACAACACCCACACAGACTATCTGAGGCCTGGCTTTCTTGCTCGGAAGCACAAACTCCTTTCTGAACTCGGCTCATTTTTACCGACAAAGCCACCAAGCTCACTGGACAAAAGTACAAGTAATAAGAGAAGTACAGGGCACCTAACCTAGGGAACTTATCTCATTCTGAAGTGTTTTCAACACAGACAGGAGAAACTGCCACTTGGAACAGGCTTCCTTTAACTTCACTTTCAAGCAACACAACTTTCAGATAACTAAGTCCACCTTAACCATGAGACACATATTACTGAGAGCATCTGAAAGCTCAGCCTTAACGCTGTTAGGAGCAGGAACTCTTGGTGGAGAGGGTGATCCTTGAACTGGTATAGCGAAATAGCTTCCAGCAGCCAGGGTTTTAGGGATTTCCTGTGTTTGATGCTGCATCTAGATAACTGCATTTAGCAGTCGTTGATAGAATTTGCCTAATTCCCTTCTGAAGCCACTTACGCCTTTTGGCTTCTATAACATCCTATGGCAATGAATTCTGCAATCTAATTTTATGTTGCGTGAATAGCATTACTAACAGAGTAAGCCACACCTTTCCAGGGATTCAGTAAAATGCTGACACCATCTTAGTTTTGTCTTGTTTAATCTCATGAATCATAAGCAATACAACAAAGATTTCTACACCTGTCTGCTTTTTTCCCCCAATATTAAAAAGCTCTTTTAAAGCAATGGCCATTAACAGGCAAATGACCTAGCACGCTTTTGAGCAGAAATGTGTATTTCTCACATAGCTCATGCTACTATAAACGTAGCGCTGGATGAGGCTACTCAGCAAAGGTGTCAAAAAATGAGGAATATTATTTGCAGAAAGAAATGTGAGGCTGGGAGGGGACAGGGAATCTTCTTAGTCCGGGAACAGCCCAAGTAGGAAGCAGTGGAGTCTCCCTGGAAGAGAAAAGCTAGGAAAAACCAGCAGGAGTTCTAGAGGCAGGGTGAATAAGAAAAAGAGACTGGGATGACTTTAGATTTCCACAAGAATTAAATTGGAGAAAGGGAGCAGGAGGAACAATGGAGAGGCAGGTTAAAGGATTGTATTCCTGTCATCGCTAGCAGAGAGCAAGTAGGAAATGAGACCTGGACTGCCTCTCTCGCAAGTCTGCTGCCCTAGGCAACTGTTTACTTTGCTTTTGCCCAAGCCAGCGTGAGATGTTATAAAATGAATTTCCAAAATGCTCTGAGTCACCAGAACATGGATGAGATCTGTGGATTCAAGCCACCTTTCAAGATTATGAATCTCTTCTGAATATCCATTATGCCAACAATATATAACAAAATCACTGCTGTAATGTGATGCCCATGTCAACTTTAAGGATGCAGTCTCTGCTCAGATGGCATCAGCAGAGGGACACGTCAGCATGGTGGATTACCAGAGCAAATGCTTTAGCATGCAAAGTGATGCAATGTGTTTTGACAACAATTGTTCCCTTATGTTTGTTTCTGTGTCAGGTTTGACTATCTGCTAGGACAATGCTCAGGCTCCTTTGCATTGTTTTGCAGAAGCTGATTATGTGATCAAATGCTTGAAGCACATAAAATCACTTCCAAGATTCAATGAGATAGACTTACCAGAAAAGTCAGTAGGTGTTTGAGATCATTGACACTAACAGCTAGATCTGGATTTTTCAAAAGAATATGTGCTTTGTTTTGGATTTGGGTTTTTTTCTTGGTAGTGGTTGTTGATTTTTTTTCTAATCCACTATCATATAAACTGCCTAGAAATTCAGCCTTAGCATAATGTTCACATCAAATGAAATTCACCCATTAAGAAAGAACACACAGAGAATCCTCCCTGAAGTGGAAAAAACAGTCTTTGTATAGAGCAGATTAGATACCCTTTGAGCCTTTTTACCCTATGCACATGCCTAGAACACAGCAGACTCCAATGACATAGTAGATCCTTGTACAACTCGGAGGCTCAGTACTGAACTATATCTCTTAGCAGCCCTTTCCCCATCTGTGACACTAAAGTTTTTCCAGTAAAGCCACAGGCCTCTATAGATATGTTGCATATGTGGATAGCTGTAGAAGAAACAGGAAGGGTTACCTGCTTTCATCGCTTTTATATTCTATTTCCAGCCTACCCTGAAGCACCACACAGTCTCCAAAGTGAGGAAGCATCATTCACATTCAAGAGACAAGGGCAGAAGGCTAAATGACTGTAGCACTTGCCCAAACGTCATGATCTCATACAGAGGCTTCACTCTGCTCCCAGTGTTGGGTCTAGCCAGGCACCAGCATCTCACTATAGAGCTATGAAAGAGCTTCAGGCCCTCAGAGGTATTTAGGCAATGAAACCAATGAGAAGTGGTACCGATACACTTTCAGAAATCTGTCTTTAATTTCATCATCCCATAAATCTCTTTAATGGAGACATCCTTCATCTTTTCTGCTTCACAAGCCAGTTGTGAAGCTTAATTGCACGATGATTATGAAGTCCAGTAAATACAACATATATTAAGATCAGTTAATGAGATTTCTGTCACAAGGAGACTCTATCTTCTGTGAAATATTACTCAGATGTTGAAAAAAGAATATGTTTTTAAAAGAAAAAGACAGACATATTCAATGTAAAACAAATCCAGCTTGATTACTTCCTTAAATAATGTTATAAAACTCAGTGATATTTATTAACACGGCACGGAAAATAGCATAGAAGTTTCTGACCAGTGTGGAATACTGTCTGCTCATCCATGTGTCAGTTGTTATGTGCCATGTCGGGCCATGACTGGGACCCTAGACCAACAAGAGACTCCAGAACCACAAGGGACCTACTTCCCAAGGGATCTAGTTGCTTAAATACCTCCAAAGACCTCACGTGAGGTCCCGTTCCACCAAGTACCATGTAAATCCACCACAAAAAGATGGACTCAGTTTCAAATCGTGTATACTCGGTAATGCAGTCTTACCTTACCACTGGGCCCCACGTATAAAAAAAGGTGCACATAGCATCACTGCAATTGGAATGTATTCAGCCAGTTCAGATTCCTCACACTGCTTCAACCATTTGTCCATAGTCTTTACATGACCAAAGCACCTTGTGTCGCCAGAAAAGAAGAAAGAAAGGAAGGAAAATAAAAAAATAGGTCTCAAAGGTTATGCAGTATTAACTACGTAATGGCTGAAGTGGGTACAGCGCAAAGACAAGTACTTTCCAAACAGATATTCACATACTGACCAATTAATTAGTTTCATAGCATGGTGGACCTTGGTTAGATGACTATGTGCACACATAAGAGTGCAGTGCTGCTTGCATATTCAGTGCTTTCTCAAGCAGCAGTAAAGCATATAGCCTAACAAGGGCAGAAGGACTCAAAGGGGGAAGGAGTGATTCCTGAAAAAGACAACTCTTTAGCATGCATGCTTCCCAGACACGGCAAGCATCCTTCCTACCTATGCTGTACCTGGGCAAATATTTCCTGTCAACAGTTATGGTATGGAATTCATAAAGACTTTTGCAGAGCTCAGGCAGGAGTGATTTTCAGCACATGAAGCCCGTTACAACAAGTTCTATTAATATTCACCAAAGGAAAACCTGTTTGTTGACCTAAAGTGCAACTGCTTCCTATTCTCTTCTTGTGAAATTATTTAAGTCCTGTGGGACAACTGTACTGAGCTTTTGACGCAAATATTAAAATTCTATTTAGATGTACAATGTTTTAATGCAAATTTTTACCATAAAACCAAATGCTCCATTCAGTTAAATTAATAGAATTACAAAAAGATGTAATGATAGCAATTAAGTCTTGAAAATGCAAATTTTATAGTCAAGGACAATTACTTCATTTATAGTATACTGGAATGATGCCAGATGAAGGTAATTTAGATCCCCCTAGCTCACAGTTATATCATGAAGGATATCTTAATTTCATTAGTACAACAAAGATGGGTGAGAAGTTAGAGAATGCAAAAAAAAAAAAAAGATGGGAGAAAAAATTTGACCTTTCTCATTTCATTGCAGCTAGAATACATAGATCTTACTAAAGTATCAGTAATATTTCTTTCTACTCCCATCTCTGAAAAAATGCTTTTTTTTTATTAGCAGCGATGGAACATTAGTATGTAAAAGGTCAGCCTCATTCAGATACTTAGAGCCAACGTGCCCATGCCACAACAGTTATGGACCTCCCATTATTTCAGTTTTAAGGATGCATACAGTGTTAGCTCATGGCTTAAAAGGTCTCAAGCCACAGCCTCAGGGCCACAGAATTCTGTCCACAATAGGACTTAAAACATTCTTGAAAAATTCTGCTCACTCTTACAAAAGTACTCCTGCCTTCCCAAACAGACAAGTCAAATATCATTAGCTTTTCATTAGCATAGCAAAGAGTGATCAAGTAGATGCAGAATAGAGTAACTCTACTGCATCTCCTGGCCTGCTTTGCAGGAAGGAGGGGAAAAAAACCACCTTTTTTTTTTTTTTTTTTTTAATACTGTTTCATTCAGATTCTTTAGCACATTACCAAGTTCAAATAGGAGTCTGAGACTCCAGAGGTTCTTCTTTCTTTCCTCACTGCCCTTAAAGCTACTCCTAACCCAAACAAGCATCCAGGGAAAGGCATATTAAATATAGTGCAGTATGCAGTTTAAATAAAAAGTTTTTACATCTACCATTTTTCCTTCATGACCTGCTGCAGCCACTGCAGAGAAACCCAAGCCCAGGAGGGATGAACTCACAGAAGAGCTGTATCCTAAATTATCCTAGTCATACCAAATCCCCTTCCCAAAGCCTAACACATAATCCTGCCAGGCCACGCCAGGCCCCACCAGGCCTGCCAGGCCACACCAGGCCCCGCCAGGCCCTGTCAGGCTGTGCCAGGCCATGCCAGGCCCAGCCAGACCCTGCCAGGCCTCGCCAGCTCACAGCAAAGCAACTCGCGCACTTCAGGAGTATAGGGGGTTTTAGTCTTCACCTCATTGTTGCCGTCGTGTAATGTCTTTAAAGGGCAACATGCATACGTTAAAGCCTTTCTGGGAGAGGAGCATGAACAAGTGAAAATGTTTCATTAATCTAACCTATAAGTTAATTAAATTTGTTCTTCAGTGATTTAGTTAAAGGTATTGTTTACCACAAAAATGGGCTTCTTAGAAATAAAAGGACATCTACGACCTGAGTTTAGTTAATTATTGGCCTGATGGCTATTTTAAGGAAACAAGCCTATTCTGAAGGAAAAAGGTGCCTCACTAGGGCTTGTGCTTTTCCTCCTTATTCCTGAATTAAAATACAGCTGAGCACACATGGAGACACGCTGGCTTTGCTTCCTTAGAGATGATCTTGTGAAAATAGGAACAGGCCCAGTGCTTTTGCCCTCCCGCTACTTGACAGTAGCACTGTCCCTGGTCTGCAATGATCTCACAAGTGAAAGTCTGACCATGCTGAATTGTGCCAGAGAAACACCACTGACTTCAATGGCAGGATTTCACCCCATATTTCTTCAAGTCACGGATGCTATCAGTCACCCCTGCTGCTTGAAACCAATGGATGATATTCCGTCTCATGGAAAAGTCATCGGCTCCCTGTGGAGTTCAGATTTCCTTCAGTGAATTCTGCCTTCTACCACCTAACAAAAAAATTAGACCTTGTACCAATATTGACTTTATCCCACACTTCTGATTGTTATACCCCTATTACACCTGACAAGGTAATATGAGCTTGTTATTTCTATTTATTTATTTATTTATTTATTTATATGGACTGATGTAACATTCTAAACTCTCAGAAAGTCTTTGTGGATGTTGTTTGGAGATTTGGCTTAATAAGGAGTGCTTGAGTGAATTAAGATTGGATATGTTTGTGCTATATTGTACAATACAGTTTAAACTTCTATGTCATTTTATTGAAAAGCATAGATTTAACAAGCTAATAGTTTGTGAATCTGTTGAGTCTCAGCCGTTGCAGGAAGAAATGTTTTGTCCAGGCTATTCCCAGTATGTCTCAGTTGTAAAAAAACAGGCTGTGATCGTAATAGGATATTGATTAGTCTGGATCCCATACAGAGCAGAACTTGATTCTTTGGTGGACCACTAAAGGTCATATTGCTTGATTGCTCCATGGCTTCTAAAATACAAGAAATATTGAACCAAAACTGCTTTCAATTATATTCGTGTTATCTGAGGCCTGGGAATGTAACTGAGGGCAGCATTTGGCCCATTCTGTTAAAGAAATGGGCTGATTCTCAGCATTTCATTTTGTCATTAGCAGAGCTGAACATCAGCCCTGTCTACTCTAGTTGATGTCCTGAGCTAAGCTTAATTCGCAGGTAAGCAGGTGCAAATCTGTTTGATTTCATGGACTTAGGTTTGGATGGATCAGGCATACAGTGATTTGTGCATAGTGTTACCTTAAAATTACATTGTGTTTAGGACTAGTTTTGGTTTACATCTTCATATGCATTTTTGCAGAACAGTATTTACAGCTGTATTATGATCTCCAAATTCTTCACTTGACCTGAGTGTCGCAATGCTCTTAGGTCAGTAATAAGCTAACAACTTGCTGTTAAATAAGATTTAATCAAAGCATGATGCTCTATTCGGTGGAATTATTTACCTTTTTGGGCTAACAAAGATCCAGGTCAAAAATTATATAATGATGTCAAAAGATATTGTGGAAAATCCTACAGATCTAACTCTTCCTTTTATTACACTGAAACCACTGAGATTGTAAGCACAGAAATAGGCTTCTGGGAAATGTTATACGTGAAGGAAAAATTTGTCCTTTCACGAAATTCAGTTTTCTATTCAGAACTCCAACAGAACAAATTCTGTTTGTGCTCACTCAGACAATTCAAGACAACTGTGGAGAAGAATTATAACAAGTCAATTACTTCCTTGATTCTATCAGAAATATAAGTTAGATTTAGCTTGATCCTAAATTCTACTAAATCCTAAAATGCAGTAGAGAAATACAGGAGTCATACATTAATTTTAGTCAGTACTGTTCCTAGTTGTTCTGTCACTTGGTAAGTTTGAAAGCAACTTCTCTAGTGCGTATTTATTCCAAATTAATAGAGCAATTCTGAAAAAAAAAATCCTTTTCTTTTTTATGCATTTATGGCATTATTTATTTATTTATTTCTATTTCTAGTCCATACTGCAATGCTTCTTATGGAGTGCAATCCCCTTTTTTGCTCCAGACCTATATCTGCTTTGAAAACTGTATGGATGGGATCATTTATTTTCTGTTTTCTGGTGTTTTCCTTCTCACTTTATGAATACTCCAAAATGAGACAAATTATTTATTATCATTTTACATTTTTCCAACTTTCAGAATGCTGGAGTGGGTTTCTTTTGAGATGTGATTTAAATAGAATTTGAGGACTTGCATTTAAAAGTCCGTATTCTCAGAAGTTGCCTGTGATTTCTGGAGACTCAGCAGTTTGTGTCTCCAGTTTAGACAACTGCTTGATTTTTAAATATTCAGCACATTTGCAAAGCCTGTTGAAGCACAAAAAAGGCTTGCAGTGTTCTTTAGGCTTATTCTCTTTGTTAATTCCATACTGAGGTATTTTGGTAAACTCTTTAAAAACTCTTTTTTTCAATTAATTCCACAGTCCTGTGTAGAAAGACAGTGGGAAGACTGGGTTAAGACCGAGCTTTAAGTTTTCCTGATTCTTTCACAACTTCTTGTCTATTGGCCAGTTCTCAGCAACTACTGGCATCTGTAAAATTCAAACAACAGTGGAAACTGTTAGTAATATTCTGTCCAGTTAATGGAAGGCCATCTAAAATCTTGGAGTGGTTTTAAATATGAAGAATGATTTGCTTAGATATTTTATTTTTATATATATATTTGGCTCTTTTTACTTTGTGAAAAGGATATGTTATAAAAAGGAAGTTTGCAAGACAGAAAAAATAGGCATCAAATTCCAAAAAAGAAGGAAAAGCATAAAGAGCAATCTTTTCAAAAGCAGATTGCAGATCCACGGACACTGTCTTGTTCACAGTAACACATCAAGTAATTTGGTAAAAGAGAGCTTTCAGCTTGTTCATTTAAAATGTTCTAATAAAACATTTAGCTCATAAAATTACAGTACCATGTAAGGGCTTTCATATGCTTTCCAATATAGCTTCTGACTGGAAGTATTAGCTGATGCAGCAGGATAAATAAAGAAATGTCTAGATTGCTATGGTTCCCAAAGGTCATTTTTATGAAAAGATCAGGAAATATGTTTCATTGAAATTAAAAATAAAACCATATCAAGTTTAATAACATTGTTACTATAATGACATAAAATTCAGTGAGATGGTGTACTGTTTAATATTTGACTTTCAAGTTTCCACAGTGAAATTGAGATGTGTGGAGGCATTTAAACTTTTTAAACTGAATTTGCTTTCAATTTTATTGCTGTTTCATTACCCACTTCCCTGTTTTTCCCCTGCTATAACACTGCTTGTTTCTTAGTTGGACCTGATGCTTTCAGTAAAGTACAATAAAAATTCCTGGAGGAATTAAGTCTTCTCAGGAAGACTTAATGTGAATAGGCATCCCAGATGCCCAAAATGTTTCTACTCCGACTCATTTACTCCACCAAGATAGGACCCCAGCAGTGTTTCAGGGCATGGCAAGGAGGGCACTGCCACAACACAGCTGCCTTCTGGGTTTTCTCAGTGATAGCATCATCTGAGATAGTTCAATATCAGAAGCTGTATTAACCCTCAGCCATTCTGGGAAAGGGAGAGTGTCTGGCTGGCACAATGCTACTGCTCTCAGGTCTGTGTTCACATAAACAACTGTAAAGATGACTGAATCCAGCATCTACAGGCTTTTGTTGGGCATAGTGCTGAGTAGTAGGATCAGAGCATTGAAAAGTTTAGAGCTTGGCGCAGCTCTGCGACATTTGGATTTTCAGATAAATAAACCTCTGTCTCCATCCCTGGGTCAGAAGTGAGTGAATACACGCACATAACATGTAACATTTTGAGATCAAATGCTTTTTTTTAAATGCAAGCTTGGTTTAGCACATTTCCCCAGGACAGATTTTACCAGGTTAGCTTAGGTGTTGTTTGGATTCAGTGTAGAAAACAGATAGCTGTAAGTGTTCTTGCATCATGTACTTGACGTTCCTGATAATGCTAAAGTCTGCATTTGTGAGCTGCGGGAGTTACTTGAAATGTTTCAGCAACTGTAAAATCCTGCATAGCAAAGTAATGGTGTATTTGAGACAGTCTTTGAAGGCCTGTCTGTAAATGGCTATATGAATTATATACTGACCTCTGTTCTGGAGGGTTTATCTCCCGCCCTCCCACTTAGCCACCTTTTGACAGTAAACACGAGAGCACCTATATACATGTGTGTGAAAGAGCAAAAAGTGAACACAGCAGTTGCTTGTTTACTTACGATCCCATCTAGAAAGCAGGTGACAATTGTCAGCAGAGGCTCTGCATTATTTACCAAAGGCCATCTGCCAGGTGGGTTTTAGCACACCACACGGGACTGGGGCATCCCTTCTGCTGCTCAGCACTGGCATCCCTCCTTTCTCTTCATCCCTCCATAATGTTCCTTCAGGACTCACTTCACACGGGCCAGGCAGCCCTTCTTACCTTGAAAAGATACAGAGATGTTGTTGTTAATTACTGTAATGCTGAGCTTTCAGGAAAGGTTACTCAGTTAAGGGACCCAGGGGGTCTCTGCAAAGGACATTTCAGAGATGAGAAAACAGAGGCAGAAAAGCTGCTGTCTCAGCATAACTTCACAGAGCCTTGGTCGCGGATGGCATAGAGCTACGTATTCTGGTGGTTTGGCCTCAGGCTTTCTCCATCATCTTTGGTCACCAACAGATGATGCAAAGACTGAGGATTTAGGCTTGCTTTATTTATTGTCTTTGTTCATCTTTTGACCAGACTGGCTGGGATGAGTGCTTACTGTGTGGGCACTGTTTGGTCAGTTATACCTATTGTGGTGCATAGTCTGATTCAAAAAAAAAGTCTTGTTAACAAATATAGGTACTGTGGATTTTATAAATACTACAAATGTGCTACTGCCATCTTGGATGCTAGTCGTGAAGTGGGTAATGTGGTGTGCTACAAGGACGTTCTGAAGGTACAGGTCCAAAATCTACCACTGTTCATGAACAATTTTAACTTTCTGTCATTTGTGCCTGCAGTTAGGATGTGAGCTCTGTGGATCCCTCATTATGAAAACTGGAACTGTGAGCTGTTTAGATGGACTTAGGTTTGTTCATGAAGGTGAACCTAAAGAAGTCTGACACAAAAAAATGAGGAAGAAGGACTGTGATTCTCCTTGCAGCTGGTTTTGTACAGAGATTAGCTGAATTTGAATGTTTGCTGACTCCTTTTTCTCTAAAGCCCTCATAGAAGGCAGAAAGTATGATGCATCTACATGAGCTGGACCAGACTTTAGGCTGAAATGGACTTTAGGCAATGTGAAAACTGCCACTGGTCCCAAATCCCTAGCTGTGGGTCACTGTGAAACCTATGTATTTCTACACATTTGACTCAACACACTTACCCACTGAAATCTTCTCTCCATTAAAACGAATGACAAAGCTTGTGGTTGTTCAAATGAAGTTGGAATTTCAGACACAGAATTGACTCAAGAATCATATGCTTTTAATAGATTTACCTAGCCCACATGCAAACATCTCTAATGGGGATGAAAAGAAGAGTTTACTTCTTTATTTCAGGTGTTTTTTTGCTTTCTTTGGATGTAGGTCAACATTGTTCAAATGCAGTGCTTGAAAGGCATTTTGAAATCATGAATAGAAGACTCCGGTATTATTTCATGGAAAATCTATTCACACAAAAGATCAATGATTATTCTTTCTACAATTTGTTTGGGGTTTTTTTGAAGCATCCTTTGAACTTTAATAGCAAATTACAAGCCTGGAACAGAAGAGTATGGAAAGGGTTAAGAAATCTGTGTAATGGATGGCATTATTCTTTCAACACTGTAAACTGAAATCCTGTCTTCTTTATGTTTTGCCACTAATTTCAGCAAACCAGAAGTTAATTCTGTCATGTGTTAGAGGCAGCTATCTATCACCCTCTTAAATTCTGCTCTTTCTTTTCTGTAGGCACATCTTACCCTATTAGTTAGGTATGTCCATAACTGGTGTGAAGTCAAAATTAACTGCTGTGGGGAAAGCCAGATGTCTAGGGGCAAGGGGAAGGCATAATTTTTTGGTGAGGTCAAATGGAAGGGGCTGTGGCAAAGGGAGCATGTCTTGATGAAAGTTTGGGGATTGGTGTAGATTCAGCAGTTCAAACCAAATGCAGGGATTAGGGAGCTACAGAATTAATTATTCGGTTTTCAGGGAGAAAAATGGAGCTACTAAGTAGTTACACGAATGCACTATTTATTTGTCACAAGAAATTACCAGGTTTTGATACTACAGAACAAGGAGGGACTACACGACAATGTAATGGTTTTCTTAGCCTTGGTCTCTGTTTGGATGTAGCGTTCTCTGTTGTAACAGCCTGAAAACTACTGTGTCATGGAACAGGGGTGTCCCTGGAGCACAGAAAGATGAAGAATGGGCAAAGGACTCATCATAGGGTGTCCCAGTTATCCTCCGTTTCCTGTAGACCATCAGACTGTGGTGTGATGAGCCAGAAGGTGAAAAAAAGGCCAAGTCTTACGTTAGCAATGAGTCCTCTAGCTGTTAAAGGTACAAGTCATCATGGGTGAGGTCAAGTTTTTGTGGTGACTCAAAAGGATGATGTTGCTTGTGTCAGCAGAAGCTTAGCTATGGTCACAGCCACGCAGGTGTGGGCACCGCTTCTCTTAATGAACCACCTGGAGACTAGACAGGTTGCCACACGTAGAGAAAGAGTTCCAGAAATCTGGGAAGCTGGATGCAGGTTGGGGTGTCAGCATGAAGACCATGACCGCTTCCAGCCCAAGGTTACAAGTGAAGGGGTAGCCGCACTATGCACTTGGCAGGGCCAGGCATGTCGCGGAAAAGCCTGGGCAGCACCAGGTCTTTTTTTTCCTAGTTCAAAGGCCTAACCAAGTCATTCTGGGCACCATCAGTGTGAGCAGGGAGAGCCCAACAAGTCGCTGCCAGCGCTCTGCTGCTCTGAACCGCGGCTGCTTTTTGCTTACAGGCGCTCTGTTGTTTCATGTTTTTATGACACCAGGGTACCCAGTCCTTGGCAGGTGCTCCTGGGAACAATTATAAAGCAAATAAAAACGTTCCAGCTTTCAAAACATCCGTGAGAACTCTTGGGGAGAACATACTGAAGTTTTGGGGTTTGGTGGGCTCTCACACAAGGTCTGAAAATTCAAAACGCTGAGAGAAATTTAGGTTTTGAGTCCCTGAAAATGAGTAATTTTAGAGTGGTCCTAGTGATTAAACCACTGGCAGCTATTTTCTCACAGCAACGGATGTGCCAGGTACCATGCTAAAGGCTCATTTATGGAGCTGCTCCACCATGGGCAGAAGCTCAGTGTTGCTGCAGTGCCTCTTAGGGCAAAACAATTCCCTCAAAAAATAAAAGAGAAGGAAATTCAGAGTTATGTCATGGAAAACATGCCTGGTGTTTTCTGGGTCTCCCCTAGCGAGGAAACAAGAAATTAAATCTATAAGAAAATGAGCATAAAGTGATGGATGGTAAAACACTGCTGGATGGTGGCTCCTATGGATGAGACATGACATAACATAGACCCTCGATACTGAATGAACTTCACAGCTCTACAGTGGCACTTGCTTGTGTGATTTGTTTTCGTAGTGAAATGGAGCTGTTTATCCCAAGGGGAAGCTACAGTGAGGTGACAGCCTAACTGCCCTTCCATGCACACTGCTCATCAAATGCTACAGTTTGCCAAATCTGAGTTGCCAGGTGAAATTGTTAAATTTGCTTGCTTCTGAGTGCTGCAAATTAAAAAGGCTGCAATAGCAGCCTAAATTACAAGGCAGTATCAATAACATTTAGCCATATGCAACTCTTTGATTTTGAAAAATCATAAATGGTGCTGGATTTATTACGCAGGCAGTATATAAAGGTAGGCAAGACTGCCAATGTGCTGTACATTGGCTGGATACCTGGTTTATCTGTGTCACTATTCAGCCCAGACCTGAAGATAATTTATCAGGAAAAACTGAGGGCTTGGACCAGATGTTAACAACACACAAAATACATGGACACTATTGTTACTTACCATGCCACATCCTCCAGGAGTGATGTGTGGGGAACAGCCACCTTTGCCGTATGGTAGAGGAGCTGTCTAACTTCAGCATCCAGGATAGGAAGAGTTGTCCCACTCTTCAATCACTTGAACTATTTACCTTTTCAAGTGTTGACAAGTGTTGGTGGCATTTGCTGGCAAGGTTTTCTTCTGCTTGTTAGAGACACCGGTTTTGTAGTGCACAGGTGGGTGCTGCCAAGGCAAATGCTGGAGCTAAAATCAAAGCTGATGTCACCCATCTGTAAGGTGGGACTTCAGCTGCTGGTGCCACATGAGGGGAAAAATAATAGAAGCTGTGTCCATCAGAGGGGCGTTACAAAGTGTGTGAGGTCATGGTACTCCAAAACCAGAGTGCTCTCCTTTTCATCTCACTTCTTTCTTTAATGGGCAGCGAGTTACAGCCAATTAGAGGTGACTGATAAGAACTGTGGGAAATACATTCATAAGCAAATATGAAAAATAGCCATATACCTTGTGATCAGAGTATATAAATTACATCATAAACAGAAAGCAGTTATGGTTGATTGGAGCAATTAAATGTTTTCTTTAAGAAAAGAAAAAAACCCTCCAGTGAGGATATTTTAGAAAATGACTTTTTAATCATCTGTAGAAGTGCTAAAATTACTGTCTCCTAATAGTTTTAAAGTGTTCCTTAGTTAGAATTAGCTGTAATCCCTTTGCAGAGCAGCTGAATACTTCTCCAGGAACCTGTTTACAGGAAACTTTATTTTTAATCATAAGATAGCATCCATATGCTTTTACATAGTCCAAAGGAGACCACAGCAGCTTTGAGCACATTTCCCTGCTGTGCAAACAGCCGCAGATTTGGAAACCATTGCATGAGAAAGAACAAGCTCCAGAACCAGTCAGGAGGACATGACACACAGCAAGATTCACCGCTGAAGTAAGAAACATTAATACTGTGAGAAAAATCAGGTGTTTCCAGTGATATTTGATGCATACTAACCAGCACCCTGCTACGTTAATAAGCCAGCTAATGCCTTCAGTCTTGCCTGTTCCTTCATCTACCGTCACCCCTGCAGATACCACTAGCTCTGCATGGGTGAAGACAGATTCTGGGAGGGGAAAGACTGTGGCCACATCCCCATGGAAGGGTAGTCTCTGCCCAGCAGTGTCATGAGAACGATATGTGCCCTGTGGGAACTGCTTGGAGCCAAACAGAGGAGCTCCTGGGCATAGCATACCCCAGTGCTCCACTTCTGCCTGCCCTTGCATGGGAACACTGCCTGTCTGCGCATCCCAGGCACAGGCATGGGCATGGGCAGTGAGGGACCAGTCCCTGCCAGCAGTGCCAGCCCACACTGGTATGAAAAACACACTGGACAGGAGCAAGGGGATCGGAATCAGATTCTTAGAAATCGTGGACTTAAAAATCATCCTATCTGAACAGACAGAACACATACTTGGTAGATACTCTTTACCAATTATCCAACTTAGTATCAAAAGTGCTGCTTATGGTGCCATTAGAGTTCAAACCTTGTCTCAAGGAGACTTGGGAGGCTGGAATAATAAAATAAAGAAATAAAGCATTAAAAAGCTGAACACAGCCTGCTTTGGTCAAAGAAATTCAAAACAGTTTTCATATAATTGTAAATTTTTTTAATTATTGTTTCAGTGGAAAATTCACAATATTCTTCTTTTTCATGCCAACTTTAACCATACCTTCCCTTTGTGTCTGCAAAACAAAGATAATTATTTTTTTACTCACCTGCATAAAATGCTTGAAGAACTCCAGATGATTGAAGATATAAAAATGGAAAGGAAATGTGTGTATATGCATGTTTATATATAATTGTTATTATTGTTACAGTCTGCCAAGGAAACAAAGATTATTTCTAGAAAAGCTTTGGGGTTTTTTTATAACTTCAGAAGCTGTTTAATAACTAGTGATCAGATGAAACCCAACTGCATCTGAAATCAATGCGAACTGGATTATGTCCTAGAGAAGCTTTAGCAGAAAATGTTTATATTACTGAGTATTTGTTATCTTAGATAATCACCATTTCTGCCTGTATTTTCCAAGAAACTCACTCTATTGCTCTGAAAAATATGTAATGATTGGAAGATAATTTCAGAGACCAACCCTCCTGAAAATCTAAACCCATGATCAAAATACTTGCAAACAGTGTCCCAGATCAGTAAAAGCAGGCTGAAGAGGACAAGATGAGAAACCCTTTAATCATCTGACCTCAGTGACTGCAACACATTTCTTCTGTTTTCTTCTCCCAGTTTTGGTCTTTGTATTTAGGATTTCAAATTACTTCTTCTTAAATGTATATGATTTAAATCAGTCAAAGTCAATAGAATGTCTTCTAAACAGCTTAACTCTCTGCCTGTTGGCTTCCTCTTCTGTAAAAGATAATGGTGACTAAAGCAAGTCCCTCCGTGGACTAAATCCTGATTACCACCCATTTCCAGGAAAGCTGGAACAGTGTGTGCAATTTCATGTATATACCATAAAATGGATGTACCATTAAAGTAAACACTGGTATATTTATACAGTCATACAGTTTGAGTCTGAGCTCATTCGTGACGTGCACCCTGTCCCAGCAGCTAAATTATTCTGATTCAGTTGTTCTGTGATAGCTCTACTGCACCCATCATTGTGATGCTGGAGATGTTAAGCACTGAGCTGGTCTTTACTACTCCACAGCTTTGTGAACTGCCTCTGCTTTAGTACAGGTATATCTACAACAAGGAGAAAGGCAGATGTTACCTTACACCACCATCTCCATTTTTAACTAACCACCTACCTTCTGAGTCAAATAGAATCACTCTGTTTCCCAGTAACGTTTAAGTGGTGGTAGTGCAGTATTCTTGAGTGAAGTATTAGGCTTTCCATCCACATAGCATAAACTCCTCTGCACTGTGCAGGGACTAGGCTCGTGGTTCAGGCCTTCACCTGTTGTTCCTCACACCTTTTAAGTACTGGTGATGTCAACGACATTTTGATGTAAAGCACATTAGCCCACCAGTTGGAATGCAAGGCCTTTGCTGGACTGTATGGACAAAGTCACTAACACTGTGGGAAAGATTTGCATTCAGAAGACTGCAGTAACACCCTCAGAAGGAAAGCACTGGGCTAATAGTGAGGAATAAGAGTCTGGCAGAGTGCCTGTGTTCACAAGAAAAAATAGTTTCCACTACAGCTTGTCAATGAATATTGAAAAAAGATGAGTGATGATTAAGAGTTTAAAATAATCTCCTTTCCACCCTTTCACCTGCCTCCAGTCAAACCATAAAGCCAACCATGCCCCTGGCTTACATGATAATGGAATTATTGTTCGCAGAGGTTTGGCCAGTCAGCAGTCAATAGTGAAGAAATGACAAACGTGTGCACAAGGGAGAGCCTTTGGAAAGAAAAGAGAAAGGAAAGAAGAAAATTTATTATTGCCAGTGTACTGATGAATGCAGGCATTAGAATAGCAGATGTAGAGTGTATAAGGGGCTGGAGAGTGAAAAGCTAAGTGTTGCCTTAGAGAACCAGGAAATGGAGCCAGGGTTGTGAAAGCCATCAAGCTGCCTGCGCTCTGCATTCCTTAATGTACAATGAAATGCTTTGATAACCGAAACCAAAACCCCTACAATGCAAGCGCTTCCTGCAAGAAGCCTTGAAATCAGGTTTGCTGCCGATGTGGGCTAGATGTTAGCATAAGGCAGAAAGATGGGTGAACTGGAACTCTCTATGCTGGAATGGGGATGTTTGCTGCGGCACGTGGGACAGTTGCTTGGGATACACCAAAGAGCAAGGAAAGGACTAGGAAGGATGCAGTCTTAGCTCCAAGGTAATGGATAATCCAGAAACAGCTGTTTCTCTTCCTCAACCTTTTTTAAACTGCCACAGGGACCTCTTTCCACTCAGAGCTCAGTTATTCTTCCGCATCGACTTCTCAACACACCACTTTGGCTTTCACAAGTAATCTGTTGAACAGGCTAGGAAATCTGTGCTGAATTCCCTCGTTTCCAATGTTTGGCTTCGGTTAGGAGAAGATTTGCCCCAAGACTAAATATGTGTAATATTAAGTGTAACCTTTTCTTAGCTTTATTGTACTTGCTCCTAAATCTGAATTATGTATACCTTGTGTGTGTTTATGTGTATGTGAGCGAGGGAGAGAAGCTCAAACAGGCATGGAAAATGTGGACTCCATTCACCCTGCATAGACTATAATATGAACAGACTCACAGAGGTGTGTGGGCATATATAGACTTAACCACATCTACTGTAAAGAGGAAAAAAATGCTGAGAAGCATTTTGTCATGTTTTCCATTTGAAATGTGTGAGCTGTGGAAACTCAAAGCCATAACATTAATGTTTCTTCTGGTAGTTTTTTTCCGGTGCTATTTATTTTTCCTGTGCTAGTTATTTGCTATCATGTTTTTTGGGAACTCGACAAGTTTGTGAGGTGTTTTTTTCCCCCTTTCCCCATATCTAGAAAAAATGCACACATTTGAATTATGACTTTCCTACAGGAACTAACAGCTGTATGTGCAAATCATGCATATAAATCAATTACCGAGGCCTACGTACTATAAATGCACCCATTAATTAAGCAATGTCAGATGCTATGAACCATGAAGTTCATTACATCTTTAGCATTCAAACCAAGGATTATTTGAAGAAGCAATACTACGTTTACCTAATAGTTAATGAAATTAAGCCGGGTTGTTGCCAACATTCTTATTTTATGCCTAATTCAGTGTTTAAATGTTTATGAATAAAACACTAACTGCTGAAAGCAGAAATGTTGAAATGTAATTACTGGTAAGTTATAACGCACTTGAGGACTCATTATACCAGACTTGGGAGTTTTAAGATCACCAGTGTAACACACTCTCCAAAAACACAGATTTTTTATGGGCTAAAAGCTGGAAAGACATAAATGCTGTTGAATTTGTCCTGGCTGAGTGGAAATTTTGATGATCGTGGTAGTATGATTTATGGGTATAACATTTTCCAGTCATTACGTGGTTGCATTTCAGCATTGTGACATGATTTGCATATGTGAATATCCCTGCAAATTAACTTCTGATGAGAGCTACATCTGCCTGGATTAAGAAGCTCCTATCTTAAAACCAATCCAGCTGCTACCCTGAAGGACCTATTTGAAAAAAAAGAGCAATCTGCAGTGTCATCATATATACTTTTTCCATATGTATGTCCTGATTTAGGTTTAAATGTAAATATTGCATGGCAGTATTGGGTACTTTGTTAGGCTTTATTCTGCCATCTAAGAGGCACTCAGTGATGTCAACGTTAGGATCCTCTCTGCTGTGTAGCACCCTACTTCACCCTGTTTCATTAACCTATCTACAGACAGCTAAGTATCAAGAGCTAGAGCTGTTCAAAGCCATTCTTAGCCACATGAATAAATAAAATCAAATATAGAAGACAACAATGCAAAGAAAAGAAACAAAACCGTAAGACTCTCCAGAAATAACAGGAGAAGAGAACAGCAAAGACCTGCTGCTGCTGGCTCAGCATTTCCCAGGATCAGGCTTTTCAACTGGAGGATATGTATCCACAAAAAAATGGTACAGCCTCTGCCACAGAAAACTTGTATGTGGGTTCTGAATCTAACTGATAGACACAAGAGATAAAGTCAGACAGGCAGACAGACAGGGGAGCACAGAGAGTTAATGAAGTCACATTTTTTTCCAAAGTAACAGTAAATTCATGTCAGACTCTTGCTGAGCACTTTGCAGACACCAGTCATTTTTTTGCAACACAGTAAAAGAGGAGCTTGAAGGAGGAATTTAAAGGAGACTCGTGAGGCAGAGTTGAGAAGAAATTGTGAGAGAAGCATCAGTGCTTTTGAGCATTGCAAATAAAGGGATTGTGGCATGTGGAAGCCAACACAACTGCTTGATGCAGAAGACTGAGGGAGGTGCAGAAGAGATGCTTGGAAAGCGATAACACAGTCAAAGCAACAGAAAAACAGTCTTCTCTTTGGTGTGGCCTTCCAGCTGCTTACCAAGGCAGTCAGGTCACTTTGGATGGGCTCTGAAAAACTGACACATTCTCAAAGAGATGGTTTGTAAAGCCAGGGATGCGACTGAGCTGCGAGATTCAGGAGGGAGGGACACACTGCCCTGGAGGCCGGGCAGTGGGGGTGGGAGACAGAGGAGGGGGAGCTTGCACCGGGAAAATGAAGAGGCTGTGCAAGCCATGTGGTCTTCAGAGCAGATCTGAGGCATTTCAGAGACAGCAGAGAGGGAGAGAGCTGGTATTTTAGGGTAGGAGGAAACAGGTCTAAACAGGCGAGGAAGCAACAGGGGTCAGTAGCAGAGTGAAAGGCGCTGAGTTTGTGCATGTGCCGACAGTCCTCAGGAATAAGTGTCGAGAGGATTGAGGACAGCAGCCTGCATAAAGCTAGAGAGACAGGGAGAGAGGGAAAAGAGAGGTAAGAGGAGAACCAAAGAAAGGAAGAAGCACTGACCTAAAAGAAAATATATTTAGCATGAGATTTACATGTTTTTTTTAAGAATGGAAGAAATCAGATATTTTTATTTCATTGGAAGCATTTTGATTTTTACCAATACCAAGTTTTTAAGATCTATAGTAGTTACTGTACTGAACGCAGGAAGCTTATCCTTTCTTCTCTCCCAGAAATTCACTAACATTGCTGCTGCTTAACACACTGCTTTTGCTGAAAGCCATTGCAATTCAATTCAAATTTAAAAATTGTGACAATATCAATAAATTTGTAATGAATTTCACTTTGCACATGAGTTGAAAGCTTGATACACAGAAGCCAATGACCAAACCCGAAGGAGCAATTGGAAACTGTTTCAGAGCTCGTATGTACAGTCTTAAGTGAGGCTTAAATATGTAGAAACCAAAACCACACAGTAATACCCATACCACATTTTTAAGAGGTTTTCATCCCAGTGTTGTAAACTAAAATGTTAGTGGAAATATAGTTCAAACATCATTAAAACCAAGTGTCCTCCCACAAAGTTGATAAGGGGCAGTAAATACCAGTGTGCTAAGCAGCACAAAGTCTAGAAGCTAGAATATCTTCACACACACACACACACACACAAAAACCCAACCCAAAATAACACACCCAAAAAACTCCAAAAAAGTTGACAAAATATTTGTAGGCAAAGGCATAAATAAGCCATTCTCCTGTGGCTAAACATATGCAAGTATACGATACCACCCATTCTTAGACTGAGCAGTGACTTACTGTGAAATCAGTCTTCATGTGAATATAGCACTGAACAGGGAAAAGCTGGGAAACACCACAATATATTTATATATGCCAAGCAGGATACCTCAGCATGGACATGGTGCTGTGCTCTGCTGCTTCCTGTCAGGAGCTGGATTGCTTTTCTGGGTTGGTGTGGAGGTAAGAGGGCTTGCTCTGCCTGCATCCCCTTGTATAAATTCAAGCCTGTTGCTTGAAGTCTCAGAACCTGCAGCTGGTCATTGCCTAATATAACATTACTTACCTGGTGGGTTACGTCCAGCGACATTCAGTGATGCTGAATGCAGTCACACGTGAAAAGGTTAACAAGTGGAAGACATGTATTCGATCTTACCAGTGTTCATGAAGAGCAACGAGATTCATTCCAGTGCTGGTAATTCTAAAGTTGAGACCTCAGTTGTTCAGTGTGAAGGCAGACTTAGGGAAGGCAGGAGGGGTTCTCCCCCTAAAGCACAGCCGATCTCACAAGTTAAGCAGGGGTAGAGAGCAGCCTGGGGAAGACCCAGCAATCTGTGTGCAGTGCAGGCTTTGCTTCCTCATAAAGCAGCTGCATTCAGATCCTACCGGCTAGAAACACAGTCAGCAGCACCATGTGAACTCATTGCCTAAACGTATGTTCCTTCTTATCATAAGGTGTTGGGTTTATTGAGATGATTTTGAGATGACTAGGAGTAAAATCCCTGATATTGGGTGTTCCCAAGGAAGTTTCATTTACTGGTTGTGTGAAATTTCTTCGAGAAAATAGAGTTCACAGTGGCCATATTCACATATCCATCCTAGTGTAATTCCCAAATGGCTTTGTGAAGGTCTGAAGAAGTGAAGGAGTAAATAAACTCATTCTCTGTCAGATTTAGTTGCTTCTTCGAGAAGGACTGCCTTGATTGCTGTCTGTCTTTGTCATTCCCAGGTGGGTTCACACAGAACTCCTTAAATGATGTCAAGAGCAGAGGGAGCTAGAGCAGTGACATATATTGGCTCTCAAGTTATTGGGAGATATCTTGATTTTATTTCTTCTGGCACCAGTAGTCACTCTTTGTCTTCTGTTTAGCATGGAGAAACACAACGTAATGTGCCCTCACAAGGGGAGAGTGAGATGGAATCGTGTTATCTTGGAGCATCAGGTGCTCATTATAGCCAGCAATTAGCAAATCTCAGATGTTAGGATGCTTATTCAAGCCTTCAGATGCTACACTATTAGATAGGAAATCCCATGAAAATAGGTTGTGAGAATGCCAATACTTGTGTCTGTCAACTGAACTCAAATATATATAATAAAAAAGAAAAAGAAAATAAAATATCTTTCCCCCTATACCTTAGCACTTCCAAGCTTGGAATGAACAAAGTACTGACTCAAGTACCCATAGTTGCTTTTAGAAAGGTTCATTCAGAGGATTTAATTTTGGGTATTTCTAAGGTTTTGTTTGCAATCCTTAATGTAACAAACTGGCAAGAAGCCTTTCACCATTTATATAGGCTCTGAGCTAAAAATGATGAAAGCGACAAGATCTAACTTCTCCACAGGGCTATGGGGCTTGGGTTCACCCCTGGCTATGGCTATGTGGAAGTGTTTTCTAGCAAGTATTGTATTTCCAAAAGGTGCCAACAAGTCTGGTTACCTCAGATTTTCAGCACCTTTTAGCACCCTAAGCAGAGGCCAGCCTCAGAAGCCACTTGCCATGTTTGCATCTAGAGATGTTTTGCATGCTGTGTATTTTAGGTTGGCTTTGAACACAGCAAATGCTATTCCTGTAACACAAGGATTCAGTTGCAGTTTTGTCACCCAGATATTTATAGAACAGTTAATTTTACATAGTTGCTTCAGAAGGGAGACAAATCTTACAGCACGGATAACTCTTGTGGTTTTCAGTTGATAAAATCTAGCCCAAGATCACAAAGGACGCAAGTGAATCTAATTGAAATATTTCCTTTCTCTTCTATGGACACCAAGTCAGGCTCTAGGTGTTTTTACTGTTGGATGGTTACCCAGTGGCCAATGCAAAATACTGGTACTTCTGTTTCATTCCTCAGGAATAGGACACACGGTCCTCCTGCCACTTCATATCATGGTCCAAAGTGCTCTAGGATGGAGAATGAAGGATCATAACAGCTTAGGGGTGCATAGAATAGTAGGACAAGACAGAAAAGCCTGCACTGGTGATGTTTCAGCTGTACTTGCGTGATGGGTAAGGAGAGCCCTTTCATTCATGGATATGTTCATGAGAGGCCAGAAATCAATTAAATCGTTAACACTACAATGTAAATCCTTCCGTAAGTATTCTAAATAAGTGCAGATGGGTATGTGGATTTACCTTAGAACTAGATAATCTGACTTTTTCATACTTGCATTTTAGTTCAGAATAATTTATAATTTTTTTAAAAAAAACAATTGAAGAACATTTTCATTTATCTCTTCATGGCACTGACTTCCTCTGAGACCATGACTGAATAAATGAAAATTTACCTCTTATTCCTCCAGTTCCTGCTCAGTAAAGTCAAAAAGTTTAGATAACACAAGCAGGATCCCATTTTTTATCCAGGAACTCAGACATCCAAAGAATTGTTAGCCTCTGATTTTTTTTGTTTTGGTTTGGTTTTTTGCATGGGAGCTATTAGCACAAGTGGCTTTTCTTAGAGTGTTACACCAGCAGCTCTATCTTGTTTGTCTTAATTACCTAAGAAGTTTAACTCTGCCTGATTAATTACTGATTATTTGCCTAAGTGAGGTGAAGGGGATCACATCATACAATATTGTCCTATCCCATTTTTTTGGTCCCTGTGGAATGCTTTGGGTGTAGCATTACTACCAGCTCCCTAGCGTAGGTGGGTGATGTTCCAGCTGAGTTAGGAGGGAGCAGGGTTTCATCCAAGGGAGTGCAGTGAAACTTGTATCTGGTTGTCAGGCTCTGCAGGCATTCATGACTGTAGTTTGAAATAACTGTTTCTACACTTTGCACTAAGCAAACCTCAGCCTGGTCAAAGCCAACTTTGGCCTGAAGGCAGACTACCCCCCTGCTTGTGCCTCTCTAGGTCTCACCTCTCTTGGCCTGATTCCCCTTCTACTTATGTTCTTGGTGCTGTAGTCTGAATTGCATAGTATCTTTTCCATCAGGTCCAGTGTCTGGGCAGAAAGCTGATGTGGTACTGGTGAAGGAAGGGTTTGACTTGTCTTTCTGTGAAGTATTGGGGTACTCAGAGGCTTTTTTTTTTTTTTGGTGGAAAATGCAATTCTGTTCAATGGCATTCTGGGGTAGCAGATAAAAAATAATTTGTTCCTGGGATACCTACAGTATGGAAGAAAAAGCTAAAAAAATTTGCAAGCATTTAAACCACAAAAAAAGTACAACATCTTAACAGAAATACTTCTTGCACTATGTCAGGAGCAGCCTCATTAGTTTTTCTTTGATAATTAGCTGTAACTGTGTAAAAGTTATTAGCTGTATTGAAACAAAGGGACTTTTGAAAGAGAACCAGCATGAATACTTATTGTTAGTGAATTAATTCAGAAAAGCCTTGATTAAGCAATATACACCTAATTTCACATAAAAATGCTGATTTTTTTCCCTGAAGATTAACTGTGAATTCCATTAATATGAAGAAAGTTCTGTCTGAATATCAATTAGAGCTTTGAGAAAGTACGCTTGTATGCTGTGTTGGTACAATACGATACAAAAGCATGTAAGACAGATTTGCAATTAATTCTCCTTTTTCTTCCCTGGAATTCAGAAAAAAATCTGCCTCACATACACAGAGGACCCAAACAGTGTGGAGTTGATGGCTTCAGCTTGTCTTCATTTGTCTGGGTATGACCGGTGTAAAGGCTAAGGAGTGCCTGCGATCCCTGCTTAGCTCTGGATTTTCCTCTGGTGCTGATGTGTTGCTTTGTGCTCGGCTGCTGAAGCGCAGCAGGAGCAGCAGCAGAACACCTCCTGCCTGAATCAGCCACACCGACAGGTCTTGTCCATTTTGTGCTTACTTATACCCCAGATGCTACAGAATTAAGATACTCCCTTTGTGGGACCAGTGCACGTTCCTTCAGTGCCTTGGTGAGCCGCTGGGCATGGCAGCAGGGGAGGATAGGATCTGGCTGGCTCCAGAAGCAGGGAGGCACATGCCTGGCTGCATGTCAAGCTGCCTCTGGACAAGGGAGGCATTGCAGCACTGCTGCTGCAGCCGCCACCACTGCCATCAACAGCTGAACATGTGTGCCTTCACACACGTGTGTGTGCCACGACAGTGGCCCGGCAGTCTGCAGTGTACCACTGCTCCCCGGACACCTCCCATACGGCACCACCACTGCTGGCTCTCCCTCCCTCTCCTAGCACCCTGGCACTGATCTGACTGTCTCTCTGGATGCCCTTTGCGAGGCTTCCTCACAAGCAACATGTGCATGAGAAGTGCATCTCAGTGAGGATGCTCGTGGGTTCATTGCTCAGCTGTTCGTATTACACCGTGAGGGGTGGGGTTACTGTCTCTGGGATTCTTATCCAGGTGAAATAGCACGCAAATAAATGCAATACTTGGCTGCCTAATGAGTGAGGATATTCAAAAGGCATACATAAGGTCATTTTCATTATAAAAATAATATAAAATAAAATTGTGGAAAGGATATGATACAAAAAATGTAGGACAGATTTGCAATTAATTCTCCTTTTACTTTCCTGGAACTCAAACATACCTCTTAGAACAAATGGGCTGAGGCTTGGGACAGTAATAAGTCTTTGATTTGAATATCATTTTCAAAGAATCACACATCTCTAAAAGATTAGGGAAATATAACTTTTATTTTAATGCGAGTAGTATTTTACTGGACCCTGGCAGGGTATTAGAGAAATTATCATTTTCTCATTAGTCTAACTGCCAGCTAGGTCTTCTTACTTTCCTTTTCTTCACAATGGAGGGTGTCTCAGACAAAACGCTACTTAATCAAATTAATTAAGAGGGAGTAGATTTCTAAAGAATGAGGTTCAGAAGGAACCAGGCCAGAAATTTAGCATGTTCAAGACATCAAATGCTTTCTCAAGTTCCACAGACTTCAGCGGTATTTAATTGCTTTCTTGAGTCAGGTCCGAAGAGCGTGGCTTTGGAATTAAAGCAGGGAAAATTTTTGTTAGACAAGAAGGTGCCATCAAATGGATTTATGAAAATATGGAAGTGTTGCTGAACTTCTTGTCAAAACTATTTCCTTCAAGAACATTCAGCTCTATCAGTGTCTTCATTTTTTAATTAAACATTTTGGCAATTCCAGTTGAAACAACCATTTGTTTCAAAACTCCTTTTTGCTATACAGTTGTGAAGTCTGAAATCAAAACCACATCTGACTTGATCTTTTTCTAATCAATTGTTCAAAATAACTGAGTTCTGTGCCAAACTGAAGTAATTATTTTTTGAACTGTCAGAACTGCAAATGAATGCAAAAATGAAGCAACTACAATAAAAGCAGCTCGAAATTTGCGGGCTACAAAAAGAAAGTCCTTCATGGTTATTTTATTATAACTTAGCTTATTCAATTGTCATATCCAGTTATGTTAACTACTGCGAATACAGAGTAGTTATACAGTTTATTTTAGCATATATATGGAAACCTGTACTTATTTCTTCAACTATGACATATTTATCTGCATCTTATTTTAGGGAGAAATATCTGGTTGTTGGTCACTTATGATTAATACTTCATTATTATATAATGCTCACTGTAAAAACACACACAGGCACTACCTGTTGTCTCAGGCTCTGTACAGATCACAACTGTGAAATATCACAGCCTGGTCCAGGGCTGATGGACATCAGTTTGTTGTGATGGGGTCCTGTTGCAGTGTCCAGTGTGATACAAAGGACTAGGGTAGAAATTAGATCCAGCCCACTCAGGAACCCTCTGCAGAGATGGACCCTTCTTTCCCTCCTTTTCCTCAACAAAAGACCTCTCTTAGCAGTAGGCTCCTTGTAATGATCTAACCAAAAGTTTTCAGCCCAAAGCTTTGAGAGACACAACAGCATTTGGGCCACATGACAGACAGTGACTGACTACTGGCTCCAGGGTGGAGGAGATGCCTTCTCATATAGGGCACCTCATATGTGAGGCTTTGCTTTGCATCACAGCATCCATCTCCAAAGATGAGTAACCATCCTGGTTTAGTGACAGCCCACTGTGGAAGCACTGCTCACTATTTATGCTGCTGCAGAAAAACTTCAGACTGGACCCAGCCGCACAAGTCTCAGATTGTCTGTGTCCGGTCTGACAGATCTGCCATACCAGAGCCCTGCCCATCTCCCTGTCTGTTTGACCAACCATCCCTGTTTGTCCCCTGGATAAATTTTTCAAGGACAGCATGATAGTAGAGCACAGAGGCAAAGGTATTGCATACATCCTCCTGTCTCCTCAAGGGTAGAAGAACTGTGTAGACCTCTGGTAAACATCATGTGGCTTTCCCCTCAGTTCCCCTCAGACTGATCTCACCTCCCATGTTCAAGCTCTTCATGGAGAGTCAAGTCCTCACTTCCCATGCTCAAGTCTTTGAGGAGAGCTGGTTTCATTTGCCCTTACTCAGAGGGCTCTGATGCTGGCAACGAAGACAACCGATTTCTAACCTTTTCCTGGCAAAGAGGTCGTCTGGGGAAAACCAGTGCTCCTCACCATGTGTGTGCTCAGGTGGGACTCTGAGGCAAGGGGATAGAGGATGAAGCATGAAGGGGAGGAAGCATATCCACAGCTAACAGTCCTTTCCTCCAGCAGGGTTCTTGAAGTGGAAGCCATCAAAACTAAGAATAGAGCTTTGTTGTCTTTGCTCTTTCACAAATCGGTGATTCAGAAGGGGGAATGTAAAAACATGTGTTTCTATTCTGAAAGGATATCTACGGTGTGTGTGATATTCATGAAAACCACCAGAATCTGTGACCTGCAACAACCTTTGAAAGTTCATCTCTCTATCTCTTTTTACTGATTCTATCCCTTCTTTTCCCCTGTAGCACCATCTTATCTCAAAGTCCCTAAAGGGAGGTGCTGAATAGGATGACATAAGTTAAATATTTCCATAAAGAAGAAGTACCTCATTCAGAAGTCATCTTTTTAAAGCCTTACAAGAGATTGCTTTATTACTTTTTTAAAGCAAAATGAAAGCAATAATGAACATTAAGTGGAATTAGCTGAGATGAAGGAGAAAAAGCCCACCTAGGATGTCACGTAAAGAAAAAAAGAAAGAAAAAAAAAAAGAAAAAAAATTGGACAGAAGTGATTGTGAAACTAGCTATACAGAAATTAAGAAAGTCATGTAACCAAGTAAAGAGCAACATACTGCAGATTTTTGTTCTAATTATTAAAAAATGTTCTCTCCCACTCTCAGACCTTCTAGTCCAAGTTTAAGCCTGAAGCAAATTTTTACAGAAGATTATAAACTCGTGAAAACAGAGGTTTATAATGGAAATACTGGCACAATCCTAACTAATGGTTGGTGCCATGGGGTGCCTCTGTAATAAAGAAGAAGTCTCTGAACCTGTATGCCAGCCAGAATAACTAGCAACACCCAAAAAAACATACAGAAGTAGATGAAACATCAGCAGCACTAGCTTTCTGAGATAAAACAAGTACATGAAGTCCTACACTGTAAAGGATTACAAACAAATAATTTGTCACAGCTGTGAATAAATACAGAATAGGAACCATGCTTTGAGAAAATGATGGGTTATTAAGGTATGGAATTTAATATCGTTGTCAATCTATAAAACTTTTACAACCTAGTCTTATTTGCACAGAGATTACATCCCCAAAGCTCAGTGCCAAAGACACATGTTAATAAGCTCACAACTTTTAATTAAGCAATATGTATAAGTAGATTCCCATTAAGCTGTGATTTGTGGGCTAGTTCATTACAGTGGGTTCCAGCCACCAGACACATATTCAATACAAATCAAGCAGCCTGCATATTATCCAGCTTAATGTGAGCCTACTTGGGATATTTTATCACCAGTTCAGATTGGCGGTTCAGAGAACTATATTTTTTTCTAAGATTGGGGGCAGTGACCAGAACCTTATAATGACCCCATGTTGTTTTCTTAATGAAACTATTCATCTGAATTGTTTAGTTGCAACTGGTAATTATTCATACAGTTAATCATAGTTCTATTATATACTATAAATATGACATTCAGCCAGAACACATTTGCTCTCATTTGAATTAAATGTATAAAATAAGGCATAAAAGAAGGAAATATGGGTATTACAGACATGGAGAGATAAAAATAATTCACACATTTTACTCCAAAGAGATTAATGACAACATTTTCCAGATCTTGAAATAACTCTCTTTTGAGTTCCTGAATTATGCTAAAATTTCTGGCCCCAGTTTGTGACACGAGGTGTCAAGTAGAATTTTTTCAATCAGCTTTACTCATGACACAGCGTGGCCTGCCATTTCACATCTTTCTTGCTTAGATGATTTCCCATTGATTACATCAGCAGTGAGGATTGTACAGCAATCTGACACAGCAGTCTTAAAAATAAGATGGATATTCTGCAATATTTAACACTTTTTTTTGCAGGAGTTAGTTCATGGATCATTGGATCATAATCTAGGAGAAATTACTGCAGTCAGATTTCTGGAAAATAATACTTCATCAAAGCATTTTCTTCTGGTATTCCTTCCGTAATAATAAATTAATGAATTAACTTTGCTCCATATTTACAGTTATCAAATGTGACAACTGTTGTTTTTAACAGCCCTGTCAATAAGGACTCTACTGTACTTCACTGTACACTGTAAGGAAATGCACATTTTATTTACTGACTGAACTTTTCCATGTGACCCCTCTTTAGCCCCCATAAAACTACACAAAATAGTTAGGGCTGATTATTTTTAATTTATATTTTCTATTTCACTACTGAAATATTCTCTAAAATGCAATTTTAGCTAACATAATGATGATATCAAGAGCTGCCTAGTATTTACTTGGAAAGTAGAATTTTTCATCGAGGCCCAGAGCATCCAGCCCCAGATCCATCTTATTCAGTGTCTTGCTATCAGTGTCGGCTTAGACACGAGGTTTTATGAAACCAGGGTAGGAATGAGTTCCAGTAGAGAAGACTCTAGGCTGAGAGACAGGAAGGAGTTCCTGAGAAGGAGATGTGAACTACAAATCAAGAAGACAAGGAGAGAAGAAAGATCATAATTAGCTATAGCTCTAAATGTAACAAGAAGAATTTTTCAATCAATATGGTAAGCTGCTTGTAGCCAATTAAAAGACTGTAAAGTAGGGACAATGCCATATGTAGATTAGGCTAGTCTCATAAAAAGAGCCTTAAAGCAGTGTTACATAGTTCATGAATTGATTTTGCTTGAAGGCCGAAGAAAAAGGATCTGCAATAAGCCAGTCCTATAGAAATGAAAGTGGTACCCTGCAGAACTCCATCAGTGGCAATGGTGCAGTCAGAGGAGTTTTACACATCCCTTTTTTACCAAAGTAAGCACCACCTCACCAACTTTGATAGGATCACACTGGTGCAAACTGTAATGAAGATTTTTTTTATGATTACACTATTTCTGGACTAACTAGAGCAATGCAGACCTGGGAAAAACGGTACCTCTACCTTCAGCTTTAATTCACTACTAAACACCAGCACTTTGCCTTTGACAGCTCCACGCGATAAGCAGCATTTGGAGGGGTGAGGAAACTACCACAGATGCCAGAAGCTAAAGAGTTAAAAACAGTCTCCTGCAGCCTGCAGAGAAAGCTGGAGTCAAGGAAAACACCCAGACATATAGCTGTTGAGACAGGAGCAACATTACAGCCATTAAAATCAAATGTCAAAGAAGGAACAATGCCTATTAGCTTTTAGAAACCAAAACTGAACAGTTCAGCTTTATCAAACAAATGGGTTGCACTATCCAATTACTAACTTCTGATAAGCACCATGTCAATTTTGAAATTGTACTGCTGAGTCTGTGGAGAAGAAAAAAATAAATCTGAGTTATCCACATAACAAGGATAAAAGGAAGCCGAACTATTACAATCCTGACCTAATTACCCAGGCAAATCACTCCCGTTTCAGGAACACTGTAAAGCCAGTAAAAACACTGTAGCCTTCGCTGACGAAGCTCTGACCTTGTATGAGGCCCCTTCCCTCTCCCATTCAGGTCCCATCTGATCAGAAGCCTTGAGAAGTCCTCCAACTGGGTCCTTCATTTGAAGCAGTATCATTCGCAGCATCTTTTTGTTTCATCTTACTCAGAAATATAAGAGCCAGGACCGAGCTGCTCGCAAGCATGTTGGAGGAAGGCAAAGGCATAACTAATAGCTTATTTGCTTTTTATAGAGTAATATCCATTGTGTTCAGGGAGGATGCAAAGGCTTCCATTCTTTCTTCAGTGTTGTTAAGTCTGAAGCTGGTTGGAAACTCCCATTTTAGTGCTATTCTTTAGCCCAAGGTAGGGAGCTGTAGATTAAGCATGGGTTGGATTTCTCCCTCAGAGCAGACAAATGGAATTAGGAAAACAGCAGCAGCAGGGTATATCATTGAAAGAACAACAATAATTAAAAACCTCATAAAATGTAGATATTTTTTTAAAAAAAAAATGCATTTTTATCTAACATAAGGTTGTCACATACCTGGATAGATGAAGCCTAGAACTAAACTGAGCTAATGCCCCCTTTGCCTTCCCCATATATCCTGACAAAACTGGAAGAGGGCACATATCACCAGGGAAATAGCAATATTAGAGAGAAAGCTAATACCTTAGTAGGATAATTTATGAATTTTAAAGCATATAGCTATGTAATGACTTTGCTGACAACCCTGATAGCGCTGGGTGCCTAAGCCACTATAGATCTGAGCAGGTTCCCTTAGCGGACAGCCATCAACTTTAATCTGTTAGATGGATACTTTGTGTCTTACCTGCTCCCAAATGAGGTGACGTGGGTAACTCTGGCTGTTTCTATGTTAGTGTCTTATATGCGCTTTCAGGGGAAATCTTCATGATGTCCCCACGTACTGTGCATTCTGCTTCACACTGCGGCAGTCTTGGGGTACATGCACTATGTTCCTTAATTGAGACTAGGCTGGAATATTGTTCCAATTTATTCCTGAAAGTTTATTCCAGGAATAAACCTATCTTACTCCAGCGCCTAATGGGCTTTAAGTCCACAGGGCCAGATTACAACTAAAGTGAAGTAAAACCCCACCACCTGTGTGGCATGGATGCCAGACCTTCAGCACCAGCTGTTTTCTTCTACAGGTCTGTTCCTACTGTCCTGTACTACTGCTAATGTAGGTGTAGTCTCTTAGTGTTGCTTCCTTAAACATTCTCACAGCTTACGCTTCTCTTTTTTTTTATCTCAGCCTAAAACGAGCATAAAGTCCATGTTTGACCCCCGACCACTTAGCCATCTTTGAAGACTCTCACCTCAAAGACTGTCTAAAGACTCACAACACTTGTAGTCAAACAAGAAGACTTCCAAATAAACCTTTAAACCAGACAGACACACAGAGCAGAAATCCACTTCAGCTGCCGCTGTGCTGGATGAAGGAAGAAGAGCATCGCCCCCACCCATCCTCACCATCCTTCTCTCATGGCTGTGCTTGGAGCTGCTAGTGGAGTTGCTCATGTGAATGCTTTCCCACCTGCTTTGGGTAAAATGGCCCTGCAAAGCCTGAATGGCTGGAACACAAGGTATTAGCTGCTCATCCTGAAATGGGTGAGGGAGATCTCCCATGGGAGCTACTCCTGCATGAAAAAGCAGCTGCAGATGATCTCTTCAGGTGGCACAGCTGTGCTCAGAGAAGAGCTTGTGTCCGCAACAATAGCAAGGGTAGAAGAGGAGAGCTAAGAATTAGAAACCTGAATGCAACAGCTTTTAATCTGTTTTCACTTTTTTTTTTTTTTTTTTTTTTTTTTTATTGTAACAAGTTGTGCCTATACCAGAAATTTTTATATTCCTTTTAAAATCCCTCCAGCTGTCAAAGGAGCACAGCCAAGCCCTCAGCTTATAAGCACAGCCCCAGCCTTGAGTTAAATGCTGCATTTCTGATAAGCTGGATTCATGTGCATGAAGCCATTGATTTATAAGGAAAAGCCAGTATTTAAGAGTTGCTAGTAAGTCAATGTACTGTGGTAAGCTTTCTGGTGCCGATGCAAATTTTGGACCCAAAATATGAGTGATTCTAAATGAAACATAGAAGGAAAAAAATAATATTATAAAATAGGAGGCTGTAACCATTTCCTGTCCACCACTTGTTAAAGAAAAAATCATGTGATGAGACCATTAAAAATTTTAGACTTCTCTATCTCTAATTTGAAAGAAAAAGTAGCATACATACTCCAATAGTTTAGAGCTTCTTTAATATATTTACAAATAACATTTGTGGAAACTGCTAAAAGCCTTCAAACACTGATTTTGAATCCAAATACAGGAAATAAAGACTTAAACAGCATATACAACAGACAAAACTCTGAAAAGGTTTGAAATACAGAGCCTGTCCTGCTATCATTCTATACACATGAGCACACACATACACACACATTCATGCACTGGTTGTAGATGCAACAATAGTTGTCTGTAGCTCCAGATTCAATGTGGTTATGTTTTTCATTGCATGGTGAAGTTCTAAAATTTATCTGAAACAATGCTGTGAGGAATCCCTTCTTTTTTATTTTATTGTTTTATTCTGTAAGGACTCTGTGCCTTTGGAGTAGGGGGCTATTATAAATATATGTCTCAGTGGAGATGAGGAACTTCTCCAATTTCATTAACAAGTAGCAAGATCTGTGTATATACCTCCCATACAGAATGTTTTAGAAATATGCCCTATTATATCTAGTTAAGTCAACCTTGTGTCATTATTTCATATTAGTGTATATGACAAGATTGGCATACCCAGAAAAGATGCATCAGAACCATTACGTGTCAGCCAAGAAAATGAAAAAAGGAATTCTATATTTTGAAAACTAGGTTAAATATCATGTCCTTAAATATTTTGAGAAAAGATTATATTGGTACCAAAAAGGATGTGTGTTGGTTTAAGGTTTAAAGAACTACTTCAAATAAAGATCTTGTAAAACAGGAAGAAAAAGAATATTTGAGTGCATCTCTAAGTAGAAGACAACAGGGAAATGAGAATGAAAATTTGCTGCACCAAGAAAAGAAAGCATTGCTTAAATGCCTTGGTTTAGAACATATATTGTAAAAGACAGACAAAATTTTCACAAGGAAATATTTTTAAATATGTCAAGATTTTACAAAATAATTCTTTCAGATCCAGCATCATTATCCTACACTACTAGTGGAAAGACTTCTGCTGTGTAGCACTGCACTGATTTCACTAAAGTGTTAAGCACCAGTTAAGCACAAATGGAAAAGGTACTTGTTTTGGGCAGATCTCATAATTTCCACAGAACCCCAGAAATGTAGGGCCAGCAGAAAACTCAAAACATCTCCAGCCAACCTTTGTACTAAAAATAGATGAACTATATCTAGCTTATCCCTTGGGTCTGATTGTTTGCCCTGTCTCCAAAGACATAGTATCTGCGAGAAATTTAAGCTGATTGCCCCTTAGCCTTCCTCCCCAGATCACAGAAAACAACTAATTGTCATTTTTACAATGAATCCCAGAAGAGGTGGCATTTTACTGCATGTATGAACTCCTGCAGTTATGTGCTGACAGGAGATTCTCGGTTTTCCTCTTTTTAGTTTGCCCGTTACTTCTTACCCTTTTCTCTTGATGTGGTGGGTTGACCTTGGCTGGACACCAGGAGCCCCAAGCTGCTCTGTTACTCCCCTCCTCAGCAGAATGGGGGGAAGAAAATAAGATAGAAAAAACCCACCTTGTGGGTCAAGATAAAGGCAGTTTAATAAAGCTGAAGCAAAGGAAAACAAAGTAATTTATTCATTACCTCCTATCAGCAGGCAATGTCTGGCCACTTCCAGGGAAACAGAGCTTCAGTACACATCGTGGTTGCTCTGGAAGACAAATTCCCCCTCTTCTTCCTCCTTTCTTTTAGCTTTTATTGCTCAGCAGGCGTCATATGGTATGGAATATCCCTTTGGTGACTTTGGGACAGCTCTCCTGGCTATGTCCCCTCCCAAGATTGTGCTCATTCCCAAACTACTGGTGAGGAGGGAAATACTGGAGACAGCCGTGATGCTGTGCGAGCGCTGCTCAGCAGTAGCCAAGACACTGGTACTGGTGTGTTAACATCTTTTTAAGCTACCAGTACAAAGCACTGCACTGTGAGGGCTGCTATGGAGAAAACTAACCCCATCTCAGTCAGACCAAATAAACTTTATAAGGAAACCAGCTTTCAAACCTAGTCATAAAAGAAAATTCAAAACAGGATTCCCCAAAGAATTACACTAAGGGAAAAATGAAGGGCTCAAGGTAGCTTCATACATAGTCTCTCTAATCTTGTAATTTTGTTACATGAACTGTACTTTTTTTCTAATGTTCAGTCTTGCTGGTGAAGATGCAGCTGTGGTTCAGACCTTGGGCCATCTCCTGTATGACTTACCTCCAGGACTTCCCCTGTGTGGGTGCTGCCAGGTGACTCCTGTTTGGGAGCAGGAAGCGGCTTAGAAATGGCCTGAGACTCGGAAAGGTTTATGACTTCTCACAGCTTCCACATGTTCAAACAGCAGATTTGAGTGTCTTCCAATGACCATTGCTGTAGAGGAAATGATGTTCCTACATGATATAAAGGCAGCCCGTAATGACAAAACCTCTTCTGGTGTAAATTCTGACAACTGCATTGTCTTTAACTAAGCAGCCAAAAAGTACCTGTGCTGAGTGAGCATCAGGCTCTCCATCTTTAGATTACTGGATACTAATATCCTATCAAGGAGATATAAGAGGGAATCAGAAAAGCTCATCAAAATGTTCAGTGACATGGCAGCAGATTTATGAGAAAAAAAGATGTCATTATAAAGAAGAAAAAAAAGGAAAGGTCGTATTCATTAGTAAGAAAAGAAGACCTAAAGAAGGTACAGGAGACACAAATATTACAGATCTACCAGCACTTTGGAGTTTTGTTGTTAAGAGAAAGTGAGGTTTTGGTAGGGCATTTAATTAAAATGAGGTACTGCTTCTCTTTATTTTTACATTTTCAATCTTTTTATTATCATAGCAATACATCTTCAACTGCTTCCTTAAGCATTAACAGCTGATTTATTTAATAAAACTGAGGACTGAGCATCACTGGAAATACTGCTTCCAATGGAATGCTCTCATGCTGTGATTGGTGAAGTGCTAAGTAATTTGCTTTTAATGCTAGCACATACCACTTAGCACTATATTTAACTGAATGATGAAAATCACTCATTTTTCATCCCCTTGCTTAACTGGTGCTCAGTGTAATCTATCTACTGTACTGTGAGCCTAGCACCAGATATATTCTAATAGACCTTGTGCTCCAATCTACAACAAGCATTTTAATTTTTAATTCATACTTATGTCTTTATCCTTTAATAGAACAGAACTACAGATGGGGAGTATGTTTTAGATAATAAGAGCACAGTAGGTACCCAGGGAAACTACACCACTAAAAGGATTCTTTATTTACACTTTTCAGTAATGACTACATATATATAGCTACACGGGAGAAAATTGTTGTAAAGGAACACTGCATAGATAGGCAATTACTATCCAACTATAACTGAGCAGTATGGATGACATTGCTGACAACTGCATTTCAGAAAAAAAGCCAATGCTGCCCAGTGTACACTGACCAACAGCTATGGGAGCTCACAGGATGTAAGCAACCAAAATGAATAGGTGCGATGCTACATTTTCAGCAAAAATGTAAGGTAAATTTGCTTGATATTTAAGCGTACTTTAAATTCAGCTTTCAAGAATATGTAAAGCTGCTGAACTGTATATCCCAGATCAGATGAAAGTCAGTGGAGGCTTGCCAATGTAACCAAGGGAATAAAAGTAGTCAATCAAGTCCTTCATGCTGAACAAAGTCTCAGGACCAGATCCACATTTTTTAAAAAAATAGCATAGTCCTAGCAGAACTGAAGGTGTGGTGGCGATGCACGTAAAGTCAGTCTTGCTGTCAGACTAAATAATAGCATATTGCCAACACTGAAGTAAAAATCTCACAGAACCAGACTGGGATATCTTAACTCAGTGGTGGGGAACCTAGGGTATAATATCATCCAAAAGGTTGTTTTACCATTACGTTCAGTCACGTTCAAAGACAACACCGAGGCCAGGAAGATGCACATAGTATGATGCTGCCCACAGCATGCTGTCTTCTCGGTACTGTTGCCCAGAAACTGCAGTAGGTTACAGAACACCACCTTAAGTCATAGCAGAGGACGGTCACATACACAAGCAGTCCTCGTGGCCTCCACTGCAATGTTTGTGGCATTCACTCATTGTGGGGTAATCAGGATTATCCCAGCCTCTGGAGTAAGTTGGTGAAAGGTGCAACTGAGCTCAGGTAGAAAAATCTTACAAAAAAGTTCTGGGACTGGGTGGTTTGCCGTTAGTTTCTTTTTCAAAATTATGTACAACAGTTTAAAGTGTCAACAGTCAAAGCAAACATTAAAAAGGCAATTTTATTCCTGTTATGACAGACAGAAGTAGTCCAAGTAATATCTGATGCAATAGAACCCACAAAAATCTCATCACTTCTTAGAGATATTCAGATTTTTAACACCATTTTCTTCCCGGTATAACTCATAAAAAACACATACATGCACACAAATCACAAAACAAAGAAAAAAAGTAGAAACAAAATTTTTACCTTGCAAACCCGAAGAAAAACTATTTTCAGGGGTGATATTTAAACCTCCAGTTTACTACCGAATGTCTTTAATGATTATTCAGATGGATGAGAACCATAACTTTAAGTACCAAAATTAATCAGCAATGTTCAAGATACTGTGAAAGATCTTGCAAAGGTAAATGCATCTGAAAAAGTTTTACTGTACCAGTGTGAATAAAGGGACACCAGAAGTGCATACATGTTAGAAAAATGTCACTGATTACTATGTTAATTGATTGCAGTGTTCTATGAAAATGATTCAAAATAGCAGGAAGGTAAGACTCTTCCCTTTTCCATCTGCATTTTCGGGACAAAAAGGATCCTACTACAGGGAAGACCAAAAGTGAGGGCACTGGCATTCTGCCTTTTATTTCTGCATTTGCCTCTGACTTTGGTGACCTTAGTCAAATGACTTCACCTTTCTTGCCTTTGTTCCCCTCCCCATCTTCTCCTTTTGGTGTCTCTTGTAGTCCTTGCCTTTGGGGCATGGACTTCACTTGTGTTGTGCTTGTATGAAGCCAAATAGAATAGGCACTGACTGGTTCAAACTGATGAACAATACTTTAATACCAGTAAGAAAGCATGAGGATAACCTCCAGGTTGCTTTAAGCTGCTGTAGCTCCCAGGGAAGCAGGTCTGACCAATGTTAAGACCCCAGCAAAATGATCTTCTCTGGGATATTTGAATTTTGCAGCCGGTTGGGAGTTGGCTATAGAACTGGTGGCACGAAGCCATTATTGTTCCTCTTCTGGGCATCTTTGCAGCCTTGCAGTTACAATAGTGTTGTGCTTTGAATCATTGCTGAAAACACTGTCAATGCTTTAGTCATGAAACTCGAAAGATAAATCAACAACATTTTCCCCACCACCACTAGCAGGTACAAGTAAAACTTGAAAAAGCAGGAACAAGCAAACCTGAGAAATCTAGGAATGTCCCACTATTTGGAAGGGGGGCGGGGGCGGGGAATCATATGAAACAATTAAATTTGCATGATCCAATCTGTGATCTGATCCAGTGAGCTCACCACACTGAAAAGCTTGTTGAAGGCACAGAAGAGCTATGAATGGAGCATTTGCAGGACAACACTATGCACAGAAGCATCGACATCAGAACTGTAAATCCTCCAGACAGTGACCATACCATGGATGTGGATCAGGCAGCAAACAACTCTGTGGTCTATGCATTACTGTGGGAATTAGCTCTTGTCAGAGACGGTGTGATTTCCTGAAGATTAGAAAAAAAGATGTAAAGACATGATGTAGATATGTGGGCAATGGTGTACTAATGATGTCCCTCCCCCCACAAGCGGGATACAGGAGCAAGAGCCCAACCATTAAATTTATCATTTTCCTTCAAAAAACTGTGTCTTGTGTGCTTATGTGAACTTTCCAAGGTTCCTCTGTCAGCAGAAAAGATTACTGTGGATTTAAAAATCCACAAGGTGTTTTTAGCTGAACTTCACTCCTCAGAGGGCATCAGAAAACTGATACAGATAAGACTCGGCTAAGTGCAGGGATCTGGTGGAGCCAGATCTGGCACTGAGACCCTGGGTAAGGAATGAGAGAAAATTCACATTTTGCAATAACAGTGATGTCTAAGGACAGCCAGTGTGTTCATAATGCTCTGCTATCGAACACCCTGATAGTACCTTTGATCAGCAGCAACTTCACTTAGCAACTTGACGTACATGGGTATGTTTCGCTCTGCGTGTCCTTCTCTAGGTGCTGGGACTGTCCAGCAGCTTTCAGTACACAGTGGAAAACACAATGCAAGTCTGAGAGATCAGGGCTTTCACACTCAGACCAATATGTGTGGACACATACCTAATTATATATATGAAGTAGTTGATTTAAGCTTGCCCTCCACGTGTTTTAAACCCTGGCCCTCGGATAGATTGCTCTGGATTGCAATTGGCGCTGAGTTTCTGAACAGAAAGTGTGACAGTGTTTGGGTGAGTGACAGCTTTTCAGCCTCCAGGACTCTTGCAACAGACCTACGAGACTACCCAAGGATCAAGACCCACTGGAAAACATAACTGTGAAATTTCAGACCTAACCGATCACACCCTGGTCTTTCGAAGTGAAACTGTGTTTGCAAATTATCTGTTTTCTTCTATCCCTCCCATGGTTTTATTCTTAGTGACCGGCATTGTTTTTCAGCGAGGTACAGAAACTGAAAATAATACCTTTCCACCCCGCTGTACTCTTTTTCCTCTCCCTCAGCTTGCTATGTGAAGATGCATGCAGCACGCTGCCCGTTTCGCCTGTGTGCTCCTGGGCTGTGCTCATTTCATTACACAAAATACTTTCTCCAGTAATATCACCAAATGCCTGAAAAACAGAATGGACAAACCCAACATATTATTATGGCAGCGTTCAGTGAAATATCAGAGAGAATGAAGATGACTTTGATTACGCTTACCCACCCCTCTCTTGCTTTCAAAACGTTGCAGCTTAGAAACCTTTGTGTGTGTGAAATTTTATTCTGTCATACTAATAACCCAGCTTTACAGCAGCTTACAGTTTAGCTTTCATGGTTCAGTTCCACTTCTAGGCTTATAACAATTTTTCTAACAGTTCTGCCAAAATATTATAAAGTAAAAGTTACTGTAAATGTATTCACTAATACAGATAGAGCACTGAGATTAACAATTTAAACACATGTGAAATGTGAATTCGCCTAATTTTTCTCACCCTAAATGCTTTAGTAAAACAGTGGAATGGGGATTTTTACGCCTGTTGCTTTTAATAATTTCCTCTTATGATGTTCTTGACACATGGAGAAGATTTGAGTGAATAAAGAATAGACCTTCAAAGAAGAAAATCATGACCATGAGGAGGAGATGATGTTATAGGACTGGAAACTGGTTTTAAAGCCAAGACACTGCATCAGATCCAGCTCAGTTCCTTAGCAGTTACCACATCGCGTGTCAGATCCTCAGCTTGTGTCATGTGGGTGGCATTTTGCACAAGAGTGCCCTGGCACTGACTGTTTTCACTTTCTGAAGTGCCCATATAAGAGACATTTTGCTCAGATGAATGTGAGTAGAAATCAGTTTTCAGATGCTGAGAAGTAACAGAGCCTCAGCTCTGTCTAGCTGCTGGTACTCAAATGCTGGCACAGAACAAGCGGATTGCTCCAGTAATACCATAATGTTTTAATGAATTTTGCTATTCTCAACCTGTAATAAATTACACAATTCTCACAGCTGTAATAAATTACAGAAACACTGGTTTATGTACAGGAATAATCTCTAATTTCTATTGTATTTTTATGCACTTTCATAACTCATCTAATGAAGCATCTTAAAAATTTTGTTGTACTTCTGGGTCTGTTGTACTTCTTGTCCCCTGTGAAGCTGGGAAGTGCTGTTACCCCTGCAATGTTGGGATACAGGTGATGTAGGGAATAATCTCACCTCACATAAAAAGAATACTGGAGTGGTCTTGTGCATCCTACATCCTAGGCAAGTTTCTTTGTACCAGACTACTCTTTCTTCTTGGCTAGGTACCACTTATACAGAATACCTACTACGTTATTTTCAGTTTTATTATTTTATACTAAGAAATAGTCTGGTTTCAGATTGTCCTAAACTGTTTCTCTCATGGCATAAATGACTTCAGGGCAGATAAAACAGATATAAAACATCATGGCAGGGCTTCATAGCAACACTTTTGCAATATACAAAGTCAAGAAGACAGAAGACAAAAGGGGGCCTATAGCATCAGTGAGCCAACAGAAACAGCAAGTTTCCCTGTAGCAATAATCTGAGAAAAAATGTGGAAATATCATTGGAGTATACCTGGAGATTTGATCCTAGGTCCACAGAAGCTGCAACACTAATTTCATAGAGTCATAGAATCATTTAGGTTGGAAAAGACCTTTAAGATCATCGAGTCCAATGATAACCCAGTACTGCCAAATCCAGGACTAAACCATGTCATCAAGCATCACATCTACATGTTTTTTAAATACCTGCAGGGATGGTGACTCTATCACTTTCCTGGGCAGCCTGTTCCAGAGCTTGAGAACCTTTTGAGCAAGGAAATTTTTCCCAATATCCAATCTAAACCTCCCCTGGCACAACTTGAGGCCATTTCCTCCTGTCCTACCACTTGTCACTTGGGAGAAGAGGCTAACTGCCACCTCGCTCCAGCCTCCTTTCAGGCAGCTGTAAAGAGTGATGAGGTCTCCCCTCAGACTCCTTTCCTCCAGGCTAAATACGCCCGGTTCCCTCAGCCACACCTCATAAGGCTTGTTTCTATGCAAAAAAGAGGGTGCAAGGGATATTTAGGATTCACTGGAAAAGCCTTTCCTTTGGTGTTGGTTAACACATACCAAAAGCTCTTTTAAATCCGATAGGTCACATACCCAGCACGCCTGACTGAAGCAGCAGAAGCCCTACGCTACACTTAAGGTGCTGTCATTTCCTCGTGTACTTTAAATTGAAGCTCGTATAGATATGTCAGATTTTTAGAATTGATCAGATGTTGTGCAGAGTTCTGTTACTAAATTAAAGTCCAAGTTGTTGTTTCTGAGAGTGACTTAATAGCAGTAACCTTACGGTTAATCAACCGTGTAGTAAAGTTCACTGTGCACTTAGTGCAGTGTAATTATAAAGTGAGCAAAAATATAATTGATGCATTTTGTCAATCTGTGTAGCTGCAAGGTACTTTTTCAAAGGTTATTTTTTTATTCGGGTAAAATGAGTTAATGCTGTTTTGGCAATTATCCTTTGACTTCAGAGATTTTACTGCTGATGCAGGTAAAATTACATGATAGATGAATAAAGATTATAAGTGTTTAAGAGTACAAAATACCTTCTACAGCAATCAGTGGTTCTACCCTTGCAGCATAAAGTCATTCAGAAAATCACTGAAAATACAGCAAACCTGGGTGTTTAAAGTGGGTTGGAACCAAAAGGGAAGTGTTCCAATACAAAATCGCACTTTTAAAGTACCCCTTAATTATCAGCAGTGCTGTTTGTTATACAGCACAACTACAGTGATATAACAACATTTTTCCTATGAGCATTGGCTCAGACTGAATAGATACACTTGAACATGCTCCATCCCTTCTGTGAACATCCGAAGTAAGCAGCTCTAACTCCTCAGGCCCCCATGGAAAAATAAATGTAAATATCCGTGCCCATAAAATATTTGTGTATGTGTTGGCTATATATGTAACCCTTGTTCCTCACCCCATGTTCTCTGCCAGTAATAAAGAAGCCAGCGTGATTTAAAATTGCATAGTCATATACAGAACAAGGCTATAATCCTGCAGTGTGGATATTTCAGTCAATTTCTTGTTATCTGAAAGCCTGTGTGTCCTGCTGACAGCCAGCGGTGGACTTGTCTCATCACTTTCCTGGTCCTTCTGTCGGACCACAGCCTCTCCCACAGATAAGTAGGACATGGCATCTTGATGGAAATAGGTCTTTTTCCCATGGCTCTGTGACTTACTGGGGCAGAGAGTATATCAAACCTGGGATTTGGAGAAAACTGGAGAGGGGAGAAATAGCCACCTGCTGCAAGGCTGCCTCCTGCATTTCCATCCTGTTGCAAGCAGCAGCCTAGCCTTGGCTGTAGTTGATAATCTTAACAGATTAATAATTAACAGACACAGTTTCCATTTAAGACTATACCTCAGTTTACTGACGAAAAAAAAGTAAGGACTTCATCTTATATTTGAAAGGGTAAACAACCCAAAACAGAAAGTACGGAGACCAAGATGCAGCATGCGCGTCCTCTTCATCTCCAGCAAATGGGTTGGTCACAGGGGTAAGGAGCAACTGTCTGAGTCTATTTCAGGATAGATTCACATGTCACATGCGAGACGAGCTGGATCAATTTAAGAATAAAATATACAAATACAAGATTTCTCCAGGAAAACTCTTTTTCTTGTTCTCATCTTGTCAGTGGGGTAAAAAGAGCCGCCCGGACAACTGTTTTATTTCTTAACCTGATTATCTTTAATTGAATTATAGCATTCAAGGAGAAATATATACTGGTAAAGATAACTTAAAACAGTCTGGTTTACTTCTTATTTGCAGCAGAACTAGCAATAGCGCCATGACCCCCAACGAAAGGGCTGTAAGTTTGCAGGCTGACTGTACTGATTTGATTGCCTACATCCATGGGAGTGTCCCTTAGCTGGCTTTTATCATGTGTGATTCCCAACTGAATCTCACTGCAGGTTGAGAGGGATCATCCTCACGCTGAATACAGTCGCAAATGATTTCTTGTCTTCAATGGGACAAGGCTCTGCCAGTCCTGGTGAGATGATGAAGCCAATAGGTAGTGTACCACCCACAGTTACTGAGCTGGAGCAATCCTCCCTCTTTCTCTTCATAAATCTCCAGTGACCGCTGCAGTGAGACTCTTTATGAAAACAGCATGTGGGGCTTTTGCAGTAAACTTGGCCAATTTATTCCCTTAATGAAGTTAAAGACAGAAAAAGCTGCACTAGAATACGTGCATAAACTGCACTGGAGTCAACTGTATGGTTTTTGTACATATGGGGGAAAACCAGGGCTCAATATTCATAGTAACACTGTGTATATAAAAAGAATTTGTGGAATTAAGAATAAAACATGAGTCAAGTTGTTGATTTGCCCAGGGAATATATAGGAGCGACAAATGTGTAGATTATTCTAAGGTTGTTTTTTAGTGTCATTATCAGATCCAAGAACTGTATATAAAAGCACGCAGTCCTTCACACGCTAAAAGTATAGTTTGCTCAAACAATTGTAAAATATTCAGTATTCTTAAGATTAAATATCTGAATATTGCTTCTGAAGGAACAGCTGTCAGCTTAAATCTAAAGTCTAGCTTGTTTACTGGCTGTATTTTATATCTGTTAGAAAATGACACCAAATGGCAATAAAATTGTTGTAAGTATTCTACTGGGGAATATAAATGCCCTTTGGTTACAGTGTACATATCTTTATACATAATTCCAGTATATTTTCCCTAGAATTATGTTAAATATGTAAAAAGCCTTTTCTCATAAAGGTAAAAATGCTAGATGTTTCCAAGCTGTAATTTAGCATTAGTGTCAAGATTGCTTCAGAAAATAAGCTACGGTTAGTGTTTCATTCTTTTTAAGTGTCACTCAGCATACCATATCTGATCTTGTATTCAAAATAAACTTATATGATTTTATTCACTTTTCCAGAAGTGCAAGAGAGTTTAGACGTAATTTATAGCATATGGATTGATGTAAATAGCTTAAACTAAGTAATTGGCTAGTCACCTATGCTGTCTTATCCTATTACAACTAGGTACTTTTCAAGTAATTAGGGAAAACAGAGCTCTTTTATCCAGTAAGTTTAAATTGAATGAATCCTAGACATTTGTGTAGGTTTATTTGGTAGATAAAATCATATTATACAAAAACTTTCTCTACAGTGCTGAGGTTTACCAGGCCTGTAATAAGAAACTGATTTTTTGCTGAGTTAAAGTGACTTATCTTTGCCCTTTTAATAAGAAATCAAATCCAGTCAGCAAAAGTTGAGATAAAAATCACCGAGATGGTGTTATCACCATGTAGGCAGCAAACACGCACCACTATCATTAACTTTCCTGTGCATGGATTTCAAATATATATAAAATGCTAAAATTTAATGATTTCTTCTATATTACAATAACATAAGATTAATGAATAAGGAAAAGCATGAAAAGTGATTTATTTTGGGAAGGTCATTCCTTGGGTAGACAACACTTAAATTGAATACTATAAAGGAGAAATATATTATAGGTAAAAAGGAAAGTGGGTTTTACTGCATGTGAATTCTTTGAGTTTTACAATGCTTATGATAAAAGGACTGCACTTACAAGTTTAACCTCTATAATTTTTATGCTGCGCACTTTAAAAAAATCTTTTTATTTAACATTTCTAAGGCAATTTATACATGTCACCTTGTACTTAATGTTCCTTTTAAACAGTTATTTTTGCCTCATGCTTATGAAACCTATAAACTACGTTTCATACCAGACATGAAATTTCTAGTTATACCAGCAAAGTTGGTCCTTTAATGGAATACCACAGTTAAATAAGTATTTTAAGGAAGTTATTGCATAGAGAGACATTTATTCCTGGCTAGTGTATCCCTGCACACAGCACTTACAAACTGGCTTTACTTACTGTAAAAAAAAAAAAAAAAAGGAAAGTATTATTACAGTGAATGTTTTGGCTCCTTGGCTTAAATAAAGTTCACACTTAAGTGCTTTGCTGAATTAGGGCTTTGCTGAAAAGGGTAGGATGAAGTTGTGAATAAAAAGAAAATTCCTTATGAGCATCCAAAGACTTTAAAGCAAGATTATGCAAAATTCCTCTTATGCCTGTCAAAGAATATCTGCAGATAGAGAAACATATCAGAGGTTGAAGTCACTAGGAGTTGAACACATGAATTTGAGGAATAATTTGGCCCAGTGTTTTAAATACTCCTCTCATGTCAGTGTGTTTAACGAGGGATGTACTGCCACCCCATAAGCCAGGCTCACTAGCCGGCGCGCATAGCTCAGACGAAGGCTAAGAACCTACGGCTCATGCTGGTGGTACCTTCCCAACAACATTTATATTTGCACACGCTTTTCAAAGTTATTATCACTTCTGTGCTGTTTTCTGCCAAATTGCTCATTTCCTCCTATTATACATATTATTTCTGAAGAACACCTACCAATACCTGCAACCATCATGCTGTAATGGCACAAAGCATTACACATCCAACAGAGAGATCTTAGTCCCCAAATGCTTGAATTAATGAGGTCCCGCTGCAGTAATTAGGAATAGGTGTTATGGCTCTTTCAGGTGCGATTCTTGAAACTCAGAGAAATTAAAAAGTCAAAGCCTTTTCATTTTGCTGTCTTCAGAGTTACATGCCTTCAGAGTTTCATAATAAAAGTGAATGAACAAAGAAAATGTTACACTGAAATAATTACGTTTGCATCCTTGGTAGGTTACTGTACTAAAAAGCATGACTGTTTTTCAGGAAGAAGGCACATGCAACCCCCAGTTTCTAGATGCTGTTGAATTATTCCTTGTATTCTGTGGTTGTATAACAGCAGTAGCCCACCCAGAAGAGAGAAAAAAAGAAGTGAAAATTGGTTTTTTTCTTCCTCTGGGAACTCTGCAGACAAGGCAGATGTATATACAAAGGTAGGATACGTCACAGTTGCTGCAAACCTATCCTGTTCCTACCAGCCATGTTCCTACAGTCCCAAGACAGCGTTTTGTACAAGTACCCAATCTCTGGTGGGGAGAAAAAGTCTTGTCAATCTTGAGAAAGAGGAAAGAAAACCGTCATTGCTAATACAGGGAGAGAATGGGGGACAATCTCTCCCCTTGCCACTGTGGACGAAGAGCCCTCCCTCTTTCACCACTGCTGTTAGGGTGAGGAGGGAAACGAAAAACAAAAGGGGAGCTGCTCTTGTTTCTTCTGGTGAGGTGTTGTACTCATTCTGGCAGAAAATGGATAGGATCATGAAATCAGATTATGCAGGTAAACTTCTGGAAGAGAGATGTCTTATTTACACCAAAGGGTGAGCCAAATAAATACACGGAAACTGACAACGAATAAATTGAGGCTGGAGAAGAAGAGACTTCTGACCAAGTAGACGGTAAAGATCCAGAAAAATCTTTCCATTGAATCACTGGGGACAAAATACCTGAACTAGACTAGATTTAGGTAAACTACCTGAATCTTTAGGACTAGCTCTAACTAATCAGACTGGAAATGCTTATACACAATGAGTTGTCCACAGAAGCAGCAGACTGGACAGATTATCCCAAGAAACCTACATAGTTTTCATTTCCTACACCCTTAAAAGCTATATGTAATGTTGCAATGCAATCTTTCAACTCAAATTGTCTTCTAACCCCACTCAAGTACCACTGCTTGTCTAGCTCAGCAGAGGCAAAAAACCTGTTCCTGAGGGGCAGCACCAGCAGCAAGTGGTGGAGCACAGGTGTATTTGCCCCATGGCAGCAAACTTCCCATTAGTCAGTGTATGGTTTTAAAATTCAGTGGGTTATAGAATATTCCTAATTTGGAACTGAAGTAGAAAGACTTGACCTATAAAATACACAAATGTATAATTACATCCATTATCAGCTAAATGTAAAGATCTGTCTATAAGTTTTACTGCGATTATTAGTTAAGCACATTTATTATATGTAATTGTATTTATATCTACAAATAAAAATGCTGTAAAGCACACATTTATCTCCTGATTCAGATGTGCAGCTTTTAAGACTATGAAATAAGACTCAGCTAGGTGGATTTTAGGGATAGACTATGTTGTGATCTGGTGTGGGAAACCACAGAAGTGGTTTGAGCCATCTGCCTTGTGCAGCGCTCACTTTGTGCATGCTGACCAGCACCAGTTCAGAAGCTGGAAGTTTCTGGGAAGCTCATATGGGAAGAAAAGATAACATTGTATGGGAATATATTTCTCCACTGTCAGAAATACAGAAGGGATTATTGAACTGAACCAGTGCACTGGGTTGAGACTGCCCTGGGTATTTGAAGCCCCTCCTTCCACAGCCTTGCAGAAGCATGGTGAAACCTCATGACCAAAAAAACTGAGAACTTCTTAAGTGGGAAAAAAACATTCTGCAAAGAGCTAATCTTTGTAACGGGCAAAAAGTAGGCATTGTGCTGCATTGTTAACCTCAAATAGGGGAAAGATGTTCTAGCAAAATTCTAGCCAATGATTTGTATGAGCAGCTTCTCAGACTTAGGCATGGACCTGGATTTGCCGGTTTCTTTGTTTCAGTATTTAAGTTCTACTTCAGGTAGGCCACATGCCTTCTCTTGTTTTCTTTGGCCACCTCTAAGACTCTGGTGTCTTCACTCTGGTGAATCACAAGTTCCTGGGGCAGAAAATTATGTTTGGATTCCTTGAGGACAGTTTCCTTTAAATTAAATTTTCTTTAAAAAGCCAAGTAGGGCAAAGACGGTAAGAATAAAATCTTTTAATGAACAAAACAGCCTTGAAACATTAACCAAAGGAGCAGAAGCAACGTTTGCTTCATGCTGGAAAGATGTACTTGAACCTTCACCTCAGAAATGAGCAGCTGAAAACTTTGTGCTTCAGCATCATTTGTGCCAGTTTTCTATGGTAAACAGACCTCCATGATGATGCTCCCACTTCTTATCTGGGTAGGTAAACTAATATTCTTTCACTCTACTTTCTCTTAGATGCCAAATTTTTTTTAAAGGTTTCTCAACACAAGACCGAAGGCAACAAGGAAATGCACTTCTTCCAAGCACTGAGAACAAAAATGACACTGCAATGAACAAAATGCAGCCTATGAAACAAGTAATGGGTGATACTTCTTTTTAATACCATTCTGTATTGTATTTTAGTGCACAAGCTGCTAAAAATCTGACAACATTCAGGATTCAAAACTTGCAAGATGCCAGTAAGCAATCCGACTGTTCCTTAGCTCTGTGTATGTGTGGAAAAACTAAGTGGATGACTGTACCTGTAGTACTAGCTGTACAATAAATGTGCACAATAATTAAATTGTATATTTATAAAGATAATAATTCCTGTACAGAGTGACCTTATGTGGTCCTAAGCAATATATATTTACAAATAATCTCTGTATGTGTGGTTTCAATGTATATCTTACAGAATTGCCTTTAAATGGCTCTATAAACAATACTAAATTGCTACTTCGTACTGCAAACGCATTAACTCACTGATTTTACCCTACCGTTTAGAAGCGAGGTCTTCCTATGAAAGATCTCGGTGTAGATTTTGTGCAGGGTCAGGCAGGCCTGTTTCCCTGTTTGTTTCGATGCCGACCTACTTCTCAAGTGCACCCCTTTGCCTTCCAAATCCGCAGGTGAGGAGCCTGCTTGGACCTACCTCAACGATAGCCCCATCAGGTAGCCTGAGGAAGCGCCTGTAGAGCTCCTGGAAGCCGCTGAGGTGAACCGTGTAGACGGAGATGTGGACCGTGGTGCTACCTCCCCAGGTAGCTGCCGAGTCAGGGATTTCATCCTGGTGCTGGAGGTCACAGCTGGAGACACCAGGCTTGCTGGTGTGGTCCTTCCAGATGTAATCAGACACTGCCACCTAGTGAGACAGAAGCCCCCCCCCCCCCCCCATGCACACGCACACACGTAAGCACACACGCACACACACAGAGTCCCCCCACCCCCCACCAAAGGAACATATTTAATTAACTTCTGGCAAGAGCTTAACCGATTTAAAATGATTTTACAATAAATCTGCAAAGCCTGCACCATATGCAGTGCTTGCACACAGTTCTCGACTACATATTTTTTTATGACATAGATCTAAATAGAGGAGATAGACAAATCCCTAGTGTATATTCTATAAAGTTAATTCTGCACAGATGAAGCTGTAATTGACTCCCGTATTAACCAAAAGTAGGGAGATCAAGCAGGGTAGGTTAAACAATAAAATGGCAATGCTGATTAAAAAAAGAAAGCTTCCCAAGAATTTTGTGAACGAGTCTTTGTATTTCTCTCTCTTTGAGAAGCCTTTGTGCCTGTACCCACAAGCACTTTTTAGTCTCTGATCTCTGTACGGTATTAAAATAACCTTGTGCTGCTAACTGAATTGTAGATGAGGCAGAGTAAATATTTTAGTGCGTTGTATAAAGCTAGTTTATTGACACAGTTACCTAGTTTCCTGGTTTGCTCTAAACACATTTGCTTGGGCACGTTTTGCACCTCCCTGTGTCAGTCAGAATTTCCATTTAACCTTTTCCATGTTAATTCTTTACACAAGCTGAGCAGAATTCAAGACTTCAGGTGGATCATAGCACACACTTGAAGCACCCCTTATCCTTAACTATAAATGATGAGGATGAGAAGCATTGGTTTTATACTCCCACTGAAGTGCAAGCTTTTTAACGCTTCACTTTTGCAAGACCTTTGCATCACTCATTTTCTCCCATCAGATGCTACTCCTGTTTACGGTTGGAAGGGATTGGTGATATTGGTGTATCCTTACAAGACACGGGCACGTTCTTCCCGAACACTTCTACTTAAGGCAGAGGAAATAACTCTTTTTCTGGTCTAGCACATGCTTTTTCTGTCAAGAAAATGTATTACGGCAGCTGAAATGGCTGGAACTCACCCATGAAGCTAGCTATAGGAAACCTCTAATCTAAGATTGGTGCATCAAAACCTTCATTTGCAGAATTTTACTTTTTGCTGAAACAGAGAGCTCAGATTCTTACAAGACATGCCAAAATCACCAGATACAAATTTTTCCCCCCACTTGGGAAAAGTTAGATTTAGCTCGGTTTGCTTGTGTTCCAGTTCACGTTTCCTCAGCTGTTCTTACGCATTACGAGGAATCTCGTAACTAGCACAGTGTGCCAACGCCACGATCCTGACGTGCATGCTGCTATTCTGAGCAACTGCCTTAGGAGAGGATTGGGTTTAGGTGAGTTAAGAAAGCAAGAACACACACTGGAAATTATCTCCAACTCTCTTCCAGGAGTGACAGAACAACAGGAAACTTCATTTTAATGCCAGCCTTCATTTGCATCAGTCCTAAACAATTGTATACATTTCAAAAGAAGGAAAGGTCATCTGAAATTTAAGGTAAAATACGCACAGTCTGAATTTACCACACCAGAGTCTCTGGGGTTAAAAGGCTTTCATTAAGAACAACTTGTTAGGGACACACAGCAGCTACAAGGATAGGATAAGCCCTGCATTTTCCTCTGCCTACAACGTTAGCATGTCTTACACGCCTGCCATACGCAGCTGCTGCATAAGAATTACAGTGGCCAATGCTCTTGTGAAAGCAAGAAAGGCAGCTTCTGTTGGGACAGTGTTGGCCAGAGCAGGGATAAGCAGCTTCACAAGCTGCCACACCACAGCTTGCGAAATGGGAACAAAGATGCCACCACGGTTACTGTCCTCTCTCATCCCCATATCTGACAACCGACAGCGCTGACCTGTTCAGTCAAGAGCACCAGGTCCTGCCTGGCCTCGTGTCTTCTCCCTGATCTATGACTCCAGGGAAGAGAATCAGGTGGGAGGGACAGCTCAAAAACTCAGTCTGCAGGGGATCTGCACAGCAAACAGGACAATCTCTCGTGATTCTCGTTTTACGCTCGATGCATTTTCCCCTGTACTGCTTGCTTCCTTTCTTCAGTGTTCTCCTCCCTCCTGAACCAACCCCGCACATTCCCCTGCTTCTTCTCTGACCTTCTTCTTAGCCCTTGTCCTTCTCTTGTCTCTGTCCCTGCCAACAAGTCAGAGGGTTATTTACCATGTGTTTTGCAAGACACAAAGCATTCACTGGGAACACTGCATCCTTCTCAGCAGCTCCATTTTGCCAGTTTGATCCGTGACCTCTGGGGTCAAAGACATGCATGCTGTGCTTGTCCAGTGCAGGGGACAGCACGGACCTTAGACTCCCTTCACACAAGTAAATTACCACATATATTTTCAATCAGTGCTGGAGCTGAGTGTCATTTACAGTATATAATTACCATGCTGGAAGCCAAAGCCACATCACTCAAACCTTCGTGCTTGAGCAAACCTTCTCCTCGCCAGGGCAACAACCTTCTTTGGGAGTTCCCGGCTCTGGGTGCTATCCCTGTGGCACCATATTCATATGGGACCAGGTGCAGCATCACCTTGCCACCCACCCTGAGAGCAGACAGATCTGCAGGGTAGTGGGAGTAAACAAACCCACCTGACCAGTCGTCACACTTCAAGATCTAGCAAACTCCCTCTGAGGACATCTATGTGACGAGTCAAGAGAATGTGATTGGCATGTCCTCCCCCCTCCCTCCCCCAAAAGCACAGCCTGATCATCAGACAACTGGGACTGAAAAAGCAACACCAAAACTGATGTTGCCATGCTGAGCTGCATCACCTTGGTCCAGGTGAGGCACAAGTAGAAAGGAGGGAAATGAGATGCTTGGCTGGAGCATCACTCATCGACCCTTCCTCAAAGTCATCTGGTAGCATGAATTTGCCTGAAGGCAGACTCTGCAACATGCAGTGGGATATTACAGCTGAAAACCAACCCCAGGAAAGTAAAGAGCAGTGCCGGGGGTGGCTGTGGATTTAGACACCCCAGCTCTGAAGGACCGTTCAGTTCCCTCCTTGCTAGCACCATTTTAAAGTATTTGGCAGACAGATGTCCACTGCCTTGAAACTTTCAAAACGCATTTCTGTGAAGTGATAGGTCACTAGAGAGCTGCTGTGGCCTACATAACCTGAAGTAAGCTCCAAAAGTAAACTCCACTGTCATCTGAAATTTCTATCATTAAATTAATAAAAAATGTCCATTCATTTCTACAGGAATACAATATGAGTTAATAAATCCACTGAGACAGGCTAGTCAAGAGACTGTGCATATAGGACATGTCAGAGGAACTGAAGTTAGCTATGATCTAGATTCACAAGGGCTGACAAGAAACCACAAAATGCCAGAGCAGTGTACAGTAATCCTTAAATGAAATTCATCTTTCAGCAGAAAAACACATTAAGGATGGTAATTCAATGATAAAAGAGGCAGGCTAGAACAGGTTCAAATGCTGAATATTTCACAACATAACTTAATTAAAGCAGGAGTGTGAGGCTGTTAATCGCTTTATAATAGTTCAGCTTGAAATGAGGTCTGATGTGAATGCCCTTATAGTTTATTTGTTTATATTATTATAATCACAAAATGTTACATTGACCTAATGCAAACATCCAGTTTTTACGGGTCTTTATTGTGTTGGTTTCTCTCCTTTCATTCCTCCTGTCTTTGTGCAAGTATGCATGGGAAGAACTGGGAGGAAGGGTCATAAATTTAGGTCAGATAAGATGATTCAGTAAGTCTCATGTGGGTTTAAGTCTTATTAATAATTTTAATACATTCTTCCTTGACAACAATTATTTCAATCACTGCTTCTTTAACGTACAGTGTGACGTAAAAATGCATGGACTTTTAAAGGAATGGAACATGCTTCTGGTTCTAAGAAGGTAAATTATATCACTCTTTGGAAATTACAGTACATAATGTACAAAAAAAGACAAAAATACATTTGTACGTACAAATACAAATGTGCTTTGTTGTATAACTATATCGTGCCATACCAAGTGTAGAAATATGTTATTGAAGTAGAACACGGTAATATTTTAAATACAAATATAATAATAAATATATATTTCTAAATATATTGCACACATGATACACAGCCAATTAATATTTCCAAGGTCAGGGTACAGAAAATGGCATGCTAGTGCATAAAGGTACTATAAGCTTTTCTATTGTGTGACAGTTTTTGTAAAAGAAGAAAGGAAAAAAGAATTCCTAAAATTTTCTGAGCTACAGTGGGAATGAGAGGAAGAGTGACTTTCAATGTCTTAAAAAAAGATAACAGCATAAATTTATCTTTTTTAAGTTGAGAAATATACATGTTCATATGTGTCCAAACACTTGATTATGAGTAGTACTGATTCTTAACCGCTTGCAGCATTATTAGCAATGTCATGTGAACCAATTCCAGCGTCATGCATTGCAAAATGTATAAAACACATTTGTATGCATTTAAAGAAAATGCATGAAATGAGCAATACAGACCAAACCAACCAGCTGAGATTGGGCAGAACTGCAAGTTGGTCATGACAAATAATTAGTAAAAGTTACAAGCTGTTAACTTCAGGCGAAAGGAAAAAGTGTTGACATTATAGAAAAAAAGTTGAGAGTTGAGGGTGCTGTATTTACTTCAAGTAACTTTCATAAACATGGTAAGGGCATTTTCTGTGGTAAGAGTTGCAAATATGGGAATTGCTGTCCTGGGGGCAATCTTTGTTAAACCAGTGTAGCTCTACAATTAAAAAACCCCAAAAGCTGGCTAGTGTTAACCTCTGAGGGAAGCTCAGCACCCCTGAAGTATTGCAAACCCCAACTCTGACATGCTGTTGCTAAAATCCTTGCCAGCAACTCTGGGGAAAGACGAATTTACATGGACATGCCTAAAAAAAACCCCCTTGCTGCCAATGTCAAAGGCACCTTGGTTGCATCCACGTCTAGGTGAGGTTGCCATGGAACCTCACACAGAACTCGCTGTGGCCGTGGGGGAGATGTTCAAGCCACCGTAGGAAGGACAGGTTACTTTACAAGAAGTGAAAATTAACTTGGTTTGAATAAGTCGTGAAATTGGAGAAATGGAAAGCAAAGACATGAACAAGAGAAGCTCTTAGGAGCGCCAAAAGTCATACCGTTGTGAGAAAGTCATGACTAGTTACACCAATGCTCCTTATATTTAAACGTATGAGTATGTACACATGCTTATACCTACACAGTGTGATTTGGCAGGGTGACAGCATGCACTTTCACTCCTGGGGCAATAGTGAAGCATGTAAATGTCTTGGGTTAGCAACCTTGGGTCTGCTGTTGGCAGGGGACCTCTTCCTGCCACGCATGGCATACGGCCGTACTCTGACCTACAGAGCCAAATCGGTGGCCAACACCTTCGAACCAGTGTGCTATCCCCACCACCACAGCCTGTAGTAACTCTTCAGATAGATAACTTGTTTCTAAATCGTCCTATTTATGAACATAATGGACCAACATAATGGACCAGTAGTATCTGGGAATTGTTTATTTCAGTCAAATTAGGAATGCCTGCAGCATTGTTGTTACAGTCTTCCCCGATTTATTTAATAAACTGACATGGACAGACTGAATGATGAAAATAACCATATACAGAGAATAACTTCTTTGTAAACGACTAAGGAGAAATCCCAGAATAGATTTATGGCAAGCTGCTCAGCATCATAACACTAGGAAACAGTGGAGGGTCCTTTTGTTTCTGAATTGCAATAGCATCATGTTTATGGATATGTCCAAATGAACCGTAATGCAAATCTTTTCTAGGGGATGATTTTAATCTCCTGCTTTTAGATATTACAAAACACAGTCACATATTTCTTACCCATCGTGCACTCATTGCTAGTGTAGCTGGCTGCTTACTATCCCATCATTTCAGATCTGAATTTTATGTGGTTTTAAGTCTTCACACTTAAGTCGTCCATAAATAATATACTTTTCCGAACAATAATAAATTTGGAATGTCAACTCAAGTATTAAGTCAAGGAAAACTGATATTCAAATCAGCAAAAGACATAGTGAGTGCAAATTAAAGGCTTCAGCTTTCTTGCATTTCCTTGTGCATAGCAGTGCCTTTGTCCATTCATTTGCCCTAAGGAAAGGAGATAAAATACATTCCCTTCCTATTCCAGAGAATCCTGCTGTATTCCAAGCCCAGAACAGGTTTCATTCAGATGGGTAAGAGAAATCTCTCTCCATGCCTCATTTCCCAAATTTTATAGGGGATGCTGGAATCAGTTACTTAAGAAAGCATCTTCAGTAACTTCAGACAGACAGGATTTTATATACAACAGTGTTTAGGAAAAGCTATTTTCTCTATGGAAGTCAGGATTTTAATGCATACAAGGGCATATCTGTGTAAATAAGAGTGTCTGCTATTCATTATCTGCTCATCAACATTTGTTATTCATTACTCATCTGTTTACAAATGTAATGCAGTCAGAAAGCAGAAATAATACTATATGACTTTGGTGACCAAACATACACCAGAAACAACAAATAGTAAATAGATCAACGGAGCAGCTCATTTTATGGGATAAAATTTGCCCACAGAAGAGATTCTGCAAAAATTTGTGAAAATAGCCCCAACAGATCTGTAGAAAAACAATGTGGTTCAAAAAGAATCTGTAAACAGAAAACAAAGGAGCCAAATCTGTCAATTAACCTGTTTGCAATGAACATTTCATCTTAAGACTTTTACTGTTTGGAACAGATTAAATGCAGAGAAAAGATAGTTAAAAGATGTAAGTCTGTGTTCACAGACTTCACTCACCATGTCCAAGACCACGTGCATCCAAGATGTGTATCTGGGTATGAAATGCGCTTTTACTCACCTGTGACTTACATCAGATGGACAGATCTGTTCCTGGCAGCTAACATTTTTAAATCTGGATCACTACATGGGCAGTAAACGAGCTGAGAACTTTAAACTTAAATACATTGGACTGGTGTCTTCTAGTTGCATCTTCTCCAACTTCAGAACATTTCCTTCTGTGAGGGCAGAGGAATTGTGCATCTTTGTGCCAGTGGGGTAGAGCGTAATGCAAACTGTGTGCTTGTGGAGGGTGTTTTTCTTTGGATAGCTGACCAAGTCTTGATTTTAAGATTTTAAACTTTTTTTTTTTTAATAGCCTTCAAACAACAGCAAAATTGCTATGAGGTTTTTCTAAGAATCAAAAAAATTCCTTAATTTACCGGCCTAGAGCTAGCTTTCTTTTCAAGCAGATGGAAGGGGGCTAGGAAAAAGAAGGTGAAAGAGGAAAACAAACTTCAACACTTCTGGTAAAACATATATGAAATTTTCTGAAGGCTGGTTGCCCCCCTTTAGAAATATTGACATTTTTCTCTCATCTTTCTATAATCCTGATGAGCATACTGAATACTCCATCATGGATACTAATTATTACCAAACAGATGTGTTGCAGAGGCACCTAAAAACTCTCACTCACACAGAGGTCCCATGGCTCCAGCTGCTGTACAGACAGGTAGGATGGGCTGCCTGAGAACAAAGAGTTAACAGCCAGGGGTGAGATCAAAGCAATAGCTGTATTAGCACATACATGGGGCTAATTGCTTTAACTGTCCCTAAATTATCTATTTTTCCAAATAAAGCTGCTTTCTTGTAGACATTAATGTAGAAGTAGGCCTTGGAGGAAGAAGGGAAGGAAAAAAGTTTCACAACTGTCCATCCTGCCAGGAAGACAGTGGAAGGACCTTGGCTTATTTGTGTAAGAATTTGATGGTCCGTGGCAGTAAAACAAATGCTGGTTTTTTGTAGAAAAGAAGAGAAGAAAGAAAATAAAAACAACAAAAGTTCAGGTCTTCCTTTGTGGTCAAGACTGGCATTCCCCATTCCTATCCCAGCTCCTCTGCCATCTTCACCCCAAGGATCTTTTTTCTTCCTCCGTAGGGCCAGCATCCCAACTGCAAGCTCAATAGAACCTAATCCAAAAGTGTCTCAATTGCTTGTCAGTTTGCTTCCTTCCTTTTTCTGCACCAGGGTTTTATTTTTGGCTCTTGCAAACATCATAACCATGCCTGGCACTGATGCTTCTCTAGAAATCTTGAAGTGGAAATCTACTGTAGCAAGCAGACAAAGGGTCAAAGTTTCAGAGCAGTTTGCATAAACCTTCAACAGGGTATGCAAACCAGTTGGGTCTACAAAACTTGTCAAAAGAACTTGCAAGATCAGGCTGCCTCCTGGGGTTCTCTGAGTGCACCGAGAGCCTCTAAGCAATGCCTTCTTCCCTGCTTAAGAAACCAGACAGCAAAAATTCATCTGACAATAATATTTCTTACTTGTAGCACACTATTGCAAAAATGGCCCTCTTTGTGGAATTTCGGCAGTTCTGCCTTCAGTTCAAGCAGGAACCATGAAATGCAGAAAAAAAAATAATTTACAAACTAAAAGTGACTGCTAGGAACCCTAAAAAATGGTTTATGGTTCAGCTTCCAGTTTGGGCAAAGGTGTGGCATGATTTTATGTACGGAGGAAAGATTCTGTTCATAATTTGATTTAACCTTAACTAGTTTGCCCTTTCTGAATTAAAAGTTAGTGTCTAAGATATCCAGAAACAATTGCATTGTATTATTGAACTTTATGTGATTGGTTTGTAGAAAAAATGGTTTCTTGTACTGTGACCAATTGTCCAATATAATGAAGCTTATTATTAATGGAGTGAACTTTTATATCCTTATTTTTTCCTTCTCTGGAGATAGCAGAATTCAGCAGCCGATAAACATGTAAATTGTGTTTTCCTTTTCACACAGGACAGATTTCAACTTCTGAACCAGCAGTCAACAAAGATTCCCCCAGCTGCTGGGGGAAAAAAAAGTAAGTATTTATGAAGAAAGGCATAATAAGATTGGACGGAAGCCTGTCATAAAAATGCACATTGCATAATACATGATGGATCAGTTCTATTATTTAACTTTTGCATAGATATAACAATACAGAGATATGCTAACCATCATAGTCAGCATTAATTTACAGTGGGAAAAATAATTAGAATCTCACTTTTTGTGAAGAATGGAGTGAAAATGTAAACAATGCTTCCCTCCAGGCAAGTGCTTTATCAAGTTGACAGGTGCATTTGAATTTCCATGGGTGGGGGACATAATAGGTTATTTATGTGTCATTTTAATAGAAAGGCCCAACCATCAAGATGGACAGGAGACTTTATCAGTACTGCTGTTTGCAACTAATCCACCAATTTAATACCCCATGAAAATACCTGCAACAAAACCTGGACATTTTTCTTTTCCACTCCATTATAGGCAAATCAATATGGGTGCTATTCATCTCAAATCTTTGGCTCAGCAGGTGCCCACTACCCAGAGCTCCTCACAACACTGGTGCATCGGCACAGCCACGTAAGCGTGGAGACTTTGGCTTGTGGGGCAATCAGTAACTCCAAGACGGGATCACAAAAGTGCGTTTGGATCACTTGTTCATCCCCAAACAGAAGTAAGCAAGCAAAAGAAAACTTTTTGCTTTTTCTTTTTTCTTTTCTTTCTTCTCTTTTTTCTTTTCCTTTTTTCTCTTCTCTTTTCTTTTTTCTTTTCTTTTCCTTTTTTATCTTCTCTTTTCATTTTTCTTTTCCATTTTTCTCTTCTCTCTCTTTTCTTTTCTTTTTTCTCATCTTCTTTTCTCTTCCAAGGAAGAAGATGACAACACACAGCTGTGGCATAGGTTTTTGCAGGGTGTCTCTGCCAGTCAAGACTTCTGTGATGTCTGCTTTACTTTCCTCTCAGAGCAGTTTCCTTCAGCAGTGGTAGCTGCTGGATGCCAAAGCAGAAAGCCTCCTGCATGGAACACTGCAGCAGTGCTTCCACACCATGGCTGTGGGCTCAGACCTGTCTTGCATGAGGTGCCATGAGAACTCATGCGCAGAACAGGAAGACAGCTCTGCCCCACAATTCGGGTTACAAACAAGACCTGATCCTGCCAGGCACTTCAATACCCTGTCTATTTAGTGACAGATTTATCTTGGAAACTTTGATTATTGATCAAGGTTACCAATTTCGCTGGTCTCCTTAGAACGCATTTTTTTTCTGTGTGGATGTAGTATACACACCTACACAAACACGCATATACCTTATTGTTAATACAAAAAAAATCCTGCTTAATTATTATACTAATAATTAAGTACACTGATACAGACAGCAGCAGGTTTTATTTTTAGCACTGAAAAAAAATCCAGCACAACTTTTAAGAGTTTTTGATTACTGTAATTGTATTTAAAGTAGGCACTCCCTAATGTTCACAAATGAGTGGCATATCCTTGGTTGGGGAATAGCCACAAGCCAGAAAAATATTACGCATCTCCTAGATGTAACAGGTTTATTTACATAGATTTGCCATGAAAAAGAAAGGTGCTAAAATGTGCACTCCAGTCACACTCTGCCCCTTTTTGTCCGGTGTTGCACTGTGAGGTTCATCAACACATAGCCCTGGTCTGACCCAGAGTAAATTTGGTAGCCACTCTTCAGCTTCTTCTTCTTCCTTCAATATTTTCATCTGTACCAGCACACAGCTTCCCCCTGTACTTGTCTACACAGCTATTCCTGCCACATTTGTAACACAGAGCATATGCTGACAGCTTCCCCGTCCTTCACTGGTCTGTGTGTGTCTACGCAGTCCAAGTCTGGTCTGATTTGCACAGGAAAAAAAGTATTTTCCATTAGGGAATATTTTAAAAAAACTTTTTCAACAGCTGAAGGTTTTCATTATTACAAATCCATTCTCATCTGTGTGTAGAAGTTCAGTTTCCAGATTCATGACCCACGAGGGTCTACATGGATGAAAGACAGTCCCTGGTGATCTTGAAAAGCCTTAGAATAAATCTAAGGGGGACAAAGGTAATGAGATCATCCACCTTTCCCACGTCCACTCAGAAGCATGGTCTAATTCTGTAGAAACAATTCTTTCCTAGGAAGTAAAGGTACAGCTCCAGAGATGTTACAAGGATGTAACTGGGAGTATCTTCATGCCCCTGGGTAATTCCTAACACTAGCTACCTCTGAAAGTTTTTGCAAAAGCAAGCAATTCACAATAACATAAATTTGATTAAAAACAGACCTGGGACATTTCCTATGCTCAGTCTTTCAGTCTGCAAAGCTCATGCATCCCTGTGATTAATTAGGAAATATTACTCATAGTAAGATCCAGTTATAGTAAAATGTATATTGCTTGAACATAGCATCTTAATAAGCTTCAGAAACAGTCACTGCCCTGTTTTCCTCCCGTTACTTCTAACTTGATGACCATGTTTTCTGGTAGGAGGACAATGCCACTTCTCCCACCTGCAGAGAAGGACTGTATACTGTCCTCCCTCCCAGGGCATGCAGCCAAACCTCAGACCCAACATAAAAGAGAAGGTCCAGCTCCAGGAAGCAGAGGGTTTGCTGCACACATCTGTTCTGTTAGCCTGAGAACAAGCCACACGAGATCTGCAACACGATGCATCACACAGATGCTCCCCACAGCACCAGCTTGCAGGAATAACTTGGAGCAGCCCAGAACCGCAGCAGGAAAGAGGTCAGCTGGGACAAGGTTGCTGCTGCCTGGGCAGTTTATCCATGGAAGCCCTGTCTTTTGGGAGTCATTCAGGAGCTCACACGAGTCAGGTTGTAAGCCACATGAAATCCCTTGGGAGCACTGACGAACAGGCACACATGGGCCAGAAGAAGGGAGTCCCAGGAAAGGTGCAGACTGGGAGAGGACAACTTGAGCCCTCAGCCCGCAACAGGGGGAGGTAGTATCTCTTCCTTATGCAAAAGCACCTTATATTTCACTCGTATTTTACCATAAGAAGTACATCGCAAGCTATGAACGGTAAAGTATGGGAAAGAAACTGAAATAAATTACTTTGCTTAGTCTTAATTAATCTATTTAAAGGCAGCTCAGTCTGCCTAAAAGACTGCAATAGCAAAGACACACAACTGCAGGATGTTGGGTTGGCAAAAGAAGCAAAACTTGAAGTCTAAGTTTTAACCAAGTTTTATACCAGCACCTATTTTTCACTCTGCTTGGATAGTGACTCCTTCCACAAGTCACGTAAAGAATGTAAACAGCATGTCAGTCCCCCACCCTCATTACATCAGGCAGCAGATACTGGAAAGGGAGATGACTGTTTACTCCCTAATGATTTTGCTTCAGTTTTGATAGCTTAATAGATGGCAGGTTTCTTCTCCACTCACAGAACTAATGAAAGATGTTGCTATTTTATACTAGACTTTTATTACATAGTAAAGATATAAAAAAGGTCAACACCAAAAATTATTTTGGCCTGAGTAAATACAAGTTGGTTCAGCTTATGCTACATGGGAGAATACAAAAAATAGCACCTGTAACCGAGATGTTTCCTTTCAAAAGGGCAAACTTTGACAAAATTATTAGTACAATCATCAACAGAGCTTTAAAAATATAGATCAAATTTCTTTTCACCATTTGTTCTAAGTAAATTTTATGCCTCTTACAGTGAGATTTGTATCAGTTTAATTTCAATGAAAAATGTACACTAGCATTTTAGATAATACACCAAAGTAATTTCATATCTCATTAAAAACTGTTCTGTTTTCTGCTTTACATGTGTACTTGATTCACTGCAACTTTGCCACTTTTATGCTGGTGTCACTTCTTTTATCAAGTAAAATTAGAGTAAGTGACAGCAGCACAGGAATGAATCACGTCCATACATTTTATGTTATTTAACTGTACCCAGAACATTTCCCCAACTTAGTAGAACAACATATCAATCAAGAGAGTGATAAGCATAGAAAAACATCAGCTAAATTGTTTTAGTATCCAAGAACAAATGGGGCAAATGTACCCAAGAATAGCATAATGACTTCTTAAGTCAGCAGAGTCACCAAATACTCAGCTAATACTTATCAAGGATAAAAAACACACACAAAACCAATCTGATTTCTGTATATTGATCGCTTAAATTTGATTCAACTGACCGCCCTAGTTTTTGGTCAGTGTGTTTCCATCCAGGATACTCTGTACCATTTCTCAGCTCTTTGCTGTTTCCCTTTCTTGTTACATGTCTTACAGGGGTGGGTGATCCCCATTCAAAAAAGGTCAGAAAACACTCAGCACATCTCCAATTTCAAGCACATTTTGACAGCTTGGTTTTATGGAAATACGACCAAAGACTGCTGACTTCAAAAGTCTTAATACACAGAGAATGGGGATGCTCCGTTTTTTTCTCAAGTTTAAATATATTTTGAAAAAAATTGTTGAGAAAAAGTATTTTTGGATCTTAGCTGGGTGTAAAGCAAGCAAAGTGATATTTATGAATCATTTTTCATTCATATTTAGGATTCATTTGCCATAATTACAAGAGGATTAGCAGTCTTACTAGGCTCCTCCTCTTATTTAATCAGCTTCCAGTTGACTGTACCTTGCATTTCTAGATAACACTAAAAATTAAAGCTCAGGCTACGTTAGTAAGAAATCACCCATCAAAAGCACGGCTCTGTCTGCCCGAACTGTTCGCCTTCCTGAAGCAGGACCAGCTCCAGGAATCATCAAAGCAGGCAGCTGCCTGAGAGCTGAGTTTTGCTTCTCTGTCTACTTTGCCTGCAGCCTTGCCCGAGCAAGCCAGGCTGGTGGCTACTGCTGTGGCCAGGGAGGGTCCCTGTGCTGGGGCTGCTCCTCCAGAGACAGCAGGAGCAGAGGTAGCTTGGGGGTCTCCATCATAACTGTGATGCAGCAGCAGAAACCACTCAGTTCCTGTGGCAGCAGCACCCCATTTTACCTGTGCTGCAAAGAAATCTTGACTTTGACATGCTATGGATATTGAGTGATGACAAACAGGTTTGTTATTCTGGATGTAGTTTAAAGCAGCCCAGTGCTATAGTCTCCTGTCTGGCAGAAGCTATTTCAACAGAACGCTACTTTGCCTCCCAGAGTTAAATCGTGTTTGGTTCTTTGGAACAAGAGCTACCTTAAAATCTAAAGTGTGATATTTAATAATAATTTTCACAATCCTGTTTCCATTTGCTGAGATAACAACAGTGTTTGTGAAGTAAATGGCCTCTTCACCTTCCAGCGCAAATGGATTTATATATAAAATAATTTGCTGAAATAGAATGGCTGGAAGTACTACTTTAATCTTCTGTGCTTTGAGATGTTACAGTTTTGTCTAAGAAACCCAACTTTTCTATACTAGTGTTTTTCTCACAGCTTTTTTGTACCTCACAAATATATTCTGCATGTAATACATGACTGTACTGATCCATTTGTCTACCCATAACTTTCAGAGATAATTCTGTCTGTTTCTATTCAAAGCTTTCATCTGCACATCAAGATCTTCTGCTTTCACTACTGAGACAGGTGACATAAGAAAAATGCTCTCAAGTCTCTGAACAGATAGCATCCTAGGGAGAAGCAACCCTAGTGGGTTCTGGTGGACCACACTGCCTTATGTCCTCCCATTCCTGCTGGCTATTTTGGAATTTAGAGAGTAGCTGCATATAGAGTCAGTCACTATGTGGGAAAAAAACAGGACACTGAAATGAGCACTAAGCATGGTGCCAGTGCAGCACACTCAGTCGGTCCAGGCAGGAGGGAAGACTTGCAATGGACTGAAACCTCAATGTCATACAAGGGACTGCACTCAAACTAAGAGCTACGTTATATAGCAGGATGGTGTCAGCTGAACTACAAAATTACAACTGTACAACAGAGAAAGATGCGTAAACTCAAAAGTTTTGAGATTATTATTATCTTAAATAATTAAGTTTATTATTGCCAATACTTGATTGAAAAAAGATCATGTTTCTTTCATGGCTAAATTGCAAACCATATTAAGTTCCACTTCTAAACCGGTTACACATTAAAAAAAGGTCATACCATAAATTACTACGGATTTTTATAGAGAGTTTAGACAGCATTAGATGCTCAGCTACCTAAAAAATTACTTGATCTTTGTTTCTTGTTCAGATAAAGGATTTAGATGTGGCAAAGAATAAGGAAGAAACAATTGAACTGGTATGAACAAACTATGTTGATTTAGAAACCAAGCCAAATAAAGAACATTACAATAGAGTTTGCAAAAAGTTATGTTTGTAATTTAAAATACCCATAGGGCAGATCTGACTTACATGACCAAAACTTAATGTATAGTACGTGATACGATGACACATGCAGTTTTGAAACTTGGCAGTAATTCAGAAAAAGAATACTTTGCTGGCCATTAACAATTTCTGAGCAATGTATTCGTATTTGTTATGTATGCCTGTAGTTGAGCTCCTGAGTGATTGTAGTTATAACAGTGTCTTCTCATGTAATCTTAGGACACCGAAAGCTGCACTGCAAAGTGAAACTAAGGACTAATAAACTAGCTCTCTTTTTGCTCACGCTAACAGTACACCCAATTCACATCTTGAGCCTGCTTTCTGTTAGCAAAAGCAAACGAAGAGAACTGCCACAGATATACAGGGGTGCAAATGATACAAGAATTGAGCTTGTGCTTTTGTAAAGGCCCTTGAGGGGTCTGGGGGTGGTGGGGGGGTGGGAGCCAGGGGAGAAGCAGCATGAGCATTATACTGAAATACCTTAGCGGCTTTAGTGCACCCAAATAACCTCATACAGGGAACTCAAACTAAAATAACAGGCGACAATGAGCAATTATACTTTCAGTTTTATGCTGGCAGAGTTTAAATAATATATAAAGATTTGGGGTTGTTGGGTTTTATGTTTTTGTTTGGGGAGGGTTTTTTCAGAAATGTGTACGCCTTTTCCAGTGGAGCTGGTACTGTCTTGCAGCTGTTTGATATTAGATGCAAGACCTACCAGCCCTCAAACCTCACATTAGAAACAGACCTTTGGCCAAGTTGTGTCTTCATTTAGACCTTGGCAACCCTGCTTACATCAGTGGGGGTAATTTGATCTCTCATTTGAATAACGCAGTGCAGTGATATGGTTCTGGTTTGTATTTTCTATGATTGTTTCAGTCGAAATGCAACAACTCCCTCGATTGTGTGCGAGATGAAAATGCCTTCCAGAGGTAATGGTGCAGATAAGAGAATCACGGCTGATCTGACAAACCACGCAGCAGCGACAGGTTACAGTACCATGCCAGTCTGCTCGAAAAAATATCTGCCGGGGCCCTCTCCTGATAACCTTCCTCCAAAAGGATCAGAAAAGGTACTGCGGGTGATGGCAAGGCAGCAGGAACTCTTGGAACAGAGGGTTCAGGTTCCTGGCCCAACCAAATGATGCGTGTGTACATGGTCTTTAGAAAGAAGTGTCCCTCCTCTCTTCTCCCCAGCCATGGTGAAGTTTTAAAGTGAGCAAATTTCAGCCCAGACTATAGAGGAAAACTTCCAGTTGAAAGAACCGCATTAGAACAGGATGAATGTGGTGGTAAACATGCTTTAGCGATCCATTTAGGACATGCGCTAGTTGACTGAAGTGTTATTACTCTGAATTTAGGGGGTTTGTGAAAACAGTTGTTTGTGCACTGTCTGAAACAACTTTTACTCCCTTATGATAAAAAGGAAATATGGTATTAGACTACTTCAGGAAATAAGAAAAAGCCCGTGACCTATGGTAACTTTCAACCCCACATGCTTAATATAGATATGAAAAACAAAATGTCATGGGGTTGAAAACATGAAAAAATACTGTAAGCTCTCTGTTTATTTTTGTTGGTTTGTTTGTTCCATAAAGCATCTCCTTGCCCAATTGCAGTGATAATGATTCTCAAAGAAGCCTGGGCTGGGAGTCTGAGTCCTAAGCTTTTAAGTCAGAATATTTGCCTGGCTACACATCAACCAGAAAAAGAAACAACAAACTCTAGTCATGATGATGCCACATCACCACGAAAACAGAATGAATGTATTTGAACTGCAGCATCTTTGCCTCATTCAAGAATTTCCATTAGGTTTTGTTTAAACTGTACAACCTTCTTTGTGCAGGCAGAAAAGAGGCTTGTTCCATGAAAATAAAGAAAAACAAAACAATAAAAAAACTTTTAAAGCCAAAACATTTAGCTTAATCCGTCTCTAAATCCTATTACACATTCAACAAATGACAATAGTAACCCTTAGTGGCCAGAGATGAAGCAATATACTGCAGAACAAGCGGAGCTCCTCCATGGTTAGCTTAAAGGGCACTGTCAGGTTCAGAAATCATAAGTTCCTTTCTCTTTGTACACTCAGGCCTTTTCACACAGCTCTGGCACGTCATTATGCCCATGCTACAGCTTTGTCAAGATGCCAGAACAGCATAAATGAGTGTCAGACCCCAGACTTTTAAAACAGACACAATTACTTGCACCATCACCAGTGCAAAAAAGCAAAGGGATTTCTTTTTCTGGTAAATTTGACTTATTTTCATGGTGTTTTGCATTCAGCTTGGACAACAAAGTAAAGCTAACAGACATTTACAGTAAATAGGAATGAAGGAAGTTTTGCCTCACTTCTGATCGCTTACCCTCTGCAGTGCCCCAGCATTTGGACGGTAAACACTGCAGAAGAATGCTGTATTTACACAAAGATGCCATTATTGTCATTTGGTTCTGAGGCTTTTTTGTTTGTTCTTTGCCATTGTTGTTTTTTCCCCTCCCTCTCTGTCCCCCCAAAAGCCCATTCCATTTGCCTTTAGCTTTTGTCACAGAACATACATTTGGAAGCTACCCAAAGGCTTGATTTCAAGTATTTAGCATCACATACAAATAAATTAGCACCACTGAGATACTTCAATCAATGCAAAAACTGCTCCTGTAATATTGGAATGCTGATGATAGCTCCTCAAGCTGGATGTATACATGAGCGACAAGCATTCTGGTCCACATGAATGCATTTCAGAGTGTAAATGTGGCAAGAGGAAACTGAGGGTAAAGACGCCAAAACAGTCATAATCCGCTGTCATATCGTTCTCGCTCATGCACATGTGTTTATACTTTTACTTGTAAAAACTGAACAAGAAAATATTTTGAATACTTTGCTATTGCTGGGCCTCCTTTTCTTTTAGTTGCTCAGTGCAACATCCAACTGTGTGCCTCCAGCTGCTTTGCAAGAGCCTCCATGGCACAGGGCTCCCCAGCCATGAAGAGTGCTGCACGGGGAGCCACAGCACCCTGGACACTGACCCAGCACAGCTTAGGACCTCCATGGTGAGAAGTGGTCGTTTCGACCTGCTAGGAAGCTTTGCAGTAGGCTTCTGCTCTCCCCATGCAGGCTAAAGCACCCTCTCAGTTACTGGCAGGACATCTTCTCAGTTTAAAGCCATCATGAAGACCTGCAGTGCTTTTCTGATGGGCGCTCCCATACACCTGTGCCACAGAGGCTGCTCATCCTCCTTCAGCTATTTGATTGCACATCTATCTTCTTTGCAGAATGCTTCTCAAATCCTAAAATCACCTTCCTCTTCACACCTGTCCTGAGCTGGCACCACCACAGAGATCAGGACACACAGGTATAGAACAAAAAGGCTACCCTGGTCCCTAGCTACTTGTCACACAGCTGGGGGAGCAAGAGACAGCAGAAGCAGACAGGCAAGTGCCAGGAAGCCGTGGTATCAAGAAAGGAGACCCAAACCCAGCAAATGCACAGATTCTGCAGGAAACTGCATCAAATTTGGTTTGGAAGAAAACAAGAACGGAAGGGGCTATGGCAGAAAGAGCAGCACTTTTAAGAAGACACTTTTAAAGTCAGGCATCCTGGACCTCTTCCCATTTCAAAAGATCTTTTTCTGTGCCACTGGAACAAGCAACAGGGTGCTGCGGACACCACAGACGCAGATATCCTGAAACAGGGAACACTGCCAACACCAAGCAGCATAAGATCACCGTATAGGGAGGGGAAGGCGTCGGGGCTGTACCAGGCTGTATGTGAATCCAACACTGGCACTGCTGTTGGAAAGGGAGAGTGATCCACAAAGGTCTGCTGAATGCTCTGGGTTCAGCTGAGGGAGCTGGAGGAGGTTCTGGCTCTCTCATCCTGTGGAAGGACCTGATGAGCTACACAGGGCTCTCCACAAGTTGCATCAGCATCATACCCACCTGCAGAGCCAACGGCACTCACTGTGTATCTGTAGCCCTACATACATGCAGTGGATGTTGCCCAGACTTGAGCGTGAGGTGGGGTAACATTTGTCGACAGATTTCCCATCTGTCTCAGATACTAACAGTTACCTAAGCACCCCAAAAGCCACTTGAAAAGACACTTGCTCTCAAACAGCAAATTAACTAACATCCTCCAAGTCGTTATTCAAGCTGCAGTACACGCTGCTTCAAACAATGCCATTTATAAAGCAATAATGAAAGGAACTAGTCTATAAACCTTTCCTGAGCAGCAGGAGGGCTTAGGCTCCTGGGCTCACAAGCCCTCAGTTTATTTGAAGCCCATCAGACTTCAGCAAAGAGGAACTAATCAAGAGAAAGAGTAGAGTAATCCTAAAATTCTTAACAAGACACTATCAAGTGTGGGGTTTTCTCCACCTATATTGACTTTGAAAGAGACAGAAACCAGCTTTCTACCTTTACTGCAGTATTTCCCACTTGTTAAACAGAAATGCAAAGCCCAAATGTGTTTAATAAAGCTAAAATAAGCACCCTTCTTTGTGAACGAGTGAAGTAAGGATCCAATTGGCAGGCTTGCTCTCTCAGGCAAGACCCATTAATACAAAAGGGGGTTTATCTGAGAAATGTCTAAACTCCGAGTCCTAAATGGGTAATCTCAGCTGCAAAAGAAAACAAGGCTGGGGAGGTTTTTACGTCGTGACTGAGCTTAAGCTTCAAGCCTCCAGGCTAGCGCTACTCAGAGTGCTTCTGATGGGATTATTTTCTATGCAAAAAGACTGATTCATCAAAGAATTACTCGTGTCATGGCCAGCGTGCTAATTTTGATGGTCGTTCATCTGAGAGGCACAACAAACCCTTCTGAGGTGTTTTAAATGACCAGGTGCAATTTTCCTATTTTTAAATAACGCTTCACGGTTACACTGGCCAGACAAATGCCCTGCAAAGCCAGACGGGGCTGCTCCCACTGCTGCAGCCTTGGGAAGGCTTGGGGGGATCCCAGCTCCCAAAGGTGCTGCCTAGCTTTGCCTTTTCCCTTTTCCTCTCTCATTTTGAGGACGTGGGAATTCGGTCCTAGTGTCTGACAGTAGCACAAAAAGTTTTACATCAACATGCTGATGCTAATGTCATGAGATAAATTATGCATATTTAAGGCCATATTCAGGGAGCCGTACATGTAAGTGAGTCCCTACACCCAGTCAGTGGAAGGAGATAAACTCCTCACATCTGTCAAAGTTATTCCAAAGCCTTAAGTTAGGCACAGCAAGAGGTGTGGCCAGCAGGAGGGGAAGCCCTAGGAGTTATGTGGAAAACAGGTCATCTGAGCAGTGCCCACTAGGATCAAGGTGTTGCAAGGCTCAGAGTTTGGTTTCTTCTTCATCAGAGCATGCCAAAGTTAGCAGCTGCCCACCCTTTCTCTTGATCACTTCTCTACAGCCTCTCCAAAATTGTAGGATTTTATTTCAGGAATGTTGATTTTTAAAAGTCCATTCTGTTTTGGCCAAAACCGGGTAAGTTTTGAAACAATATATATCCATAAAACCTGCTGTACTTTCATGTCACCTGAATGGCATGATTATCCCCCTCCAACCACCCAACCCATCAGATTTTCCATTAATATTAATACACAAATCCTTGCAAATGCAACTCCCATTTAACTATTTAGGGCCATATTTTACAGGATGAAAGGACCAGCTTTCAAAATAGAGGAAAAATCCAGAGGACGCGACCACATTTCACAGGTCAGTGGCTGGGACAGCAGGAGCTGCTGAAGGAGAGCTGAAGGAACATACTCGCTCAGGGGCATTTTAGCACTCTTGTGATACGATACCCATATTCATCAGCATGCAACAATCCCCTCTCCAGATGAAAAACACTACAGATCATGTTCCTAATAAAACAGTCAATTTGCCTCCTTCTCTTTTTTGTTGTTGGCAGGAATTCCTTACAACCTCACCTCCCTGGGGCATGGCTTCCTCTCCCCCTTTGTCGATCAGGAGAAAACAAGGCTCTGTGCAACAACAAAGCCTTGCTGGCTGGCCTCAGAGGCGCTCATGCCAGGTTTCAGACAGACCCAGGAAATTATTTCTGGGTTAGATGCCCTGATTATCACTAAGATAGAAAAATGGATGTAGATGGGATGCAGGGTGAGAGCGCATTTCTGTCCTGATGAACACATCAGGGTGAAAACAATGACCCCTTCGGAAAACTCTAGCAAATAAGCTCTGGACAGGGCTGTCAGGCTTCAGCAGGGGAAGTCTAACTCAGCCCCCATTTCTATACAGCTTCAAAGGGTAACCATTTCAAACCTTGTGCTAGAGCTGGGCTTTGTAGCCCACTCTCAGACCACGGTCTTTGGCACACCTGCGCTGGGAAGGACCGGGTGTACTTGCTGGCTCCTATGAACTACGTGCATTCTGCCCCGCTTGGCTTAGCCAAAGCTGACCTGCAGGCTCAGGCACAAGGTTTACTTCACTTTCTGAGCTCAGGTTAAGACAGAAAAGATGGACCTGTTTGGGCTTAAAAACAAGCGTGCATCTTTGCTAAACTCACAACATAGACAGACGCAGACTGGCAAGACCTCAGCCTTCCCATTCAGCCTCCTAGAGCTGTTCTTATACACAGCCAGCCCTTGTTCCGTGCTTGCCCCATTCAGGGGGCAAGGAGATCTCACTCTGCTATGTGCAGGTACTCAGGAGTCTCAGCGTCAGTGTGGGGGATTTTATATTTAAACAAAGAATCATCATTTGATCACGGAATATTTAAAGGTCATTACTAGAAAGCAAACTACTTGAGGCTTCAGTTTTGTAGCATTGCTCAAGTATTCTCTAACATGCTTACATCTGAAACAATTCACTCTGTGTTAGCAGCCTTTTGTGTGACAATCAGACACTGGTTGTAAGGCTGTTTCCTCTAAAGGAAGAAATTAAGAGCCTGATCTGCAAAAACATGCTTGTAATTACATATATAATTGGCACATGAACTTAGAGCAATTGCATATGCAAGCTCACAACCACATGGTGATTGAGATGTTACTTCAGTAGAAGCATTTCAATTACCCCTTACCTGACTAGATCAATAGGCATCGACGATACCCTGCCCAAGCTCAGATGATGACTGATGCCATAGATGTAAGAAGAAGATGAGACAAGTAATTAGAGGAGGCTGAGATGTTTTTAAATGGTATCATTGGGGAAAAAGAAATCTGTACAACACCAAGGAGGAGAAATCACAAATAATTAAGCAAATATTAGCTTTTAAACAGCTACACCCACCCATAACAGACAACACCACAATAACTCTTCCATAATATGAGTTTCTTCTTAAGCCCCATCTGTTAGCAATTACATTATGTCTTTAAATCATCAGAGCTGATATTCCATATAACGTTTTTACTCACTATCATAACTTAGAATGTTCTCATTATTCAAATAAATTGCTAATTCTTTTCGGAATCCTGCTAAGTTACTGGACTTGGAGATGTATGCCCCAACGAGTTACCTGCGTTATAGACTCCAGCAGAACAAACGAGTGCAGGAAGGCAGAGGTGTTGATGTAACCTTGTTTACAGCACTACCCAAGAACCACATGTGAGACCTATTGGCTAATTCTGCTTTGTGCAAAAATGAAGAGTCAGCTGATTTTTGTTACAAAGAGTAGGAATCACTGCTGTTAAATAAGTGACTGTCCTGGGGGTTTTCAGAACTGCTCACATCATACTTCAACCTACTGAGGGGAGGAGGGAGTCATTGTACGAATTACTCCTGCAATATTTCATGAGCTAGTAAATTTTCTATGGAAATTATCCAGCTTGATGAAAATGTCTGTATTTCAAACCTCACAAGAGTCTGATTTAGAAGAGAAATAGTGCTCGTTTACTGCAGCTTCATTGAAGACAAAGATGGAGAGAACCTGAAGTGTTGAAATGTTAACATTCCAAGAAAACTAATTATCATATTTTCACTTGCAAACTTCAAACCTGCTGCTAATTAATCTCTGTGGAAAGGCTGTGTATGAATCAAATTATAATGTAAGTCAGATTATATGGGAAGAGATGTATAACATGCCCTGCCACTGAGGAGAAATGAAATGGATTGCTTGCACAGAAATGACAAAAAACCCAAAGAGCTTGCTCTTCATTAGTACACCGATCTGTACCAGCCAGCTGATGACAGATTCACCCCAACGGAGTGTTGCAAACCACCTTGGATTTTCAAAAGTTTGCCTGCGGTCACAAATTATCTAGATGCAAGGAGAAAAAACTATTTGACTGAGCAAACCTTGATGTGGCACTTGCAGAGTTCTGTTGTGAAAACATCTTGAGGGCGATCAAGTGCCATTAGCACATGTCAATGAAGCTTCCCATGAATTACTACAAAAATTACAGTTAAGTGTACTCCTCCTCCATCACTGTCCAACCTCTCTGACAAAACAGTTTGGATATCTGTTGAAGTATTACAGAAATTAACACCTTTCTGCCAGTGTAGTAACCAGAAGGATGTCAGAGGACAATTAATTTGGTCCATCTGCACTAATGCCTTTATATAATTCATGTATTGATTATAGGATTAAAATGATTTGTTACCATTCACTCTGGAAATACTATATTGTGCATATAATGGGGATAGCAAAGGAGACTTGAATAAATCCTTCTTGTTGAAAAGGGAAGCAAAATACATGTTTTCTAAAAATAAGGTCATGTTTACAACCCCCTTAAGTAAATTCCATGGAGTTTGACTAAATCATTTGGTATTCAATTTACAGTCTTATCATATGAAATATCACATGGCGACCAAAAAAGAAATGCTGGAAGTAGCTTACAATACTTGCCTTTGCATAGTTAGCCTTTCTTTTTTTTATTTTTTTTTTTATTCTATTACCTTATTGTCATGCAACTTTCAAATTCAGAGAATCTTGCATAGCTGTTTGGGCTTTTAATCTATTTTTAATCTTTTTTTCCTTTTCTTTTCTTTTCTTTTTAAAGATCAGATACAACATGGAATCAAGAAAGTCCTGTGCAGTGTTACTCTACTGGCTCAATTTCTAATGCTGTTTTCATTAGTCTACTTGTTGATTGTAACTGTTCTACCATTGCTACAATTTATTACAAGGCTCCTTTTTGTGTACACATCTGTTTAAGCAGTTCCACTCGTTAGACCTCTCCACCCAGGCAAAAGAAGCTTTTCCTTTACCTAGGCTGCATTACCCTGCTTTCCACAGCTTGCACATACACACTTCGTGATAAATTACTAATCAACTGTTGTGAGGTTTAATGGCATAGCTGGGTATGGTCAGCATAGTTGGCTATTCCAGATGCTTCCGACCATCCGCATTTCCCTCCTTTCTTCTTTTCACCCACCACTCCCTGTGGACTAAATACTCCAAAAGAACAACAAGCGAAGTGTTTCAGAACCATCTGGCCAATTAAATCCTACACAGTTCAAGGCCTCATCGTTTCATACAGAAATCATTTTATTTTAAATCTAAGAGGCGACAGAATGCTACACTCTTTTCTGACCTTACCTTTTGCTGTATTTTCTCTAACATCCCATTACTGGGGTTAGCCTTCCCTTTGCTCATCTCATGACTTTCAATCTCTTTTTAATCTTCAAAAAAATTCAGACTCTGCCTTCAATAATTTATCCCAGATGAGAATCTGACCTTATATACACAGATCACGTAGAAGTTCAGTGAGACATGGCCCTAGTTCCTCCCTTCTTTGCTTACACAGACAGATGGAAATTCTGGCCCTAATGAAGTCAGTACAAGTTTTGCCGTTGACTGCAAAGGGGTCAAGTATTCCCTCCTACAATTTCTGCATTATTATATTATTTTTATTATTATATCTGCAATATTATATTAGATTATTATTATAACAAATTCTGCAAAAGGTGATTATTTCTTATTGCCTAGTCTTGCCATCTCAACGTGCTGAGCTGAATTGTCTTGGACTAGAGGCATGGTTTACTAGTTAAAACAATTATGCATTACCCCAGATCAACATAGTGATCTATTCATACTGGCACTTAAGGAATTAAATTCTGTATTACTGCTAATTTATCTGGATATGATCAAAGTCGGTTTTGCTACTGCTTTCTGGTCTTCTATGCTACTCTTGCAGCAGATTTCATTTAGATCCTTGGTAGAACCTAAGTTGCTGGAGAGACTGTACTGAGGTCCAGTGAACAGCTTCAGAATATTTACATGGATTAAGGTTAGGAAAATGAAACCTGATAGTGAACTCACAAAATTCTAGGCTTCTAAAAGATCACTGAAACTAGTTCAGGGGAAAGAAACCACAAATCAAAATTATGAGACCACATCTTCTACTGCACCTTGAGTGATCTCAGCCATTTGTTATTTTTTCAAGCTATAATACAGAGTAGATGAGGTAGAACTTATATATACAGTATAACTCACAGTCAGAAAGAGTTTGCAAACAGGAAAGAGGAAATTTACACTTTCTGTTTTTTGCTTTCTCTATGTATTTTCATTTCTCAATTTGCATACGAGTGATATCTGAATCAGCAGTTTCAGAAGAGAACTCATTTAGGGGAATCAAAAGAAACTCAACTTATAGTGCTTTTTTCACCATCAACTTCTCTTATCTGGTGTTTCTTTCAATTTCTTTCCATTTTCCTTGGCATAGTTGTGTCTTCTGCACAAAGTCCTGAACCACTTTCCATTCTTTTCTCCTATGACCACCTTGCTTTTTGCTGACTTTTCCTTCAGGACCCCACAATTCTGCACCATGGTATTACCCTTGCAGCACATTCCTTCAATGTTTTGTTTGATTTTTTTAAAAAAATGAAAACACCCCTGCAACTTTTCACCTATCTTTTGGAAATCAAACTTCCTGAAGGGCAACAGCAAAATTTCTGTTTGTGTCCATGTGAAAAATTCACCCTGCGGCTTCAGGGAGATCAAATTTAAGATGATCAGATCTATTAGATCCACAGAGACAGGCTGACTTTCTTCAGAATTTGGCCTGGTCACACCATCCATTTTTAGATGTGCCCGTTCTCCAAAAATTAGCAAGAAATCACACTCAGAGTAGTGCTAAACCTTCAAACAGAAACTACACTGGTTGTGCTGTCAGTATTTTATTTAGCCTTTTTTGATCTACACTAGGGTCTACTTACACAAGTGAAACCAAAGAGCCTGAAGCTGGAATTTTGGATTGGGGTGGGTAGGGGATCCTCCTTTTCCTGTTTCCAATATCCAACTTCAAGAAGTGACGTGCCTGTTTCCATTTCTGACCACCTGTTCTGCGCCGCACTTGCCTCAGTGAAGCGTCGGCTCTCAGAGGGCTTCAGTCTCCTTGGCTTCTCCCTATCCATCGCCCACCTGGCTTTGCACCCAGGGTTCAAACTCCACCACGGGAACAAACCCAGGACCGTAAGACAAGACAAATTACAGTGATTTCAGGTGCGGTTCCACCTGCCTTCAGCAGCCTCTACCTGTGGCCAAGCGGCTTTGCTGCAGCACAGGCTACCTGGAAGCTCACAAAGCTTCCTACAAGACAAGATGAAAAGTGAACCTCCTCATGCTAAACGGGTTAAACAACCTGCTCTCTACCAGCTCTTGTAACACCGACACATCCAACATCATTTTCCTCTCTTGCCACTGCTGATTCCACTAGCAAGGGCAGGTTTTTGCCCTCAACTACTCACAAGTAATTAATGCATTATTGAACAGGAATAAATAGATAGCAATTAAATAACAAGTATTAATGACTTATTTATTAACATATTAATAGTTGGCCTGAGAGTAATAAATGCAAATTAGTGTAAAGTGGTACCAAAAATTGTGTCGATAATAGGCCCTGAAGTAATCTTGTGTGTTCAAGATAATTACAAATATATTTTCCTTTCAAAAAACTACTGCCGGGTAATTTTTTATGGTTTGCTATAATATCATTTTAGAATTAGAAAATTAGCCCTAGTCTCATTAAAATAATTTTGCAGTGCATCAGGCTTTATTTCAAGTGTACATTTCACATTGTCTTCTTGCCTATAGAGCTTGTATTATATTTTTTCCAAAACACTCTCTATATGCAAACCTTTTGGGCCCATGCTTGGAACACCAATGCTGTTGTTTCAGCTTACTGCTGCTACAACTTTGCTCCTTGTCACTGTTAATATGTAAAAAGTCCCACTGCAAGCAACGGTGGTCCCCTGAGGGCTAAATCCAGCAAAAAATCAGAGGGCCAGACCCTCCCCTTTTTACCCCGGCTGACCACAATTCACATGTTAAATAGTTCAGAGGCCTTAAAGGTGAGCAAAGCGATGCGCTGGGCTCTGCAGACCTAACCACTGACCTAGCCACAACAGATCCCACTCGGGAAACCATCCCTGGTCAGAGCTTGTTGTACTAGAAATACTCTCCTCCCCTCTACCCACCCACTCTTTTTTTCCCAAGCTCTTATTTTTGGGGGCAAAAGGAAACCCTACTTCATACTTTGGCTCTGAACGGTTACTTAACTTGGGGAAACGGATTACTCGGTGAGGACAGCAAGACATCGTCACTTCTGTCAGGTGTAGAAAAAGAAAAAGGCTTGGCTAAAACCACGAGTCCTGACCTCAACGCTGATCTGCGGTTATCAAGGGCAAGTTAATGTGTTCCTGCCTGCCACTGGTCCTGGTATTCTTGATGCTAAAACTTCACATACCGTTTTTTAACATGTGCCCACCTCCAATAAAAGCTCAGTCAATAAGTATTCAGCTCTGCCTCCACATTTACAATAGCTTAAGGAATGGGGGTCCAGGCTCACTCCCAGCAGAGGCTGCCCATAACACTGTTTCTGCAAATGTTTGTTTCTACAAATTTTCCTGTCTGCCTCTGTAGGTGGCATTTTGACTTCTTTGCAGCTTTCCTCATTAAAGGCGTTGTAAATGACTTTTTTCCAAAATAATCGAGTGTGTTTCTGTACGGTGCAGGGCTTTGGTGGCTCTCTCCCCACAGTGACTCCCAAAGTGCTGCGTAAATGTGATTGTGGCCATGTAATCTGTGTACCTGGAAATATAATTCGTTTTGTTGCTAATGAAGGTCCTACGGCACAAATTTATTAAAGGTATACTTTTCCATGGGATAATAATTGGGTCGATAATATTAAACTCATAGGCTCATTATTTAATTGCAAGGGCAGATTATGAATAAAGCTTCTAAAATGTATTTTAATGAAAAACACTACATCCTGACCTAATCATATCAACCTTATGCTATCTAATTAAGGATGCAAAAAATCATTAGAGTTGCAAAATATTAGTTCCAGCTCCATCAGGCTGCTAGCTGCCCCTTCATGAATATATATATTTTTTTACTCTATGATAAATAGTTAATGAGGTAAAAATGACAAAATTTGCATGTAGGCAAATTAGTTTAATAGAGTGATGTCTTCCTGGTCTACAGAAAGTGACCTTTTTCCTATCAAAAGAATGACTAAAAATACTTTGAAATGATGGCATGGATGTCATTCCACAAATGACAAATCGCTTCTCTGAACAATATAAAAATTATAAAATGCAATAACCTTAAATTCTCATCATACTGTAAATGTGTCCTCTGCTGCTGCATTTATCAATTTAATAAAAGGAAATTAAGCATATTATAAAATACCCATTTATGGGGCAATTTTTAATCCAGGGAATAAAAATGAGAAGCACATGGTTAATAGCAAGAAAATATTGCAAAAACGTAGACCTATTTTTTCCAGAAGGTTTGACTGACTATTTACTTGAATGACCTCCATTTAAAATATATTTTTTATACAGAGTGATGTAAGATATGGCAGTCTCATGCTTTCCTTTATAAAAATTGCTCACAGTTAATTTGGTATCTTATTTAAAAATTAACACATTAATAATGCACGCAATAAGGCCTAGTGATGTGTCTTCCATACTGATTACTTTGTACAATTAGACATACAAAAAGAGAGGGACAAGATAAATACCTTATGCAAATTCATGGCAGGAAAAAGGGTCCTTCAGTGGCTGCAATGCCTTGGAGCATAAAAGACCTGAAAATACAGTCCCTGGTCTGTCAGGGAGATGCTCTATGTGGAGAATGTATTTCTGGAACGGAGCAAGTTTTTGTTACAGATCTAGATTTGCCAAAGAGCTAGCAAAACTTGGTTTGATGGTTCTCTTTTGCATCAAAATAGTATAAAAACACCAAAAAAACCCCAAAAATGGAGCAGAAAGGGTAGATTTCAGGTTTCTGAAGAACACTGGTTCTTTTTTCACAGTATTCATGTTCCGTACAGATAGCTTGGGATGTTTGGACAGTAGTCTCCGCTCACAGATTTCCCTCATTGTGAAGCAGATCCTGTACCTGCTGAAGGAGATGGTCAAGCTCCTGCTGATGCCCATGCCGCAAACCTCTACACCCTTTCCACTTCACTCCTGTCTGCTTATGTTGTATTGTCTGCACCAGCATGTCCCATAGAGACCAGGAACGTTTAACACTTTCACAGCCTGGCATTGGATTAGGGCTGGTACAAAGGAAAAGGCGTGAAATCTGCGCGGATGTAGGTGGAATAGGGATCGGAATCTTGGGGACTTAAAGGCAAAAGCGTCGGTCGCTCCACTTTGCGGAATGCAGGGCGCAGTGCTGCCTGTGCTGCACAGGGCGTCCTCCCTCTGCCCTGCACCATCCCCACTGGCTCTGGGATCTGGCTGAGGCTGGGCCCCTTTTTAAAGGCTCTCAGACGAAGCGTCAGGTACCCACATTTCAGTTTGGTGTTTCACACATGCCAAGCTGCGTATCGGGAGCAAAATGAGGCACTTCCGTACGCCTGTATCTATGGGTCATGGTTTTCAGTGTTCTGAAGTATGTCTTGTTATAGCAGTGCACAAACCAAATCCCTTCTGTTCAGGGACAGACTATTTGTATATAGAGAAGTAATTTTTCATTCCATTCTCTTCCATTTGTCTTTCCCCCCTCTTCTACCCCTTCCCTCCCCATGTCTTTCCCCCCACCACCACCACCTTTTTTTTTTCTTCCTCTCATTCAGCTCTTTCTGTACTGCTGCAAAAAATTATATGCTGGTAATCTCATTAGAAATGTATTCAGCACTTGAAACAGGAAAGTACTTGTTCACAGTTGCCTTATTCACCACTTTTTCCATATGGCATTGGTAGTTTTGGCATGTAAGATGAAGTCCACTGTGTATATTCTTGGTTTGACCTTACTTAACTTCTAACAAAGGTAATACAAACCAACCATCAGTGGCTATTTGACTTAATGTAGAAAGATTTTAAGTGAAATAAAAAAGTCATTTTGCTTACTGGGGTAAAGTGCTATCTGTACAAAAAATGGGAATGTCTGAGGCAGGTGGCTGCGGTAGCTCATTCACTCCTTCAAACCTTTTCCCTCCCCTCCCTTGAAATGCAATGTGGTGCTCTGCAGTTTCCCACAAAAATTAAGCTTACTGAGTATCTGCTTTTTCATTCAATTGGCACATTCACCTTTTTATTTTTCCTTTCAGGGTCCAAACTGTCATCACGAAAAAAAATGAGGAAAATAATTACAGCTGTGGCAGATGTTTATAACAGTGACAACTGTGGCTATATATTTATATAAACTGCTGATCTTTTAGAGGTAGCTATAGAGACTTGAAAAACCTGCAGACCCTAATCTGAAATCACTTGTTCCAGTGGGTTAGAAAAGCAAACAAAACAAACAACTTGTACATGATTAAGAGGACTAATTTCCTTCCTATCTGAAATCTGTTCATTTTTACATTGAAGCAGGAGAGTTACTGAACAAAGCATTGTACACAGAGGCATTCATAGATGTATAAATCCAATTGATGAGCACTTTAACAATTGTCCAAGAGCTATTTTTTTTTTTTAATAAGATATTCTCTGAAAACGATTATGACCAGAAGCCTTATTTGTGGATGGCATCCCCAACACTGGACATTTTGCAAACACAGATACATCTTCTGCACATCACAGCTTAAAGCCTGCGTATGGGACTAGAAGCTAGTGGTTTAATGGAAAAGAGGAATTATTTTGATAGCCAACATAAAACATACCAGCTTCAGACCTCTCCCACCTCCCTCCACACATTTCCAACCCAGCCCACTCCTCTGGGTGATCCTGGAAGGAGAGCATGACTATCACATCTGACTGACCAAACACACACCCCCTCCTCAGTGCAGCCCCATCCGTGCCCTTGCAGGAGTCAAATTCTATTTGTCCATGGAGCTCCCCAGCTTGCTGAGCTGCCTGAGAAATTGTCTGGGACAGTACTGACATGTAAACAGGTAGGAAGTCTCTATGACCCAGTCAAGAATCACCAGATGGCATGGATAATTCTTGACGTCAGTGATGCTGCTAAACCTTTGGATGCTAAGCAGATTGTAACCCCTCAGGATATTTAGGCAATGCATACAACTCACAGAATTCTCCTGAACATGCTTCTCAGCTTCACCATTCTTAGAAGCACCCTAAGAATAATTTTCTTGTTTATCTAGGTCCTTTTAGGTAATATCCAGAAATACAAAGCATTAATGTAGACCAGTATGTCACAGACGCCTTTTGGAGATTCTGTTCGCCACTCACCATCCGCCTTTCACCGTTGATTCCTCTCCACTGCTCAGCCCTCTTCATAATGTAGCTTAGCTCCTGACTGGAAATCTCCAAGTCCAGTGGAACAAAGAATGCACCTTCCTCACCGTGGGTGCGTTGAAACAGATCCAACAGCCAGCCTTCGCGATGTAGCCTAAGGATAGGAATGACACATTTGGTTTGTCTTTGAAAGGCCTCTTCATGCAAAAAAGAAAAAGGTGTCTTACCCTTCTGTAACCTTCTAAATCTTGGGTTTCCCTTCATGACTTCTTCACCCATGAGTAAGAAGCTTCTTTCCCACAAGTTCTCCAACATACAATCCTCCAACCCTCTGGAGACTTTACAATATCTGAATCAAATCATGTAAACTTAAGCAGCAATTTCTTTTAATTATTTCAAGATACTGACTTCCCCAAAAGATCCTGATCTTCCTTTCCTTCAGAAACATCCAGTGTCTGCCCTTAGCATTGGTCTGAGTAACTAATTCCAGTGCTTACATGGAGTACCTCAGGCTCCAATGGAAGTCCTGCTGTGCCAGGGTTCAATAACAGACAAACCACATCATATAGAAAGGAACCACGCACTATTTTATTTTTTTTTTCAACCCCAAGCCTGAAGTCTATAGAATCTAAACCTCTCTTGATGTTAAAAAAGTTCATTTCATTTGCCGGCTTTGTTTTTCTATGACTTTTCTGTGCTGTGGTAGGGAATTGAATAAGCACTACACAGTAAAATTCTCCACCACAAGAAAGGCTTGCTGTGTGGTATTTCTTAATGTAGGTGAAACCAAGAAATATTGCGAGGCTTTTGGAAAAGCCCAGTGTCACATTTTTAGCCTTAGATGAACTTTAAAACTTCAAAACATGGCTGTTTAATTCAAATGGAACCTCTTCAAGTTCATCTCTTTTGCATCCAACTTTTAATCCAAAACCAGGGGTTCAGAAAATAATGATCATAAAATCTCAGTCTTGGATAATGAACCGAGGTCTTTCCTTTTATACCCTTTTCCAAGGTAATACTTTATTACAATTCAGCCATTGCTTGATGCCAGTCTCAGCTTTTCCACCCTTCCCAGAGACCGGCTGGGTAGTCCTGAGAAGCGCAGGGATTACTGTGTGACGGCGCAACCAACAAAAAGCCCAGAGCTCTGTGGGGCTGTACAAGTCCTTCATTTCTTGGCAGGTGGGTGAGAGAGCACAGGCATCACACCTTTGACACTCCATTCTCTCATCCTTCCCGTGTACAGCAGCAGCACTAGACTCAGTTCTTGTGTCTGATCCTTATTCTTGGGTCTCGTATTGGCATGTCCGTGCTAACCAACGTGTGCACGAGTGGGGTGCAGTGGATCGTTTCGGTAAATCAGAATGAAGTTCACATTTACACGAGCTCTACATCTCACCTTATAGGGCACATGGGAATTGCAGAGAAGCACACTCAATAAGCTGCTTAGCACCATTTTGCCCACAACTGAGATTTAGTGTGGAACAGAAATAAGGAGATGCACCAGCAGATAGCTTTTCAAATTGATCTTTAGCTCTCTCTTCAAAGGGGAGCGTGTACCTTAGGGTCAGGCTCGATATCCAAGAGCTTCTGTGATGGAGCAGCTATTCTGATACTGAAATCTGGCAGCCTGGCTTAACATCAGATTAGGGATTTATGTCTCCCGCTTTGCTGCAAAGGTGCTCTCTGTGCTTTTTTCCCCACCCTTCTTTTTTGAAACGTTCCTTTTTGAAGCTGCAGCCCTAAATTTGATGTAGTTTCCAAGATGTCATTTTGGGATTCTCTTATCAAAAGAGGAGAGCAGCTGGAAGATAACCTCATTGACATGTAGGTAGTCCTCGGAATATAAACACACTGACTAGCAAGAAATAATACAAAAATCTCTAAAGTGTGAAATGTAAATCAGTGCTAAGGCAGAGTAGGATACTAAGGTATCTTAAAACATGCTACAGAAGAGAATTTTTTTTATAAATAACTAACACCCTTCATGGAGTAATTTTCAAAATTCCACAGTGTCTTCAAAAAAAGCTTGTCTCTCAGTCCCTGGGTCTACATTAGGTTTTCTTTTTACACAAAAGATAGGTTTTTGCAAACATTGACTCAGAACTATCTTGTGATGAGTTGAAAAACTAGAAATCAAGCTGGTGGGCTTTCTGGCCTTCCACTCATCTTGAAATGATAATATCCTATGGTGTTTGTCTTTGAAATTCCAGGTCAGCAATTTAAATTACTTGCCACTTATCTTGCTAAACAAGAAAAAGACCTTGCCATTTATTTAAGCTCACTTAATGTAACATTCTTATTTCAAATGAAGTAAAATTTAATGCAGTTAAATTACTGTCTACTTGCTGCCATAAACATTTTCTATATGAAGATTTTAAGCACATGGTTATAAACAATATAATTAACTTTGAATTAATTAAGAATCATGAAGCCTGTCTTCCAGCTTTGTTCCTTTTGCCCAAAAGTACTCAGCCTTCTCCTATTACCTGCTTTAACTTCTCTTCTTTGGCATAAAAACTAATAAAACACTTCTTCTTGTATCTTAACATGGCTTTTTATAAATGTGACAGTAGTAATTTCTATTGCTAATGCAATAAAGAACGGAACAAAACTCCAATGTCATTTTCTAGAGACATGAGACCCAGTATAATACCTTGCAAGTTCATTTATTTATCAGAAAGAACAGAAAACATTGAAATGATTTGCTATCCAGAGTCAGATCAAAAACTGGACCGCTCAAAAACTCACATAAACCAAAAATTGAAGGGTAGTTCAAGTGGTTTAAAACAATTCATTACATCTTCACTTGAGCCTTTCTCATCCTTTTTTTTTTTAAAAAAAAAAAAAAACTAAAAAATATAAAAATAATCTTGCTGTTAACATTAAGGATTTAGATTTTTGAAGTTTCTCCCCAGAAAATATTTCAATACCAGGAAATTTAGACTTTCCAGCAGAGCCTTTTAGTTGAGATGGGTTTTCATTTTCTCACAGTGCAGAAAACAGTTCACTCACAAATTCCTGACTGTTTCTAATGTCTAGTAGAACTAAAATGAAGGAATTGCAACCAGTGCCACTTCATTTTTCCAAAAAGTATTTAGAATATCCCTCCATGCTAGGTATAATACAGACTCCCAAGACACCCAAGGGGAGCCAGATCTATTGAGGTATGTTAGTTTGTAAAGACACAAATAAATGCCTACTGCTGCTTATCCCCTGCTCATGATTTCATTAGCTACCCGGTTGTTCATCAGTGCTCCATGAAGCTTTTTAGCTGTGGAAGAAACAGATTCTTCCCTTACTTGCTTTGGTGGTCTGGTGGGTTTACTGTTCTTATCTCTTTTCTATACACTGCCAAACACTTCTGCAAAATGGCAATTGCTGAGTAGTTCTAACCCATGGCACCAGCTCCAACACCCAACAGCTGAAGCCTTCCCTGTGGACCGGTGTCTTAAGGCTCCCTCAATATTTATCTTTGTTTACCTTACAAGACACAGATGTGGTGGATACCTGTGTAAAAAATATGTTTTCTGAGTCAAGCAACATCACATTTGAGTATCTCTGACATATAACACCTGAGAAATATCGACACAAAGGGATACCACTGCCTTGTTTACAATACTATTTTCTCTTGAAAACAAATGCTGTTATATCAATACTCAGGAAACAATGCCATAAATTGCACATATGTTTTCCTTAAAAACATTTTAAAAGGCTTTAGTGCTGTCATTAGTGAACTGACAGTGTGCTGCTCAGGAGTCCTAGCCAGGTCCAAGTTTCCCACTGTGCTGGGCTGTGGACATACAAGGAAGAGAAAGTTGATCCAGTTTCAGAAGCTCATATTTTAACTTTACTCTGCTCAAACTCCAGTATTCAAAATGTTTCTTTTTGTTATCAAGAACTTCAAAGACCTTATGCACTGTAACAGATTTTGTTATCTTCCCTTTGCTTTTGTATTTTGCTATAAATCATTTTTAAAATGTGTCGTACTAAGACAACTTTTTTCCCCTAGTAACATTTTCTCCCCACCCCTTTATTGGAAAACATTATGGGAAAATTGATCCAGAAGGAAAGGAACCTTTGATGATCTTGCACCTGTTCCCCAGACAATGAAGATGTTGGTAATATTCTCATAAAAACCTGCCTTACAAATGTTTTAATTTAAATTAATTTTCCTGAGTAATAAACGACAGCAGCTAAAACTTATGAAGCTATTCAAAACTATTAAGTCAATGATTAAGAAGGCATTAACATCTCAAAAACTAATTAACTAGACTACCAGTACACTGGAGTTGTGTACAGCTTCCAGGAAAGCAGGAGCTTTGAAATACTTTGCAAAAATTTAGATTGCCATTTATCTTTTTTCTGCCTGCTGCAACAGAGTTTGCAGAAAGGAGACCGAGGGATGATTCTGTCAGATGGAAGGCGTCTGCTGATCTTTTCTATTCTTACACCTGCCTGCATCTTGCCTTTGTGTATGGCTTTTTGTTGGTGTTTGCCACTACTCAATGTTTATCACTGGGTGAATCCAGGGCCAGCACAAAATTCATACTGATTATAGATGAATCTCTCTCTCAAAAAAAAAAAAAAAAAAAAAAAGGCAACACACTTTTTCATTCTATATATTAGACAACCTATCTGTTTCGTTTTCAATGTCCCTATTGACTGTACAGCTAATGGTGCCTGCTAGAAAGGTGGCAAAAAGGTAGTTGGTCAAATTTCAAGATGAACTGAATATTGATATTGGGCTAAAGTCACGGAAAATTTATTTGGACTAAGTCATACGGTGGGTTAAACCCTCAGTTGCATCAAGTCAAAAATCCTGTATCATCAAAAGACTGTAAGAGTCTGTGGGCCAGTGCAGACTCAGAGATTTTGCACTTCACACCGTGTGTAACTTTCTGATTTTTTTCTATTTCTCACAAAAACCCTGCTGGGAAGACTAAAGACCAATGTCTTCCAAAGTACCTAAATAAAAGATACACACACTTTAGAGCTTAAACCCTTGACACAGACACCATTGTCTGAAGCCAAAGAAACAGAGGCTTCTATGGTCTGTGAAAAATCATTATATCAATTGTGGTCCTGTTGAGGAAGTGTCTCCCTCTCTGACTTGCTGTGCCCCCCACATACCAGTGTATTAAAAGTTAAGCAGGAGCTAACTCCTCCTTGATTGCCTGCAGTTCTGGGCTCTGGATATGTGACATTGATATGTCTTTTCTGATGTCATTTATTTCATCTTACAGGAGAAGGGGCTTGAGCCTAAGCTCCTAAGGGAATAATGAGATAAAGAGATATACCTTAAAAAGTACAGGTACAACACTGTCGATGAGATGATGAACAGGATTGTATAAAGTATCACAGTGATTAAGGCACCAGGAATCCACGACCCCTCTGCTCTTAGGAAGACCCAGGAGAGCTTTGCAGCATCAGCAATGGGTTTCTCTGCACTGTTCCCAAGTCGCTGTCATGGGAGAAAAAATCAACATAAGAAAACGGCAAACTCGATTAAAGTGTTCACCTCCAGACACAAAAGAACCTGAATTTCTTTATAAGAAGAATTTAGCTGTGATTTTTGGGGCACACAGCTTGAAGCTTAAGAGTTTGCTACACAGAATTTGAATTTAACCAAGAGATGTGAAATTTCTGGCTTATTTTAGTATGATTAAAATCTACCCTCTAGAGGTAGCTTATTGAGCAAAACCCATGTCACAGTGAAAATACTCAACAATATGAGCTTTGTTAACATATTTTAGGAGAAGTGGATGGGGAAGAAGGCTGAAATTTACCTTATTTCAATGACCAGAGAGGCAACATATTGAATGATTTATGCTGTTGTTTTTAGGAGTGCTGAGTGAGCGGAAAACACCTTTGCCAGTGTATAATTCCAAACTGACCAGTCTCAAAATGACTTGCCCTTGTCAGAAGAAAAATGCTCTTTCCTACCCGACTCAGCAAGTTACCCATACATCATTTTGAACACGTGCACTTTGAAGGGTGTATACACACCAGTTCCCAATTTCAGTTCAGCTCAGTGTTTGGTGCTACCACTGGAAATCAAAAGTGGCCATCATGTTATCTGAAATGCCAAACGGAAGCGGAGGGCATCTGTGCCTGGTGCTAGCTGACACCTAGCACAGCTTTTCCACTAGCCTTGCAAAACACAGCATCGGTCAAAGAAGGCAGCGGAATCACAAAGCTTGACTGAGACCCAATGAGGTGAGAAAAATGGAGAAAGCAATTACAAGTAGATCAACAGGGGACACCAGCAGGGTTTTGTTAAGTTTTGCCCAAAGGGGTTGACCTTTTTTTCAGAGCAAAAGAGACAAGTTCCCCCTTAAGAAGCAGTATTTTGTGTACATGCGTTCTCAAGTCTGTCTGCAACCTTTTAAGTTGGAAAATCAGATATTCCCCTCATCCCTCATTCCTAGTGTCCAGTCAGTCCAGTTTGGGAAGCCACAAAGAACAGCCTGTAACATTGAAGAACCAAAAAGCATCAGAGTTATTTTATGATACAGCCCTCTAATTTAATTTCTTCCTTTTCTAAGAATAAATTGAGACACAATAAGACTAACACCTCTGAAGAGACCTGACTGCTGCGGTAGATTTAATTGGGAATAAGACTGTTTGTATATTTTTGCAAAGATTCACAAAGAATCCTGAAGGTTCCGTAGCACTCTATGTTTCATTAAACTTCCAGTAAAACATGGGAAAATATTTTCCAAACATCTATTATTTTCTTTCTTTTTTTTTTCCCCATATCTAGTTCTCAAGAACTAGCTACTGTATTGACATATTATTGCCCTCTGCTGGATCGATTTAGAAGAATTCAGCTACATACCACAGGTCTTCTACTACTCAGAGCTAAAACAAATTTCTCTCTTCATTTTTTTTTTTTCTTTTTAAAGTGACCCAGTGAAATCCATGTCCGTATTAAATCACATTGACACATTTTGCAAGGACGTGAAACTGCACCACCAACAAATCTAGAGTTTATCATTCAGAGAGGGAGTCTGTGACCTTTAGGCTTCAAGAAACCTGCACCTTCCTGACCAGCTTGCCTGGACTAATCCTTAGGAAGAGTTTAAACTTTCTCCCCATTTTTTACTACCTTCACAGTGATGTGTGTAATAAAGGAAAGACAATTCCAAGTTCAATGATGACCTATACAAAGGCTGAGATCCTTGGGTATATTTCTGTTCTCTCTCCACCCTTTGCAACACTTTCAGTTTTCTGTAATGGAAATTACAGGTCCCAGGAGACAGCTACTGGCATATAAAGCCTAGTCACTAATTCAGATCTGTCCATATTCATTACAAAAGATTAAAATACTCTGGTTCTGTTCTACCTTTTCTTGAAAAAAAAAAAAAAAAACGGCTGCCTCCACTGCTTCCTTACTGAAGAGACTGTCTACCAAGGAAAATCCCCTGCACAGCAGTCACGTACTGACATCCCTCCAGAGAGGCAAAAGTCTGAATGGCATATAAGAATAAATTTCTCTCTTATCCAAGCAGTTCTTTCCAGCAAGGCAAATGGGGGAAATGTACCTTTCTAACTGTTTTTACTAGCAAAGGGAGTGTGTCAGTCCTGTGGTCCTCGAAGTCATGATCCAAGAAAGGTGTCTTCATTTTAAATCGTTTAAATAACATTTGTCAACATCTATCTCAGGTGCTTATCACACTGCAGGGTGACGGTCATGTAAGCGCTTTGCAGTCTTTAATGTTTTTTATGATGACACATATCTGTGTGGCTGAAGAGGTGTTACTCTGCATTTTACAAGCTACAGAGAAATGAGTCGACTGGTCTCCAGAAAGCTCTGGCAGAACTGGAACTTGAAATGTATTCTCCAAAATCATAGGGAAGTTTCCTATCCCTGGAACATCCTTTTACAAGCTGACATTAAACCAAACCTGAAATCAGACATCTGACATAGTATCTTGAACTATGACTCGAAACCCCCCAAAATATGCAACTGCTCTCTAGTCTTCTCTTAACAATAAAAAACATTAGTTAGTAAACAAAGCAACGCTTGTCTCCAGGGCTATCTGTCATCTTTCATAACTATTAAGGCCATTTAGGATACTAAAACACATTCTAGCACTAAAATAACTCACATTACCACAACACAACATTTTTAAAATGCCTGATCTAAAATAGATTGGCAAGTAAATTTGAAATAGCTGCTGAAAGAATGCCAGGAGAGAAAAAAATACAAATGCAATAACGAAAACACATGTAAGAGATATAGTTTCATTTTGGAAAGGATACACACAGTATATTGTGTAATACTTGAACAAATGAGTTTCTACCAAAGATAATCTTGGAGGGTAAAACTGCCAAATTTTCAGTATGAAGTAGGAAGAGAGGTGTGCTTTTTTAATGCTGTAATGAAAAACTTAATTACTTTATTCGTATCTCATGTTTCCCCCTGACCAAGCCCTGTTTGAAATTGATAACGAATCCAGTCTGACTAGAACTGAGTGCAGCTCCACTGAAGTCAATAGCAACAATTTTCTCAATGCAAGTGTGGGAAAGACAAGGTAGACCTCAGCCTTTCCTCTAGTTCTTATGATTAAACCTGTATTGGGGGAGGGGGGGGAGGGGAGAAAATCCTTTTAAATATTTAAATATTTCTAGCCTGGATGTTGGGGAAATACTTCTTTTTTCTCCTAGGGAAAAAAAACATCGGAATGATTACAATTAAAATTAAATTCTGTGCATGTTTTACACCATGAAATTAAAAAAAAAAAAAAAAAAAAAAAAAAAAACAAACCAAAAAACACAGGCTGTTCAAGTGAAAAAAGTGAAAACTACTGTGTTGCCACATGCTTAAAATATTGCAATTACCTCCCAAGTAGGCTCAAATTAAGTTTCTTGAACAGCTGAATTTTAATTTGCTTAACCACTGTGATGGGAAACAGCATGTAAACAGTGGAAAATCACATTTTGAGAGGACCTCTTAAAAGCAAAGCACAGGTTAGCAGGTGAGGAACCAAGAGACCTGAGAAAACCTGATCCACAGCAAGGGCTGTGGATTACTGCTTGATCTGGAGTGAGCACCAGAAACAAAGATGGCTCTGAAAGACAGACAAGGGCAGAAGAACCTCAACACCACATGCCCAGAAAAACTCTGAGTGCCCTGCACCCATCAAAGGGTCCCTGTGTCACCTACACAGGGAGAGCCAAAGCTGAAACACGTGTTCTGGGAGATGCAGCATTACCTGGGATGTGATAAAAGTCCTCAGCTGCCATAGCGTAGGTGGGCTACACAGCACATACATAGGCACAGGTGAGAGCTGGAGCTTTGCTGTCATACTTTTACATATAAGGAGGCTCTTGCCTTAAAGACGTCTGTCTTTCAACCTCACAAGTCTTTTTAGGTGTGCCAGCAAATTATATTAACTACCTTGCACGTCAGAGAAGTGCACAATAACCTCTATTTTTGCATTTTGCCTATTTCAGTGCTCAGAAAAATCTGAAGCACTAATAATCAGGACTGCTCATTAACCCACCTCCATTAACATCCATAATTGCAGTAATCCTTTTCAAAGCAGATGCAATCACTCCACTGGTGGATTTACTTTCTTATCTCCATATAAGGCTTGTACAGTGCTCTTAATTTTATGCAGAAACACAGTGACTCCATTAGATGGGAATTTTGTTAATAAAAAGGTAATGTATAACATTATTATTTAATTTCTTTTTAACTTTCATGTTCCATTGCCAGGGGTGGAATTTCCTATCTTTCAGTGATTCACTGAATAAAACAAACTTCTACGTCAAGGTCTCATGTCCAAGTTATTTTAAGTGACTCACCCCCAGGAATGAATCCACTACGAACACTGCCAAGGGGTCTAGCACTGTCCAGAGTCCCATAGCTATGATAAACTTTGACAAGAAGGAAGGGAATGAGTCAAACAGCTGCTGACAGCCCCATCTGATCAGGACCATAAGAAGCAGCCCTGCGTTCAAGGTTAGGGGTCCCACCACAACCATGACCAACTCTTCACTGGTCTGCAGCAAGGAGTTCTGGTAGCACAGTTTGACAGTGTGAGGGAAAAGCTGGAATCTGTAAAGAAGCAAAAGGAGAGAGTTTGTTTGTGGTTCTGGGCACACTGTCAAAAAAAATGGAATTATGCATACAGCACGTTGCGTTGTAAAGTTGCATCCCATCTTGGTCACTACTCTCTGACTGAAAACTACTCAAAAAAATAAACTTTTTCTCCTTCTCCTGCCTCTGCATCCGTTGATCCCCACTGACTTTCAGTCAGTGGATGCACATCCAGGCTGTAGAAATATATACATATAATATAGAGAGACATCAGCTCTCAGAAGCACTGGTGTGAGCACAGGCCCAGGAGCCCACCCCTCTCTGCATGCTGCAGCACCTGTGGACACTGCACAAAGCGGAAAATGTGGCATGGAAGACATGTCTTTTGGCATCCCTAAAGTGACTGCGAACATCCCTCTTGCCACCATGGGATCGTGGGTTCTGAAAAGCTCACAGTGAGCAAATTCATTGGCACCGTAGGAGACGGGAACTGGATGGTGTTGTGAACTACATGTGGATGCTGAAATTTAAGGCAAAAATTGCTAGTGACTTAAATTTTACTTCTAACTAAAGGTGAAGTGGTTTGATCCTCACTTTGGTTCTGACTCATGAGTGTTGCCACTGTACTCGGTGAGACTAGAGAGTGCTTGAGTCAGTCTCATGTTCTGTGGCACACAGCTACAGACGGGGATGCTGGTCCAGGGCATCTTGGCTTGTGAACATTATTCTTTCTCTAGCTGACTGCCTGGGACAGCTGTGATTAGTGGCTTCGAACATGACCACCTCTCTCACACACGTTGTTTCCTTCTGTTGTGTTTCCTTTGCTTTCACAGACTTGATGCTTGGCCTCCCAGAAGTTTTAATGCCAGCTGGCTGAGCCCGCCCGGGCTGTGCAAGGCCAGGAGCGAGAGATGGCTGGCTTTGCATTAAGGTCTAGAAGACCACCCTGGCAATACCCTGCACTGTCCAGAGCCTGCTCAGACAGCCTGTTCAAATTATAGCAAATAATCCCGGTATCACAGCAGATATAGGTCACAGAGTTATGTGGTACTGGCTCCCACTGACTGATTCAGGTTTGCATGATCCTTTAAAGCAAAGAAAAAAAGAATTGGTTCTATTGGCGAAATCTTCCCTTCCCTGAGCAAGATTGATCTTTTTTTGCTTTGTAAACCCATTCTCTACCCCACAGCGACATATGGAGAACCAGGTATATATCACCTTGTGGACTTATTCTCCATCTTTTTTTTTTCCATGTCAAGTAATGACAAGCAATGATTTTCCTGGAACTCTCTAGAGAGCTCTGATTCCCGAGCTAAAGTCGATGTATCATGTAGTTAAAATATGTCAACCCGTTGGAGTCCTCACAGTAAAATTGATAGACCAAAGCTAAATTCTTCAAAGTATTTCACTCATAGATCACTTTGGTAACATCAAATATGATTTAAATGCTTCTTCAGTTTTGTGCACTTCTTAGGCATTTTGAAATACTTAATCCAAAATGATAAATGAGTCTTGTGGAAGATACATAACCAGCTGGGTATCTCAGAAGGGAGAGAGGTAGGCATGACACAAATGGACACATCCTGTTCTGCCTTGAAAACTTACAGTCTTAACACCTTCGTCTTTCTGTTAGGGTCACATTTACATATCAGATCATCTGGCATCTGGATGGTCCTTGTTCTCCTAGTCTCTGCAGAGGCGCCTATCAGGACTTGCATGCAGAGCCCTTAGCATGACTCTTAGTCAGCAATTCTCTTCATAGTGTGAAGGAACTGCTTTGAATCAAGCTATTTGTAGAAATATTCCAACAGAGAAAAAAGGCAGCGAGACTTACTTCGTGACAGGAACTGAGATGGTCTGAAGGAAGAGCCATTGGCTCAAATAATGCAGGTAAAGTCTCACGAACCAAAGCAAAACTACCAGCAGCAGGAGCAGCCAGACGTCCCTGGAGCACCATCGTGTGGATCCCAGCTCTGAGAAGGCTGCGTACACCATGAAATGGAAATGCCTGACAACCTGCTTGGAGAGTTTCACTTCAGCAGCAGAACAGCAGCTGGAAATATGTGGAAAAAAACCCAAAGAGTAATTAGGAAAAACATACACGAAATAACAGTTGCTAACACTGCAGAGTCCTCTAATACAGATCAATGTGGCACAGGTTCTGATCATAACTTTTGATTGACCAATGCATCTGACAATAAAAACTACATTTTTTTCCATTGCAGTCTAGGAGATAGGGGGGTTCCTCCCGGAAATCATGCTGCTACTTTTGTAAAGAAAACAACAAATATTTAAAAGCAAGACTTTTAAAAGTCTTCTGCTTTCATTTTGATTTTAATTTTCTCACAAACTGCTCTCTGAGGAACACTATCACTTATTTTCCTTCTGAGAAAATGGTAAAAGGACTTGTCATATTTGTACTGAAAAAGTATTCATTTTGTTGAAAATTGTGAACAGGGTTTTGGCTTTGGGGTAAGAGAGCTTCAGTCAAATATTTCAGTGCACAATGTGGGCTAAAACTCCTCTTTAAAGTAGTTTCAAGTGAAAGAGAAAATAGAAAGGAACTTCCACTGTACGGTATTCTGCTACTGAGTGTGGTGTGATTTGCCCTTTAAACTAATTACGATACTGCTTCAAGCGGGGGGAGAAATGAGATGCAGAGATGCAGCCTTGGCATTATGTTTCCAAGAAACTGGAGTCTCTCAACTGATTCAAAGCTGAAAAGACAGTAGCTCCTTTGACCTTTTGAAACTTTGAACCGCTATGCTTATTTCCACTGATTTAAATGACTAAGCAGCTGAGATGCACAACTCTAGGACTAAATATGGTGTCATCATGCTCAGACTGTGATTTATATTGATTAAGGCTTCTGAAAATTCAGAAATATAAAGATCTTTTTGTGGAAGAAAACATGCTGGCTTTTTAAAGTGTAGCATATGACTGGAGAAGAAGCGACAGCAATACTTGCACTGTATTTTATACTCTTTTGAAGCGTTTTCCTCCCTACACATAGGAATTTCTTAAATAGCTGTGTACATTTCTTCCTCCAGCAGTCACAAAGAGAATTGTAAACAGCAATGGAGACACTTAAAAGGATTCTGCATTTGCTATAGGTTTGAATGAGCAGGAGAAACAAAAATTCCAAACTTGCCAGCCAAATGTCTGGATTTTGGGACCAGCCCTGGCATTGCGTTACTCCTGATCCTCAGTGTTGTGCGGGATGCGTGTGCAGGAGAAGGTGTGCTCTCAGCCAGCCCCTTTTCTCGTCAGAAAGCTCAAGCTTTAGTCTACCTGGTTTGTTGAAGAACAGGAGAAGTTGTCAGGGAGACACCACAAAAAATAGATTTCGGGTCACTAAGGTGGCCTCAGGTACAAATTATCAAACCTTCTCCCAGAAGCATCTGTTGGGCTGAGGCAGGTGGTCCTTGCAGTGACTATAGGCTTGATCTGACAGGGACTTTGAAGAGCTTTTTGGAGACATTATCCTTATATCTTAACCAGTCACAAAGTCCTACTTTACAGACTTAGGGCCACATCATGAATCACCTTCCTCATGCTATAATTATTTACCGACAGCACCCTACAGGAACATCACAGCACATTTCATTAACATTATGAAATCAGTCTAGGCTTTTGTGAGAAAGAGACAAAGGAAAATGTAAAATATAAAATATAATTGACTGTGATACTATACTACAATAACCATGGCATTCTGACTGTTCTGAACTTTGAAGCTGGATTGCACTACATTTCCTTTTACATAAAGCAATTTTTGTCATTTTTAACAACTTCCATCAAAATCTATTTTTAAGGTATTCACTACCTGAGGAGAGTGAACAGGGCAGGATTAGCCACACAGTTATTTTAGTTAGACCAAATATTTTGTTGTTTGTGCAAAAACAAAAAAAAAATATTTTTAGCTCATAATACTCTGCTCATCTTTCAGCAAACAAGCAGAATTACATAGATGCCCCACCCAGCCTCACCCATGTCAGAAATCCACATCCTACAGGGATCACTGCCAATCTTCATCTCTGTGTTAAGAGCACAAGTAACCAAGTATTTTCCACAAAAATCTGGATTTAGATCACCACCTCATTTCATGTAAGAGTCATTTGCTACTGGATTATTTAGGTTCAATTCACTAAACGAAGCTACCTCTGAACAGGCAACACCAGAGTGAAATGTTCGATATACCACCTGTAAAATATTATGAGACATAAATCCTTTCTCCAACCCAACACATAGATTGAGAAGGAGGCCACGCAGTTCAGAGTGCTGAAAATACCGAGTCCTCTTTCATTCACAGCCGTCCTGGAGTACCAGACACAGTGAGAAATGTTAGTGACCAAAATGCAAGGTTGGGATGGTGCGGTAACTTCTTCCTCACAAAGGCAGGATCTGACAATACAATCCATACCTTCACAGAATACGCTTCCTCCAGCTCTGTAACGCATTGTGTGGAAGCTGCTGGTGTAAGCCTTGTGAGCACACCTCACCAAGCGTGGCTACTGAACTGCCCTAAGACTTAGGCAGCACTGAGGATATTCAACCTGTGCCTTCATCACCCCATTGCTCCCCAACCTACTTCCACTTTCAAGAGGTCAAAAGAGAACTAACGTCTCCACCCGTGAGCTATGTCACCCCTGCTGAAATGCTGGCCCTTTCAGCCACGGAAATCCACCTACTCAACAAAACTTCCAAAGGAAAGGAGAGAAATCCAGAGCATGTTCACTGTTACCAAACTCTAGAAGCCTTCCACTGGTGATAACACCACTTAAACCAGCAGGGCAACATCTGAGATGCCTTTGGTTCATCTTTCCTCTGAAAAAAAGCAATAGCAGCCCACAAATTGCACAGAAAGCCAAACTTACTGGAAGTCAAAGAAATCAAGAAAAAAATATATACCACTAGGAATATTTGGTTCTACCACTAGGTAGAACCAAACAGCATTCATTTTTACTTTTGGAGCAGCAATTACCTTTTTCAAAACTTCATGATTTTCATCAAACACCTTGACCATCCCTTCCAGCTTTTACATTGAAATTAAAATCCTTCTTATTGTTTAACTTGTCAGAAGTCCAGGTTCTGAATGTCACTTCTGTGCTAGCTTGTACTTCCTTGTGTAACACCTTGACTAGAACACCATCAGCCAACGGTAGAAACTGGTGGAAAAATATAACATATCCAGTAACTAGGTGAAGGTCCCAACCCATAACTGGAATCTCTTCATTACTTTAAAACAAATTCAGTGGGCCCCAATTTACTTGTAAGTTACACCAAACTATTCCCGAGCACTCGTTAATCATGCTATAAGGCTGCTTATTGGTTGTCACTTCAAAACACTGGGCTTAAATGATATCTCTTATTGAGTTTTTTGAAGAATGAAGAAAGGAAGAGGCAGAAACACGAAATGAAATGCACCAAACAAGTGGAAACAGCCCCTTTAAATATTTTTCGCTGGTGCTCCTAGTGAAAGCTCGTGGGTGGGGTGACAGTGCTGGCAGATACAGTTTTCAGAAGAGATTTATGTAAAGTTGCTCTAGGGCAGAGAGCATGAGTATTACCTTTCAAAAACAAAGCAACCCCTCCACCCACAAAAAACCCAAATCTCAACCCTTGGGTGAAAACTATAAAAAGCTCCAAATGAGAAGCCACTTGAGCAATGGATTTATCCATGATTCCTTGGATTACTGGTAAGTAATTTGGCTGAATGTTTCTGTTCTAGGGCATTAGTTTTGCATTTTTCTTTGCAAAATGCTGCAGTAACAAATAGCAGAGACCAAATTACCATAAAAGCAGGTCAATTATTTCAATGGAAATTGTTCAGAAGGAAAGAAACAATGCACAGATTCTCTTAAGCTACACTTGATGATGATGAAGGAAAAGTAATGGCTGATAGAAGGCAGTGTGTACTGTTGGGTGACAGCTTTGCTGCTGACAAACTGTGGTGAACATTTGTATAATGCACTGCAAGATATGCACTTACAGCTGATGGGGGGGTGTAGATTCTCAGCCGATGCAACCCTGCGTGCTCCAGAGCTGCACTGGTATATACACCAGCTGAGGTATTCAGGATCTATTCCTGAATGTATCTATTATTTACATTGCATAAAATAAGGCAAAATAAATGTTTGATGTTACCCATACAGCCAGAGAAGATTTAAAGAGCAAATGCAGACATGAACGACTTTATGTAAATTACTTTCAGGGAGTCACAGTCCTTGCAGCCCAAGAATCTATGCAACATATTTACTCAGTTCACAAATGAAAAAGACTCCTCCTCATCATCACTGTAAATAATAGGTATTTAAACTTAGCTGTAAAGCCCTTTATGGTTTATCAACAGTAATGAAGAAGCAGGAAATGCTGCCTGGTGTTACTACGATGAAATGCTATCACTTCAAGTGGAAAAGCACACCTGTATCTGAAGGTGCATCTAAAAATAATACACTAATTCATGTAGCCCTCTAAAACAGAAGCCAGTTAAAAGCGCCACTGATGAAGTATGAGCTAGAATCTAATCCAGTTCATTCCACTGTGCACAACATAAACATATATCTAAAACATATAATTTTATTATCATTGGAAATATTTTATTATTATTCCTTCTGCATAATAGTTTTCCTTTATAGATACTATATTATATTACAAAGCAATTGTCTTTATCTCAGGCTGTATGGCAATGATACAAATGGCTTCGCCCAATAAGAGAACAGCAGAGCTGTGAACTGAGCTCTGCTGAGTTACAGTCCATTATTCTACCCACTGGATTCCTAATAAAATATTACTTTTTGGTTTATTTGTATGCGAAGTGAATGTAACTAGGGAGAACATTTGCCAAGGATGAAGACACTGTTTTTTCTCATCTCTTTCCAGGACACACCTATGTTTCATATTCCTAACGTGCAAGCACCAAGAAAGCGGGTACCACAAACAGTTACAAGGGCTGTCTAGGGAATATCTGATGGAAGAGAGGTGGCAAAAGACCTGAGGGGACATTAGGTAATTCCTAAACATACAAAATGCCCATAGAGGAATTTGTTCTACAGTTTGCTGAAAAATCCAAAAACATGGTCCAGAAGAAATTCTGGAAATCATGACAGGTTTATTTTTCAAGTGCACCTGTGGTGGAAAAAAGAGACTGCCAAAAGCATGCAAATTCCAAAAACACTGAAGGAAGGCTTTAGGAATTAAACATGCTTGCAAAGCAGAAAAAATCATCAGCCAATAACTGCAGCAGTTTTGGTTTGCTGCAGAGAACGTGACACAGGTATGAGAGTGTACCTGGCAACACCCATGCCGCCCCACCAAGCTGGGCGGGAGGAGGGTGATTGTGGCCCAGTTCCTTCCAAGGTCCAGGCTGTGCCAGCTCACAAGGTGATGGCCAGCAGGCAACAAGCTCTGGATCAGCAACAACCAGGTGTGTTTGCATCACATGCATAGCCAGGAGCCAGAACAAACACATCAGCTGAACTTTTCCCACAACCCTCTTGCAGCAGCAAGCTCACAGGGATATATGCTGGCATAGCTGTTGTTTTGGAAGGAGCATCATGTTCTTCCATACTGGGGATGGACACTGGTGGGTCTGTGGGCCAAGACGTGTTCATTAAAGAGGAAAGGAAGAAAGTGCTGATGTGCTTCATATTCCTCTTACATCTGTGTGAGCCTTAAAATGGTGGATGCTCAGCTTTCACTATAAAAGAGTTTATGACAACAAAGAATTGGCAAGCAACAGCAGGTCCATGTCCTCAGCAGTCCCTTTACCCGATGGCATAAGGCTGAGGGACCCATCTCCTTCCTTTAACTGAATAAGAATTTCCCAAGGGAATTAACTGAGACATTCTCAAGAAAAGGTTTCTTACCAAACTGGGGACAGAAGCACAGGAAGAAGGAAGAATTACAGAATTTAAGCAGAGTGTCAATAGTGCTGGAGGACAGTGTGGTTCCTTGTAGAGAGCTGGCAGAGATTTGCACATTTCAGCTTTGAGCAGCATCTGACAATGACAAAGCAAAAATGACAAAAAAACAAATTATTATCATCATGCCTGCAGTTGAGGTAGGCAACTAAAACTTTGTCTATTTCATGCTTAACTGCATTTTCATGAGCCTATTGGCTTGGCAAAACAGTCTGGAAATCTTACAAGAACAGACTTTGTTAAAATATTCCAGTCTGTCTGCTTCCAGCTCTGGATGGGAACAAACATGAAACGACGAAACTTGAGTGCAGCTTTCAGAACTTTTAAGAAGCTCTGGTTTATATTTCATTCTAGAAAGGAACAAAAGGCAGCGGACAGTCTCTGTTATTCATCCTCATGACATGACTAGGCCAGTCAAGAAGCAAAAGAAAGCATGTAACTCCTCCCCTCCGTCTTGCCCTCTGACTGCTTTGAGTAAATAAGATGAATGAACGAGGAAAAGACACAACCCACGTACAGGAGGATGTGAGATGCCAGCGGAGGTATAGATCTCACAAACACAGCTCTATCTGTAAAGCTGTTCTGCCAGTAAGTAAGCACCAACGCTCAACCTTGTGCATGAGCAATAAAACAGAGTTTAAGACCTGAAGAAGAACTTTACAGGGACACCAGAGTAATAAATACACCTTCAAGCTCATCTCAGTTAAGAAGAAAAGAAAAACAAAAGGAAGAGGGATGTTAGGCTTAAAATATCTATAGAAGTTCAGGAGAATCAAGATTAAAAACTTTTCATTTATGTTAAAAGTAGCAGTGTAACCTACCCGGGAGAAAAAAGAAATACATGTATACGTAAGTAGTACTCCTGCTTAAGCTAAGAGTCCCCTGTACCTGATGTGTGGAACAGTTTCTACCTTGACACAGAAAACCTCCCCAAGGACATTTGCTCTGTCTGTAGGAAAAATGCAATCTTCTTCCTGACCAAATACATATCTACTTCTGAGAGCCACTAAACACTCAGACACCATCTGTGAGCTGTGCATTCATCTGTAACACACCAATTTAGCTGGCAGGCCACTGGGGAACAAGACTCGGAAGTTGCCAAGTTAAAATGGCAATCCAGTACCAGTCAGAACTCCACCAAGCAAACAGGTGAGGTTTGCAGTGAATGCTGTAGCAGAGAGCGATGAAGCTTCAAAATAAGAAACAGCCTTGTGGTATGAAAAAAAAAAAAAAAAAAAAAAAAAAGAGAGAGGGGAAAAAAGGCAAATAAATTAGGCACAGCTTTGATCTTTTCCATTCTGGACTTAATTAGCTGCAGCATCACACTAGGAGCATGGGTCGGTACAGCTGGAGTCAAACAGCCACCTTCATCGAGAACCCAGACCAGACTCACAGCTGATATGGACAGAGCAAGCAGGAGACACACCGCTCATCACGGTCCTACATTTCAGAAAGACCCTTTTCTCTCCGGCTGCACCACAGTGAAACTTCATCTTACACAAATACAGAACGGTCACGAGGCGAAGCCCCTTGGCTTCTTCTGTTGGAGCTGTTTTTTGCAGCAACAGGCTGAAACAGAAATTGAATTCCTGCGTGCTTGCCTTGTTTCCCTTGCCACAGTTAAATTGTACGTGTGTAAAGGTGCTGGAGCTGGGATGCTGATTGTTAACCTGAATGCACTGTTTGCTTCACGTGCAGATTTACAATACTCATGCACCATAGGAATAGGTGGGTATAAAGATAGGAGAAAAAACCTGAATCTATCGCTGTAAGCTTGTACATAAAAACGCTTCTAAAACACTATTAGTGTTATTGCAGTCAGATCTCTAGAAGCTTCTGTACTGATCAGACAAAAATGACCTTTCCTTTTTCATAGCAAATTCTACAAGGAAGAACTAAGCAGGTAAAACAGATGGAGTCTAGCGGGGTGATGGGACATATATTTAGAGCAGTTTTGACTTCAGGAATTAATTTTCTACTTGATATCAATTCCTTTTTTTTAGTTTATATTTTTTGTGCACCAATGTGTCCATGCAGAGAAGAGTTTGACACAAGAACAGCAGTCCATGAAGAGAATGAAGTATGATGTGACCCAGGTAACACCAATTACAATACAGTTAAAAATAAATCCTTGTGGATTTAAACAGTGCCCGAGAAGGCAATTCATGAAACTACAGTGAAAATGTAATATATTAAAGAGGAAATTTTACAAACAGAAAATTTTCTGAAATATTTAGAGTATTTACAAGGCATACTTTGTCTAAATGTAGCTATAACAAACCATTCTGGAAGAACTCTTCAAGATTTTGATGAAAGAGAACAATCTCAGGTTTGAGCAGATGACTGATGTTATAATATTGCATTTTAAAAAAATATTGCGTTAATACAACATGTTTTCTGAAAGAAACAAATCTATTTTAGGCCAGCTTAATTAAATCTTTAAAAGCCTTAGAAAAGAAGGGAAGGGAGTTATGCACATATGCAGAATACTCTAGGATACTATTATATTTAAAACATCATTAAGCAGTTATCAAGATGAGGAAACTTAGATACTGTACAGATATCTTAAATTCAATTACCTTATGAAAAAACACAGCTATAGGAAATGTTAAACTGAAATCTTTTTAAAAGATCTTTATAAACACCACTGAAATTATGGTGGAAATTATCCATACAATTTAGTCAAACAAAATGCATCACATAATAACAGTATTAACTTTTTCTTTTCAGTTTAATGCCATGTTATTATATTTAGCTGCCTGTTTTAGAAAGTAATCTGTGTTGATGGCTCTGGAGAAAAACCAAGCATTAAAGAACTAATTTAATTCCTTCTGAGCTATGTTCAATTCAAAAATATTTCTCTCAGAATGTCCCAGTACTGCAGAATCTGACTAGAAATCCACCTTGAACTATGTGCACTTTGACTAACTCTCTCCCCAAGGCAAAATGATCCTGCATGCAGCAGGGTTTTATCCCGGTCTTCTAAAGGACTTACACAGAATGTACCTGATATAACTGGACCAGAATGTCAACCATGATAGAAATTATGATCAAGACATGGAGGATACATAATGAGAACCTTATCTATTTTACAGTGGACTGCTATTGGTAGGGGAGTACCTTTAGGGGGTTGTTTACAGAAATCAGGTCTTCCGCCTTTAAAAAAAGAGAAAGAAAGAGAAAGAGAGAAGGAGAGGAGAGAAAGAAAGAAAGAGAGAAAGAGAGAAGGAAAGGAGGAGAGAAAGAAAGAAAGAAAGAAAGAAAGAAAGAGAGAGAAAGAGAGAAGGAAAGGAGGAGAGAAAGAAAGAAAAGAAAGAAAGAAAAGAAAGAAAGAAAGAAAGAAAGAAAGAAAGAAAGAAAGAAAGAAAGAAAGAAAGAAAGAAAGAAAGAAAGAAAGAAAGAAAGAAAGAAAGAAAGAAAGAAAGAAAGAAAGAAAGAAAGAAAGAAAGAAAGAAAGAAAGAAAGAAAGGAAGAAAGGAAGAAAGGAAAAAAGAAAAGAGAAAGAAAGAAAGAAGAAAAGAGAAAGAAAGAAAGAAGAAAAGAAAGAAAGAAAACCGTGTGATTTCTTGTGCAGTGCTCTCTTTTCTGCTTGTTATACTACATGACATAATGGATACTAGCTGTGTTTAAGGTGTTCAAGTAGTGTTATAATAGGCTGCCTTTGGGAAGAAATTCCACGAATTTTCTTTCAGTGTGAAGACATGGCTTTATTACTTTGGTTCCATAGTATAAAACAGAAATTTAAAAATTGCCACAGCTTGTTTCTCGCGAAACAATGTGTGATTGCTAGCTGCACTGGGAGTTTGAAGGATATCCCCTTATCACAAACAATCTCTAGATAACATACTTTCCTCTATTGCCCATAGCTGCATGTAAGACACAGCAAGACAAATGCAGGCTTCCTTTTCTGTTGGTGTCATCTATTGATCCAGGGAAATGCTCTTCATCTGAAATTTCCTTCCCAAAGGGGACATTTGCTATGAGAAGCAAACTTTTCTACCTGATGCTAAGAAATCCTGAATCTTGCTGTTAATTACTGCACAGCATCATGGCAACACATAGCTCTAACAGTGTGAAAAAATAAGCTCAAATGAGACAGGGGCCATCCCTTTCCTGGTAGAAATGCTGATTTGCAATACTGGGTGTAACATAATAAACTCATTATGTGCTTTCTGTGTGCTCAAGATAAAAATGTTCTCTGGGTCTATGTTTTTCTTTGGGGGCATTTCCTCTCAGACACATTCAAAACTGCTGTCCCAGGTGTGACTAAATGGCTCCAGTATGAGCCAAAACACAGAACAGCGTCACCGTGAGAAACACCAGTATCAGAGAATAATGAGAAGCAGAGGGGTAGGTAAAGGATGTTGAGGCACAAAAAGGAGACTATGTCTACAATCAAGTCCCTGCAAGAAACACATTTATTTGTGCATTTACAAAATAGGAGAGATAACAGTGTGCTCGCCCAAGACATCAGCACCCTCAGAGGAAGTTTTATCGACTGAGAGAGCAGAAAGTGAGGATGTAGTAAAGACACATTCCTTTAAAAATAAAAATTGACTTATAAAATACATAGCTAATCAACATCCATATTAGTATTTGCCATTTCAAAGAACTTTTTGTATGGCTTCTAAAAAAACCACTAAATAAATCAAGTATTTCAGTGGTTGGCAGGTAGAATATTTTGGACTTTGCACCCCTAACCAAAAGAAAGGTTTGCTCAAGAGTAAAGAAGGGGCACATACTTTTTAAAGATGGCAATAAACTTCTTCCTTCAGTTCAGATATAAAGAAGTATTGTACTTCTTATCCACCACATGCAGAATTTCTAAAAAGTGACTGTCTAAAAGAGACTCAGTTGTGAGGCTTCACCCATACAATAAGGATTTCTAGGAACAGGGGAACTGACTTTCTAGTAGGTCACACGTCAGTGTTTCTCTCTGTGGGGGCAATAACTGAGGCCCTTCCCCTCTACTCTTATCCCTCTTGCTAAAACTGGCCAGCGGGTACAGAAGTTACTCGAGGCAAAGTGACAGGCAGCCTTACTGCATATACCTTGCTTTCCTAAAAAACCTGGCTAAGAAATAAACCCCAGTGTTCAGGAGCCGTTAGACCAAAGCAGAAGAATAATGCATTTGAGCAGAACAAAAGCCTTGTTATTTTGCTGTCTCTGATAAACCATAGTTGGCAGGTATTGAACTTACCATGCAAACAACTTCTCTGTTTGTTTGGAGATTTTTTCCATGCGTACATTTGTCTGCAAGTGTATTTGTAAATAATACAAATACAGTTTGTTGAAATTTTTGTTTTGAAGCTCGCCGAAAATATTTTGTAACTGTCATTTTATAAAGATATGATTCTGCTTTTTCTTGGAACCTTTAGATTTTTCATCAAAGAACTCCAAATACCTGAAAAACACAACTGCAGTTTTTCAGTGTGCCCTGTTTACTCAGACAATAAAGGTAAGAAACACTTAAATAACCTCCAAAAGGCACCAAAAAGGTGATTTTGAACTTAAGCTTTGGGTTTCCCTTATTCTGCTGAGAGGCTGGATTGTTGGGGGGCTGCAGTCAGTTTGCCAATCAGCCTTAACACTGATTAATTTTCTATCCCTCTATCTATGATAAAGATGTCCACACAATCCTAGAAGATGAAATCCCATTACCTTAGACCCGTAAGATTTCAGCTACTGGACTGAATTCAGAAAAGATTTCACTGGCTTGCAGTAGACTGTGTTCCTTGGACTTGATGCAAGTGATAACTCAGCCAAATACAAGCACCTACAAAACAGTTGTATATTCCCCACCTCTGGCCTTTGCCAAAACTTGGTGTGATGGACTAACAGCACTGCTGGGGCTGATGTTCCTTCCCTTTTCAACAGCTCCTGATGTAGCAGGATCTTTATTGGTCCTTCCTTCCTATCTAGAGCTTTTCTTTAATTGCAAAGCCTAATAATCAGATACGTTTAAACAGTACTCATTTTATTTAGCTAAGTAGCCAGCTCATCTTCCCATGAGTTCCCATAAGTTTGGTAGCAGCACATGGATTCAAAAGCCTCAAGAAGTCAGGCAGGGCAGTCAGGGTGAGGTTTCCAAAGATACCGAAGGAATTCAGCTGCTGACAGGCAACTAGAAAGAGCGCTGTGGTTACAGGACACAGACTACTTTGTAAACCCCTGCGTCGGTTCAGACAGTAATGATCTCTCAGGCTCTCAGGATTTCATACCCTCTTTTTCTTGCTTAACATGTAGCTTTAATAATCTTTATTTCCTTAAGGATCAACCTAAAACTTACTTGATCCACAATGCATCAGAATTTACACTTACGTTAAAACTTTAGTTTTCATATGTCCTAGTTTCTTCTTGGTGATATTTTAGTTGTGTAACCTTAAAATTGTGTTAGCACACTGTGTTGTTTTTTATTTCACTTCTGGTTTAACCTGAAGGCAAATTGGTTCACAGGTCACATTTGATGTTATTCTTTCAGCTTAAAGACTTCAAATCATTAAAAAAAAAGAAAGAGAGAAGGTTTTGGTGGTTTAGTTGTTTGGGGGTTGGTTTTTTGGTGCTTTTTTTTTTTTTTTTTGTCTGCTTATTAAATAGGTTTTGCTTGCTGGGCTCAAGGTTTGAAGGTAAAATTTACAAAGACAATGCCTTTTGTCAGTGAACCTTCTGCTACATTTTCAGAGGCACTCAGCAAATTCCAGCAGCAGGTTTCTAGACACAAAAGACAAATACAACCACTCTGTGATTTAGAGTGGCTTTCTGTTTGTGGGTCATGAGACTCACTGCTGAGCACGTCAGAAGTTGGCTGTGGCATTTAATGACAGTCGTCAGCAACTTCGTAGTTCCCATAGCAAAAGAGAGTGTGCTTTAGCTTTGGTTTTGGGACGTGAGTTGGTCTTCCCCCTCCACCCCCCCGACCCCTTCTTTGGGGGTTTTGATTGGAATCTGGGGCTGGAGTTAGTGGATAAATTCAGTTACTGCAAGAGAATCAAATTAAAAGTGTAGAGCAAGCTGGTGCTTTGAAAAATGTTGAATTGCATAGGTTTCTTTTTTTCAGAGACAGCATTTAACATTCAAAATAAGTATTACATTTCCCTTCAATTTGAAAGTTAAGAGTCATTCATGAATTAGGAACAATAATCATACTATATTATACCCTGCCTCATGTATGTCTCGGGAGGGCTGTGACTTGTTGTAGCATGAAGGAACCTAGAGAAATGATTGCTTGCTGCTTCAAACAGAAGATGCATAGCTAAGATGCTCATTAATGAGGCAAAGGAAAATTAATTGACATGTCTAATAGTTCTTTTAATATAGCCTCTAAGCCTTGATGTGTCAATTGTCAAATTACCCCTGATGTTCTTTCTTTCTCTTGGTGATTTTGTGTCGCATTGCTAAGGGAGAGAAATAACATTATTTTCCTTGGCCTCTCTCGGCATACTTTCTGGGCAAGGGTGTTAGACCTCCAGAAAAATGAGATGCATTAGCCCAGTTGCCTTAGCCTATCCAGATCAGGTCTAACCTCCTGAAATGCAATATTCCAGCTTTGTGGTGGCTCTGCATTAATGAAGCATCTTTCCTGAGGCATATGGTAGTAAAAAAACAAGCTTTAAAAAGCGTAAATGTGTCAGCCTTTCTGCATGTCCTCTCCACTCCTGAGCTCTCCTTTGACCCAGGTCAGTTTCTTTCAGCAAACCAGGATCTTCTCTACCTCTCATTTGTCACCAACAGTCTCTCCTTTGAAAAAGACTGCCTCTTCCACCCTGCAATAATCCAGGCTGGAAAAAAGTTGGTTCCAATCATTTGCCTGTTAGGCAACTTTGCCTGACAGTAAATCCTTCGATCAAGATGGTTACACTGTGTATATAGGCCCATCTACATTTATTTGATGGATCTTTGTCATTCCCCCTGCTATTTCATCAGTTGGTATTTCTGTCCTACATGAAGTTAGGAAGAAATGGAAAAACAGAGAAGGCAGGTGGGACATATATTGCATCTGCAATTTGTCATCTGGCACACAAGTCCACAGGATTCCCAACATTGAACAGTGTTTGAGAACTTCACATTGGCAGACTCTTTAAGCCGTAATCCCAGAAACTGAAAAAATCCTGATTACAATGTGATTTGTTCAGGGTTGGTTTTTCATATGTAGATTAAGTGGTATGATTTGGAAATCAGCCTCCTAACAGATCATAGTAGCAAATCTCCTAATGGAAAGCCATACTGGAGAATACACCTCTTTGTGTAGAATGAAAAACACTGCATAACAGTATATCAGATCTCTGTGATTTTGTAAAATAAAAAATAATAATAAGAAAAAAATCAATAAGATATTTTTCATGTTGTATTCGATAATCTCAGCTATTCTGCTTATGGTATTCATACCTATGGGCTTTTCCATAAGAAACAGATCTGCATGTGCTGCAGAGCACAAACACGCTCAAGAAAGTACTGCAGAAGTCCCATCCATAGAGTTGCATGTGTGCCATAAGGCCAAGTCATCTAGAAAGCACCAGATTTCTTGCACATTTGAAGGCTATTAGTCTACACACAATAGATCTAACATGTCTCAGGCACAGAGTCCCTTCTCACGTGCTGTAGAGCAAGTCTGTACAGTCCAGTGGATGCATCTGGAATTACCACATGGGCTGTCAAAGGTCCAGACATCTTGAACAAATGTTGAAAGTCTTCAGCTTCCACCCAGCACCAAAAGGGAGAATCTGGGAAAAGCCAGATTCTATGAAGTTGGGTGAGAAATGAACATAAAACTGGGTAACATTTTCCTGAAGGTATTTCCATTATGTGATAATTTTTGAATAGTCCAACCAATCAGTAGTAAAAATTCAGGGAATATCATAGCTTTCATTGGCCTGAACTCTATCGATTTTGACAGAAATTGAAACAAGAGAGCAGGGAAAATATAAAAGAATAGGCAGAGCAGGAGTTTGCAAGCAAAAATCAAGGCATGCAAAAACCACCCATGTGAAGCAGAATGAACGTGAAGGTCTGCATCTGTAATGTTTTTCCATGATACATATTGCAATAAGAATACAACAAGGATGCTGAGACACAGACAGCAAGAATATTCTCTGAGTTAAAGCAAGCCAGTAGCAGGTTGGAAAACTGTCCTTATTGTCCACTTGGTCTTCTTTCATGCTTAATCTAACTCTTTGTTGCTGAGATATGGGAGTTACACAAGGTAATTACCGATGCAGGCAAAAAAAAACTGAGTTATTTATTTCATGCTGCATGGGGCCTCATTTTAACTAATATATAAATATATTTTAGAAGTTTTTAATTGTAGAATAAAGATGGATGAGACGTAGCTTTCCCTACAAGTGAAGATTTTCAAAAGTCAATTCTGATCCCAAATTGGGATGAAAATAATGAAAACAAAAATGTTCATGTACTGATATTTTGTTTAATGGAAGGACCTGTTTCAATCACTAAAAGTGCTTTGAAACTATTTTGACCTTTTCAATTAAAAATGAACCCTTCTGTACAACATGTGAAACAAAAGTCATTTCAAAACAAATGTTCTTTTCAAAACTGGAATATTTCATGTGTCTCCAAACTTCTTTCCAACTGTCCTTTCCTGAACTGGAAGAAGAGTTAACACCAGCTCTTTCCCACAATTTCATTTTTGGAAAGTCTTTGTTTTGCAGTGAAAAGTGCTTTGTCAAAAAACCCTCAACCATGGCAGCAATACCACACATCCTCTGTTCTGGTGAGGTCATATGCTTCCTTCATTTCAGTGGGTAGCTTGAGACAGACTGTAAAATACTGGTGTGTCTCCCATTCTGGCACCACTCTGGAAGTGCTGTGGCAGACGGTACAGGGCACTGACAGCGCAGCTACAGTGAGGAGGAGGAGTGCAAATTGGAAATGTGTCTTCCATGGTGCGATCCAAGCAATTCAGGGACCGTCTTTATGCTGAGGGATTGTGTTCTGAGTTGGCCAGAGGGCTGCTGGAGGCTGCGTGGGAGGACTGGGGAATGCTTGGCAAGTCCCTGAGAAAGACAGAGAAGGGGAGAGCTCCGCACTGAGCAAGTCACCCCTGGGATGCCACTGAAAAGCAAAACCAAGTTTTTGCCACACAAATCCACCAGCTAAAAGGTGATTGTGGACCTGTTTAACCAGTTAATATTACAGTGCTGAAAACCCTGGACAGCTGTCTGCACTGGACTTTAAAAATGTTTTTCCCACATATCTTTTTTTCCTCCTCAGTAAGTAATAAGCTGGGACTCAGTTGTAGACAAGCGCTTGGTGCAGAGGCCTGAACAATAAACTGGTTAGATTTATTATGAGCAGAGCTGGATGACACAACGTTGGAAACATATGCAGCCAGCCTATGAGACTAGGCTTGGTTACAAAAGCCTCCACCACCAGTGTATTTAAATTTTGAATGCCAAAGATGAAGAATGTTTCCTGTGAGCTACAGATACTTGGGCTCTCCTACAGTAAATATGAACAAGTCAGCACACAATCACCGATACATTGCTTTTCACACTTTCTTTCTGTAAACAGCACACACTTCCTCTTGTAAAAAAATGCAACTGAACTTCAGTTTTTCAGCTGATACAACTGCCCTGCTGAAGCCACCAGACTTGCAAGCTAAATCACACTGGTGAAGTTTCTGATCTGTTTTCATTTTGCTTATTTTCTTAATATACACTTGATTATTTCTTTTTTATTCTACCACTATATCTGAATATTCTAAAATTAATAGTAAGCTATCTTTCTAGTGGTGTGCAACCACTAAAGCAATACGTTGCTTTGATTTATCAGAATTATCAGAGCTCAATTCTGATAAGTTAGTAGTAGGGCAACCATCAAAAGGGCTCTTCCTAGTACAAACCTATTCATTTTCCACTTTACTTGTGTGCAAGCTTATCCCTGAATAGAAGTCATCTCTACTAGGTGAAAACACACTCTCTGTAGTATTCTTTGCTTGGAGATTTCTAATGAACACAAGGGGTGAAGGCGTGCTCTGAGTCCAAGACTCTTACACTATCCAGACCAGCAGACTCAGACCCAGCAGGAAAGAAGGCAACACTCAGTAAACCTGGTTCATGTGGAGGCTGCAACTTTATTAAATGTAAACCACATTATGGGCTTATTTAAATTAATGGGCACAGTGGGTGCTCAACACCTCTGAAAGAGTCTGCAATAGGGCTAGCCATAAAATTTTCCATTGAGGCTGTTGTGTGAAGGGGAATTGAGACTTCTGACTAGCAGCGCTTGCCAGAAAACTTCCAGGGATAAAAACTGTGGGAATTTTTTTCTTGATAAAATGTTCAGGTTTTGGTGCTGAAAAAATAAAACTGGGTTTTTTTCAGCAGTCCCTTTCCTCAGAATCAGCAATCAGCTCTTCATGTGCACAGCCCACGTGCTGTGTGAGGCACTCTTGCCCGATCACCTCCCTTGGATATACCAGAGCCAAACATCCAGCGTGTGACGCAAAGGCTGAGAGACCGCGCTGCACAGGGGACACGCACGCAGTCCACCTGGGAAGCCTTGGCTTTAGAGGAAAATAGGGAGATGCGACCTGAGTGCTGTCCCCTCCACCCTCACCCCACCCCACGTTTCTGTCAAAGAAACCAAGAAGGACAAGCAGCATAGGAGACCACCCCATGACCTACCTCTGTCAAGAGGACCAGAAGACAGGGACCACAGAGGGTGCCATGGGTCCTGCCTGTGCCACGGCGGGCAGGCAGCCAAGTGACAGCCGTTCTCAACAGAGGTACTTAATTCTTCTGGACTGGTTGTTTCAACTCTGTTCAAAAGCTGTTGTTTTCTGGAAGGGGACGACGACAATGGAATCCTTTCCTTAAATTTCATCAACGTATCGGGACCATTGAGAACGGTTAAGGGAAAGTAGTGAGTGGTGTCTGAACAGCAACTCATCATGAGTATGAACAGTGAAAATCTCTACAAAATACTCAGTTGGAAACCAAAGGAGACTTTTTCCAGTTAAAAGACAGGAACACTGTATTGTAATTAGGTCTTGCAAGAAATAGAAATATCTTAACGGAGTGAACGGCAATTACTTGCAGTATTGTCATACTTAAAATGTCAGTGTTCAATGACTGCTTTCAGCTCACAATAATACATTTTAGACTTTTAAACATCAAAACCAATAAAGCTACATGGAGACAATGTCATTGAAATAAAAATTATCCCAAATATAGACCAGAAACATAATTTTAAATATAACAGAAATACTGTTGAAGTAATTTTAATAGCAAATAAATAAATAAGGGAAATCACATAACTGTGGTAATTAAGAAATTAAAATAAAGAATTACATAAATTGGTATATTGAACTGTACCAAATGCAAATGCATTTTTGCACAAATACTTGCAAACACAAATACTATGTTTATACTTTCACATTCTGTATAACCCCCAATCTTGTGAGTGTAAAAGAAAAAACATATTGAAGATGGCCTGCAATTACTTGAAAACAGTCTTTTGACTTGAAGTATTTTGTATTCCTATTTCCAGTCATTTATACTGACAAGATAATGATTCACAGAATCACTGATAAACAGCAACCGTGTCCTTTTTATTTGCTTCCTAACACTCCTGGAAAGCTTTATAGTAAACAATTTAGAAGATAATGAAAGGTAAAACTTCCATTTGAAAAGGTTTGATTCAACAAAATTATTGGGACAATCACTTAGGTTAAGTGTTTAGCCCAGAGGGCAGTATAAAATTTCATCAAAATTCAAACCATGCATAAATGATCTCAAACTGCAGTGTCTATTTATACCACACAACATGTTAGTCACATTTTTCACTGCAGATTGAAAGTAATGATGAAGTAACAGATAAGGATGTGTCATGGTTTAACCCCAGCTAGCAACTCAGCCCTACACACCCACTTGCTCACTCTCCCCTGGTGGGATGGGGGAGAGAAGTGGAAGAGTAAAAATGACAAAATTTGTGAGTTGAGATAAGGACAGTTTAATAGTCAAAGCAAAAGCTGTGCACACAAGCAAAGCAAAGCAAGGAATTAATTCACCACTGCCCATCAGCAGGTGAGTGTTCAGCCATCCCCAGGGAAGCCGGGCTCCATCACGTGTAACGGCTACTTGGGAAGGCAAATGCCATCACTCTGAATGTCTCCCGCCCACTCTCTTCTTCTACCTCCTACCTTATATGCTGACCATGATGTCATATGGTCTGGGACATGCTTGTCCTGGTTTCAGCTGGGATAATTTTCTTCTTAGTAGCTAGCACAGTGCTGAAGTTTGGATTTGGTGTGAGAACAATACTGATAGCACACTGATGGGTTTGGTTGTTCCTACGTAACTTTTATACTAAGTCAAGGACCTTTCAGTTCCTTGGGCCCTGCCAATGAGAGGGCTGAATGGGCACGAGAAATTGGGAGGAGACACAGCCAGGACAGCTGACCCAAACTGACCAAAGTGATATTCCATACCATATGACATCATGCTGAGTGTATAAACTGGAGGAAGAAGAAGGAAGATGGGGACATCCTGCATTATGGCGTTTGTCTTCCTGAGTAGCCATCATGCGTGATGGAGCCCTGCTGCCCTGGGGATGGCTGAACACCTGCCTGCCCGTGGGAAGCGGTGGATGAATTCCTTGCTTTGCTTTGCTTGCATGTGCGGCTTTTGCTTTAGCTATTAAATTGTTCTTATCTCAACCCTTGAGTTTTACATCCCTTCCTGATTCTCCTCCCCATCCCTATGGGTGAGGGGGGGAGTGAGCAAGGGGCTGTGTAGTGCTTGGTTGTTGGCCAGGGTTAAACCACAACATTCCCTCTGGTCATCTGGGGTCAGCTGTCCAAGATGTGTCCTCTCCCGACTTTTTGTGCCCCCCCAGCCTGCTTGTCGGTGGGGTGGGGTGAGGAGCAGAAAAGGCCTTGGCTCCACGTAAGCGCTGCTCAGTAATGACTAAAACATCCCTGTCTTACCAACACCATTTTCAGCACAAATCCAAAACACAGACCCATACTAGCTACTGCGAAGAAAATTAACTCTATCCCATTCAAAACCAGCACAGGATGAAAGACTGAATATGTGCTATGCTACCCACGTATAATCCAGTTAGTAGCAAACACAGATTAGAAAGTACCCTTCAACAGCATCTGTTTTTCAACTGCCTGAGAAAATCTAAACCACTAATGAGTAAAAGGGGACAGCGATGAAACCAGAAATATTTCACGTGCATGAATTAGCCTGGTAAAAAAGAAAGAGTTGATAAATCATCAGGTCAAGGACTGAAAGACAATGAGAAATGCAGTTACAGATCAAAAGAATATTACAATTTGCTATCTTTTAAGTTTGGTGTTTCTTTAAAAAAAAAAAAAAAAACAAAAACAAAAACAAAAAAACCCCCAACATTGCTAGCTTTTTTAAATCCAGAGATCAAAGTACTGTGAGTGCAAAAAGCATCATTTTTCTAAGCCAAAATTTTCACATTTTGGTGAATACCATATGCAGAAAACTCCAATGCAGAATCTCCATTTTAAAGTGTAGAACACTGTCTTCAACCTCTAGGAAGAAATAATCACAGTGGAAAAAAGTTTACGCTCCTTCTTTTTCCAGTTGAAAATTTTGCTTTGGTTATTTTGGAAAGGACCGTTGAAGTATGAATTAAGAAAGATCTATGTTTTTTCATTTTAAACCTAAACAATGACAAAATCTTTAGCTGATGACAGCCGCTTAAACAAAATAATAACTATGGTACATAGTGTTATTTATAAGCTGATTATGGATCACTCCACTGAGTGTAACAGCTATTCTCACACACCTGCTACAGTTTTTGCCTAAAATTTTGTAGAATCAGCTTCTTGCAGTGCCACTAACCTTCAGCTGAAGTCCTGTTGTTGCTTAATGGTAAATGCAAATTATTAATTGCCATTCCTTGTTTTACTATTCTAGAAGCATCCAAGGTGCTGGATGAGCTAATAACATTGCCAGTTGATGCTTCAGAGAGATTAGAATGTAGCATTGAAACTACACAGTGTATAATTAAACACAAATGTAAGTTGAAAGCCATGTATGAGGCTCTGCCTTCATTCAACATCACATTAGTCTCAGCACTCTCAGGTTATCATCACTCTAAGCAGAGCTAGATGTTAATGATTTGTAGCTGCCTTTTTGGAGAAGACAGGATTAGAGGAAAGACTTCATAGACATCATGAGGAGTTATTTCTGAGTAAAAGTCATAGGTTAAAGCTGCACATGGAAGCAGTGGTAAGGGGAGATGACAGCTGATATCTTTGGGTGTAGAGTAACATCACCAGAAGAGACACTACTGAGAAGTAGGGGAAGGCTAAGCAGTAGAAGACCTTACAAATGACTGGGAAAGATTATAGTATGACAGATGCCTCCAATACTAGCTAATTTAAATGTTATTAGATGCATATTTCACATGTAGACAGTCTACAGTGTGATGGGAAGTGTTACAGGAGGTCAGCACGAAAGTTTATGCTTCAGTCAAAGTAAATTGTCATCACTCCACTGGAAATGGCACTTTAACAACTTACCTCAGCTAAGGATCTGCCCCTTTGTATTACTGCAACATTTGCTGCCTTTAGCAAAATACTCAAAACAGATCCTAAAGCTGGTGGAACTTAAACAAGTTTCTGCTGACTCATTGCCCCCAAAGAGAAAACAAATGTTCAAGCATTATACAGCATTTTTAGCTTATGTTATTGTTCTAGAGCTTCCCATTTTTTTCAAAAAGAGTGGGATTAAATAAAATGTTTTTTCCAATTAACATTTTTACATCTTTATTTTTAGTGTAATGCTGCCATTCTTCCAATGAAGTCTAGGAAAATGGCAGAATGAAGCCTAGAGTATGTTATTTTGAGCTGATTTCCCTGCAACATTTGTAAACAGTTTGATGCACGATGTCACTAGTAGCACTATTCTCTCTTGTCTTCCCCCATTTAATGAAAATCTGTGGAATAAATGCTACAAGGCAGTACTGCTGGCATGACAAATTCCAAGCCAATAAGTCTTGCAGTTGCCAAGATGTAAGCTCTGAAACTTGGCATTTGGCATTCAGAACTAGATAACCTTACTATAGTAACTACATTCACTGTATCTACAAGAGGGATGAATAAATCAACAATAATTGAACTACTAAAAGTGTCTAATTTCCAGCATAGTGCTTCAAGCAACAACTGAAATTAAAAAACTGTTAAAACACAGCTACATACCCATACAATCTTGTCATGAATGCACTGAAGCAAAGGTTAACAAAAAAGAATGAATATGCATTCTTTGCTAGAAGTAGCATTCCTTGATCTACAGTAGTGATGAACTGTATAAATGTCAGGTCCCATCTAAGTCCCACAGAGCTTGGCGTTTCCAGTAGCAAGAATTTTTTATTGTTCCTGTAACATTACTCAAAGTAGGGAAAAGGCTACTCCGGGTGCATGTGGAATGCAGTCCCTGTTCTGAAGCCTGGCAGTGTTTCTGAAGTTAGCAATGATCATAAACCCTTGAAATATGGCTGGTATCTCCAGGGCCTGATCCTAAGCCCAGTGAAGGCAAATGGGAAGATTCCACATGGCTGCAGTTTTGTGCGGGTGAGGTTTAAAATATTACTTCTCTTGTCACTTGATTCCATAATTGAGAATTTCTTACATTGTCCAGTTCAGATTTCACTGAATTTCCCATCCACCCATCTTTTCTCCCACTGTTAATTTTTATTAGAAAAGTACAGGTCTGGAAATCTTTAGGAAAATAACTAGCACAGTAGGTTAAATGGACTCAGTGTTTTAGAGAAACAGGATATTCTAATAAACAGAGCTTTTAATGTAATACATTTCCACACTAATACACAGGAGAGACCCTACCATTGGGATACCAGCCTGCTGTACACCGCTTTGAAAACTCTCTCCCAGAATTAATTCAGACTGATTATTAGCATAGCATGGATGCATTCACCTGGGGAACTAACTAAAAATAATAGTCAATTTACCAATGAGCCAGAGTAGGCTTTTTAATCTCCCATGACTCCACAGATCAGTAGAGTACACTACAGAGTCACATCTCTCTGACTGCAGCACAGCTGGCATTAAGCTTTTGGGTACAGGCAATCAAAAGGAATTGCTAGAAGCCACTGATATGCTGGATGGAGCTATTCATTGGGCCACCATTTGGACAATCCTGCTAGGAGCTTAATGTCTGGGCTGCTCATTTATTAGGGACTGATTAAAAATACCAAGGAAGCATATGTCCATCTAAAGCCACTAAAAGATCATTTGGCTTCCAGGACTAGCAACCAACCTTTTGGGGACCTTAAATGTGGAAATTCAGTATTTATTCAGTGTTGCCTTGAGAAAAAAATATAGGCATTGTGGTTTTTAAAACTTTATCATATTTTCCTGAAGCTGAGGAATAAGATAGACGCTACCACAGTGGAAATGCTGGTTCTTATAGCTGTCTCCAGGAAAACTGGTGACTCTCTTTGTGTCCTTACATTTATAACACATGTACAACAAGGAAGTATTTCTCCAGATGCACTGTGCGGGACAGTGAAATGCGTGACGAACTGCACTGAATATGCATCTTTCGCCCCCTGATATTTTGTAGGTCAAACTCTGTATCTGATGTACGTATGTTAAAGCCAGAGCAGGAAATACAAATACTCAGAGAGAGAATCTTTTCTTTCCTCAAAATTCCTGCCATGTCTAAGGCTAAATTAAATACTTGTGGCATGAAGATACATCCAAGTGTCTTTTAGAAGATGAGGATCATGATACAATGTTTTGAAATGGAAATTATTCCAACTTTGAAATACTATAACTTACCAAGCAACCGAAGATGCTAGAAGGCCCCTGTACTACATTTAACTGAAATGCAAGGCAAATACAAACAGGCAGTCATCCTGCATAAAATGATACACATGATGGTTAAGAGTGGTGTTGTTTCCTCTATATAAAGAAAGCTTCAAAGGGAAAAGTAATTTTTGGATTAATGGGTAAAAAAATGCAGAACAAATTACATCAGTAGTTAGTTAAAAGCTCTGTAAAATAAGTTGCCCTCTGTTTCTGAGTAATGGGACTGATGAAGGAATGGGATCCTTTTTTCCATCCCCAGCTCTCTTCCCCTGCAATTGTTTACACTGAAAGATTAACAGTCAAAGAGGGCATCTCTGTACGTTGTGAGAAAGATGCAGTGTTCGGTACAGCTGCAAGAAAGAACAGCTGAACCAAGAGTTTCATTACTGTGAATCCCATAAAACAAGCTGCCTGGCATGTTTTCAGTCATTATCTCTCAGCAGAGACAAAAACGGGGATAGATCTAGGTACGGGCCAGAAAAACTTATGAGGACGGAGTACACCAGAGAGCTACCTAGTCTGTTTAAAACTAAGCTCAAGGCTCAAGACAGTGATTCACACCTTCATAACAATCAAGCACGACAACTGCAAATTCCCTGTTTGCTGGACTTCCTCTTAAATCAAAAGGCAGACAGGCTGCATTTTATTCAGAATTCTGTAACCCAACTCCCAAACCTGGCAGGTTGGGTTGGATTTCCGGACCCAAGGCCAGGCAAAGGGCAAATCCTCTCTGTCCTTTCCTATTCACCTTTCTCATCTCTGCCCTGCCCTGATTTGATATTGCCAGAGGGGGAGATACTGTATTCTGCCTAAAGCAAGGACAAAATACATGGGGTGAAATATTGTTCTGGCTAGGTGATTAAGGAGAAGGATTTTGATGATCATCCACACTTTTATCATCACCTCTGAGATTACTTTTATCATAACCCCTGTTACCAAGGCCCATATCTGCCCAAACTTTTCTGCTCCTGCTCTTTTCAGCTTAACCATCACAGCTTCTTTTTCCCACCCGTTGTGTTGTCTCAGCCTGTACTGCGAACCTGTAAGGGCAGAGACCCTCCTAACTTATCGGCTGTTTTGTCACACATCACTGTATATTTAATAATAATTATGCCTCTGCAGAGGTATTTTATTCTGATAGATTCAGAACCATCCCACCAGGGTCTTCAGCTACTTATTCATTTTGCTACAGGCTACAACAGAAAGAGTTAGAGAATTTACTGAAATAACAAAGTCATTTTACATACATATGGTCTATGCTTCTGTGCCACAGCAGTGACAGATAAAAAGCAGCAATCTATCATATTTTTCTCTCCACACTGTACTCAATAGGATCCAAAGTGTGGTACCCATTTTGCTACTAATGCACATGTATAACTCCCACTTATTTACTGTAGTGCCCTGAAGATGTGACAGTTAGCTATGTAATGCACTTATTATTTTTATTCATTCTATTCATTAGAGATGACCGTGTATGGCGCACTTATAGCTTTGCTTTTCTCCACTAGTCATCAGTAATGTCATCTTTTCTAGCTCATGAAAACAAAATGTGTATTAAATGACAAACAACAAACACATCTCTCTCTCCCCGATGTTTCACAGCCAGCTTGCCAACTCTTCTACCTTCCTATGAGTCTGAATAAACCAAAGAGCAATTCAGATATGTCCAAAAGTGCTTTTGTGCTGAGCAGGAATCAAGGCTAAATAGTGTAAAATGCCTGTGAAGGAGGAATGCTGGCAGTACTCTCTCAGGGCACTTAGACTGCCCTCATGGCAAAGGCTCCAACAACTTTGGGAGTCCTGATCGCTCAGTAACTGGAGAGTCAATGTTCCCAGAATTTAAGGAGAAGAGAAAGTAGCAGTTTCTGCCAAAAGCTGCGCGACAGCCGTATTTTGTCAAGATGGCCAGCTTTCCCCTTACTGTTACCAAATTTGAACCACCTTCTTTCACTTTTACCAAATAGAAATCCTCTAAGGGGGAGGAAGAAAGTGGAAAAATATTTTTTTGGCAGGGAATTATAAACGTGCTCTCCTGGACAGTACTAGGACAAATTGTGAATTGCTCCAACATCAGGAGCATTTGCCTGCTCTTTCGGCTCCATTACGTATAATCAGATGGCGACCACACAAGACCCTTGCCAAGATCTCTAGGAAAACTTTGGGGTTGTACTGAAGTTGCTCAACAACTGAGCTCTCTACTCCTTTCTGCTCAAGAATATTCAAGCCAGTAGAAAAGGAAAAAAAGAGAAAAAGCACAACCAACCAACCAACCATCCCGCTGGCACCTTCAGTGAGTGTTCACTCACTGATGACTCTCAACTCACACTCTCAACTGAGTGATTTCTATCACCAATTTCTCCTCTCCACTGCTCGAGGCCAGCTCTCAGCTGGTGGAGTTCTGCAGGTCTGGAACCAGCAGGAGGAAGGGGAGCAGCTGCCAACTCTTTTCATCATCCTGAACATATAAATAAAACTATTGTCAAGCATAATTGCACTGAAGACCGTAGGTACTTACAATAGTAAATGTTTCCTGTCACCATAACAACATCAAATTCTAGCAAAATCAAGTGTGTGCGTAGATACTGGAGGGCTTTTTTAAATGACCACTGTGAAAGACACTTCTGAGTAAAGACTCGTGCTTCCTTAGCATGTACTTTCAATCCTTAAAAATTTGTTTCCCATTTTTTTCCATCAGTTTAGGTAAGTTTTTACATAAGCCTTTTCGTTGATTTCAAATTTGTTCGCGAACAGTGTGGTCCCCTCAGTCTTCATCTCTACGTCTGAACCATCAGCAGGAGATAAACCTTATTTCTTTTTCACATTTCACTTGCACCATTTTACCACAATGCACTGGTATAAGGATGTGATTCTTCAATAGCACAAGACAGCAAGGAAATACAATCTTTCTAAATGTACGCAATTCATGGCAATTTGCCCACTTACAAATTATACTATGTAATAAAAGAAGCAACAGACAGCTTCAGAAAAATCACAGTGAATAAGAGATGCCGTAGCTGTATTTAATGATTAGTCTAGAGGATAATTTTCCAAAAAGTAAACTTTTACTGCAACAGAAAAAAAAACCCCAACAAAACTAAGACTAAAGCAAAAACTCCAGAGAAACATAGAATCATAGAATCACAGAATAATTTAGGTTGGAGAAGACCTTTAAGATCATCGAGTCCAACCATTAACCTAGCACTGCCAAGTCCACCACTAAACCATGTCCCTAAGCGCCGCATCTATGCATATTTTAAACACTTCCAGGGATGGTGATTCACATGTACAGGTCTTCTATAAAAATTTGATCTGCAGAGACATGAGGACATGCACCAATGTAAACACTGATCTTACATCTGAATACATGAAGAAAAGAAAAAAAAAAAAAAAATCCATGACCTGTGTTCTGCTGTGACTTGCCTGCAAAACAAAACTCCTACAAAAAGTCCAGAATCAGGACTAATCGTGGTGAAACTCTGTGCTTGCACAAGGAAAGCTGAAGCACTTTTAGGAATGACATGTGAAAGATTTGAAGGCATTCAAAGAAACCAGTGGGACTTCTGATTTCTCTGAAGAGGTAAAGCTTGGCCTGCCTTTAAATCTCCATCTTGAAAAATATTAACTAGATTCCACTTCAAAATCAAATTAAAAACAATGAAACAGGATTTAGGTGGACTATCAGAAGTTACTGAGAAACTGTTTCTTCAAGTAATTTTTAAACTATTAGCACTTTTTTAAAGCAAGCAATAAAGAGCTAGTCTCCTTTTCACAAAGAAAGTTGAATGCCCGCTTTTAATGCCAGTATTTTATATATAGTGCATGAAACAGATCCTACTAGGACAGCTATAAAATACTGGTAAAATTTGACCTTTTATTTTAGGTAAATGTTACATATTTGAATAAAAGGTTGCATTTATAGGCAGCCACAGAATTCTTTTTTTTTTTATTTTAATGAAATCTGTAGAAAAGCTCAAGGGAAGATCCAGGGAAACTTTTTAAACAGGCAACACTAATTCTGAACTAATTTTAAACACTCAGACAAGGATTTTCCTCTAACGTAGAATTCATCACCCTCCTTTCTTGGTGTAAATTCAATCTGTTCTGTTTGTATGACATAAACAACAAGCAGTTACACAGGAATGAGGCAAACCATATGTGAAGGTGTTTTAGAAAGCACAACAGGGAATACACCAAGCAAAGAAGCATCTGCATTTATTTCAATGTCAAATCACATGTGTATTATAAAGGGAAAGTTTATTGTTTTTATTAAAAAACAAGTTTACTATATTGTGCTGTTTACAGTTAACTCTTCCTGCACCTCAGTGTTCTCATCAATTTGGCAATAACAACACAACAAAAAAAATCAGTGGGTAAAATCATAAAGTCTATAGGTGCAGAGGCAGGGTTGCAAAGGAGTCTTCATCCCTGTCCACGCTACCCAGGCTGGTGTTTGGTGTCAAGAGTCTTTTTCTTCTCCACCCACCCCTTGCTACCCCTTCTTGGACAGAGGCTGCATACGCTCCTGGTAGCTGCAAGTAAGAACTAAAGCCTGGCTCACCACGCCTGGTGGTGCAAGAATATAAGTCTAGGTAGGATTTATTTCTTGTGATGCTTGTGTGCAGTGGAACACGGGCTTGTCTCCTGTCCCAAGATGCTGTCTGATCCTGCACTGATGCTGCACCGACCAGCCCGCAGCCCAGCAATCAGGGGCAACAAGCAGCACTGCTGCATGGGGCACAGGGTATTCCCTCACAAAAGGCAGCACCCTATAATAAATTACTTTTATAGAAGCTGGCCAGAGTCAGCTTAACACATTTGGAGTTCAGGAGAAAATATTTCAAAGCAGCATTTAGCCTGGGTATGAGCTACAGGCACATTGTTAAAAAGCTAATTGCATGGAGACAAAGGATGATCGTTACTTTTATATTAGTGTGTAATATTAACCCTTAAGAGCTGTGTTTGATGATAAGTTGTTGGTGATTGAAACAGCTTGTTCATTGTTTATATTTAAACTCAAGCCTGAAGATTCCTAGAGTCACAGAAGGTGTTGGTGTCATTATTTCTTCTGTATTAAGACAGATAAAGTTTTTTTGAAATCAGGGATGTTTTCCCTATCTCCTCTAAAAGTATGCATAAAACGCAGTGTTGAAGTGCTGAAGTGTTGAAATTATTTCTCAGATCTGTATTTTTATATATATATATATATATATATAAAATATATATATTCACTTTCAGGAAATCTGGCTTTATGACAAATAGCAATGAAGAACCTTTTTTCCTCAATTTTTTCTTGTTTCAGGAAACAGAAGAACAGGGCTAGAAAGCTTCAAACAGCAGGTTTTGAAAGGCTGCAAGGGACAAAAATTCCTCCAAACATTTTCTCTCTCAAGGTTATAGATTTCACTGTGTTTAGGCAATAGCCACTAAAAATATACATGTTCTGTTGCAGGTTACACGGGCTTTTCCAGAAACGCAAGCTTCTGAGGGAAGAGAGGTTCAGAGACTGTGGTACGTCTGCAAAGTGCTTGGTGACCATTTAGCAGCTATGGGGCTGTGACCACGGCCAACCACTTCAGTGGCATTCGCTTCCATAGGTGGCCATGTTCATCTGTTGTCTTAACCTTTTGTCTCTTGTTTCATGTTTTGGCCTCATCCCCTTCATCGCCAGCTCCCTGGACCTAAGCAAAAGGCTGCTGCATTCAGCACGGTATGACGGTATGTGGGCACAGTGGAACAGGCACTTGTGTAGGCTGCAAGATCGAAACTGAAGGCTGTGGGCTTGTGCAGCCAGAATGATCTTTTTATTACATCTGTGTATAATGCCCACTGTAAGGAGGTTTGACTATGGCCTACGGACGTGAGACACCACTGTCAAATTAATATGAACGGAAAAGGACAAGCATGCTATAGCAAGGGAAACAGAAAAAAAAATATCACAATTATCAGAAAACTATTTGTGATCACAAAAGAATATTTTGCTCGTACTCGCCAATCTCCCCTTTGGCAAGCCCTACAAGAAAAGAGAAGATGAGAAAGAAGAGAGAAGAAAGAAGAGAGTAAAAAATACAGAGGGTGGGGGGAGTGGAGGGTGGGGGTGGTAGAGCCTGAGACAGAGTGGATACTTTTAACTTGTCACAGTACAACACTAGCTTTTAATTAATACAGGGTATGTACAACTTTGAAGACTGTTGGTCGTGCAGTATTTTATGATAAATACATTTTATGGGATTTGGTTTTTAAAGAGGATTTTGAAAAATAACCTAGCCCAATAAATGATTTACCAGCTGCAATAAAAGATCAAGGAAATTGCTCAGATTGCATCTTGGAGCATCTAAAACTCTGAAGTTTATGGAGATCTAAGCTGCCCCCAGATCTACAGTGCTATTAAAAATTTTTGTAGTAGCTAATTATCTTGCATTGCGTTTTTTAAAAGGTAGCAATCCTAACAGAGAGGAAGGTCTGGAAACAAAAGAGGAGTTGATGTCCTTTGATGGAGAAAGTAGGAAGAAGGAAAGAAGAGACAGACAGAAGTGAGTAACAACTGAAACATCATGCTGGTATGGTAACAAATTGAACTAACAACTCATAAGGTATTGGATAGTCCTTCGATCACATAGGGAAAATGAATTCACACTAATTATTTTTTTTTTAATATATTATTAGACACACATTCTTTACATGGTGTGGTAAGTGTAATATCTATATTATTTGACCAAGAGTGGAGTAATCTGTTTTCCTATTTTTTCTCTCTGATAAAGTTGATGTTTTACAACAAGCAAAGTGGAAAGCAAAGAAATTCTCACTAAATTCTGTTTTGTTCTATCTTCACAGGACTTTCATTTAATAAGTAAGTAAATTTAAAAAACCACTGTTCTTAAACAGGATGGCAGAGGCAGTAGATAGAACAGCATACTGAAATAATAAAATACTAGCCTCAGCTGTCTTCAGAGGAGTACAGGCAGCACAGTCACTATGAAGCATGCCTTGTAGCCTTTGTTTCCTACCAGAAATATAGTGTTCGTGCCCTGTAACTTACTGTGCTCAGACATACCTCTGCCCCATCCAGGGAACCCTAGCAAAACCAGTGTCCCCCACAGGCATGGAGCTCCAAAGTCAACTGGGTTTCCTAAGAAAGGATGCAGAAAGGAAAAGGAAAAGCAAAAGGAAGAAAAAAACATCATTTTTTCTTGGTCCCCAAATGAGACGGCAAGGTGCATGCCGATTTAGACAAATGCCTGTTCACCCTGCTCCTCTGGGCACCTTGTGCAATCGCACAGGCCACAGGCTTCAAAGCTTGGGGCCAGGCTGCTGCAGGGATAGTGACCAGAACCAACTGCTCCAGGAGCTCTTCAGCGCTGGGGAAGGATGGACTTGGGCCCCTTTCCCAACACTTTCAAGCTGAAGAACTTTGAAAAGAATACAGAATCAGTGCTGCTGACCTGAAACATTAATGGTATCAGTGTAACTTGGCAAGATGTGGAAGAGTGACAGTGAAGTTTACCACCACAGAAAGCAAGCACCTTCAGATAGGAAGGGTTGATGATTTGGTTGATTTAATTTGAGGTAGGTAAAATAAAACAGTGGGAGCTGGCAAAGATTTTTGCATGAACACTGCTACTTTAAATACTATTCTTAAATTGTGGCCAAGATGGGGGAGTCCTTAATTTTCCAAAATAACCACTATTAATTCAGCAGAATTATGGCATTCTAATTATATGACTGTATGTTATTTTTCCACTTGATTGCTGCCTCCTGCAATACTCAGGGCTGACCACCTATAGGGCTGAGTTCAGATTTCTGCAGTGAAAATGCATTTTGTGTCTGTAGGGTCTTTACCCAACTTTCTGACAAACTTTAAAGGCACCGAGTGAATGTGGCAAGTGAAAGCAAGGAATAACAAGACTAGTGATGCTGAAGGCTGCTTGACTTGCCTGATTAGATAATCTTGCTTTCAAATGTTTTGATAGGGAAGTCATTTTAAACTAAATTTTCACAGACATCCACCCGATTCTGATGCTCATTTTCTGGATGCTTTAGTTGAAACTCAAGGGGCTGATTTGCAGAAGACCATAGGTGCCAGATTGCAGCTGGGTTTTGAACATTCAAAATATAATACAGAGTTACATGAAAGACTGTCAAATCATTTCATTTAGTGAAGAACTGAGTCTTCATTGTTTTCTACTGATTACAAATAACTGTCCAACTTTTGCAATTACCTAGAAGATGAAATCCCAGGAAAAATAATTATGAGTAACTGACGAGATTTGATTTTGATGCAGTCTTTTTAATTTCAGTTTGATTTATCTTTTCATTTTAAGTCATTACCCATACGTGTATTTTCTAACAGAGAAAATTAATAATAAAGTAATACCCAAGAAAGGTAGTGTACTGCTGTTAAAATCCTGACAATATTTTGCTAGAAATCCTTTAATTTCTTCCCCTGACACAGTGTCTCAAAGCAATGCAGTAATGTCAAAACTGCATTCTCACACAAAAACCACTTCCAATTTTTTTCTAATCAACTTCAATCATAAATAATACTAAGGAGTCAAAGAAAATCCAAGTCTCTGGTTATTTATTAGTGCTAGAAATATCGTACCTGATATCCCTAATCTATGAAGGTGAAATAAACCTTCTCCTTATTTCACAACGATTTGTAAACTTCTATTGGCAGTATGAGGAAATCAGTAATTCTGAACTTCAGGCACCATCTACATGTTGTAAATAAGGCCAGGGGCCACAGTGACCAAAAGCAGAAAATAAAATCCTTAATATTTACAGAAATAAATAGCACACACACAGAAAAATGAGCTCTGTGGGAAAATAGGATATAACATCATAATCATAACATTTATGCACAAAGGGGACAAATTGACATTGCTTAGGTGACTGTCAAGCTATGCGTTGGATTTTTCAGCCCAACAACATTCATCTGAATGCAGATACCTCTTTAATACAAGAATAACAAGGCATACTTTTGGCTTGTGAAACTATTTGTTGCTGAGATTACTTACCACACAGAAAAAGTATATTTCTCTAACTCCTGCAAGCAAAAATTGCTCTCTGCAGACGCTTTCCCTTCTTCTGGGCTTACATTGCTCTCAGGACCTGATTCTTCTTGATAACATTGGTCAGGTGGGTTATTCCAGTTGACCTTAAAATAAAAAGAAAAAACAAGTTAGAATGGTAAGGTAATTAGCTGAGCACAGCTAGCAAAGTAAGAGCTGCCACTTTTACCCTGTTTTGAACTTCTAGCTTTGTTTTATTCTTCACTTTGTAACAAATCTGCAAAACAGCAGTGGCAAAGCTGGCTCAAAACACTTAAGAATTGAACAGACTAGACTCTTTCAGCTGGAAGAGACCTACAACAATCACCTAGTCCAACTAGCCTGACCAGCTCAGGGCTGACCAAGCCACAGCACGTTGTTAGGGGCATTGTCCAAATGCCTCTGAAACACTGGCAGGCTCGGGGCATCGACCACCTCTCCAGAAAGCCTGTTCCAGTGTTTGACCGCCCTCATGGTAAAGCAATGCTTCCTAATGTCCAGTCTGAACCTCTCCTGGTGCAACTTTGAACCATTCCCAGGTGTTCTGGTGCTGGATCCCAGGGAGAAGAGCTCAGCACCTCCCTCTCTGCTTCCCCTCCTCAATGAGGAGAGCGATGAGGGTGCCCCTCAGCCTCCTCCTCTCCGGACTAGACAAACCCAGTGTCCTCAGCCACTCCCCACAGGACATGCCTTCCAGCCCCATTACCAGCTTTACTGTCCTCCTCTGGATGCATGCAAGGACCTTCACATCCTTCTTAACTTGTGGGGCTGCACACAGAGTATTTATTGTTCCTATAAGGCTGTGGTTTGATAGACCCTTTCAAGGAGACATAAGCTCATGCTGACACCAGAAGTCATCATCCAGCCTTCTACCTGCTCGATTTTTCCTGTGTTGCACATCATGCTCCATCAGCACAAAATTGGACATCCACATAGTAAAACACACAGAGGCAACTGATCTGGGAAGAGAATTAATGCTGTTTGGCCTCCTTCTTTACTTTTCCTTTTATTAACTGGGTTAGGTTTCAGCTAGACCCATTCTGATCCAGGCCATCCTGCACTGGTGCCAGCACAAGGGAAGAGAGGGACAGTACTGCATCCTTCAGTGCTGGTACCAGTTTATGTTGGTTTAAACTACTCCTTGAGCTACAAAGGACAGAATCCTAACCTGTGCTTATCTCTGGAATAATATTTTTGCACACACAAGGCCCAATTCAGCACTGGCATTGCCTCTCTCTGGAGTGACCAGCAGGTTTTCTCACATGCTCAGCGTTATCGCCCCCGGACAGAGCACCAAGCATCACTTCCACCAAAAGACACAATGAGGTCATAACTTACCAAACAGACATTTACAGGTGACTTCATGAAGCTATCTATTAATACCTTCCTAGGCATGATACCAAACTCTGTAAAGGGTTTGTTCACATTTAGTGAACAAGCCCCGAGAGAACAAAGGAAGGAAAGTTAAATCCTGTTATGTTCAAACTAGAAACAGACTCCCTTTTTGTTCTTTCTTTTAGACAGGGGGATGGTAACTATACTGTTTAGAAGTAACCACAAAGGGAAATTTTGGGTTGCCATCCCCTGATGCAAATTTTATGGAGCAAATGGTTGAAATTTTCTAGCCTATACTAGAAGCTAACCTAAATGATTTAAGGTCCTATTTGACTTTTGCATTTATGAAATCTGCAATGAACAAAACATCCAAGTTTACTCTGTAAATCTCAAAAAAATCTCAGTGTTTTCAAGGAACACAGCGCTGGCATTGGATGTAGTCACATCACTGAATATTTTGCTAATTATGAAAACTACAAAGATTTTTATTTTTTTTTAACTCAGTAAACCATTTTGCTCTAAAAGGCAAATGTGTATGTATTTTGAAGCTTGGATTACATAGACCTCATACACATTTGAATTTTAATTTAAGGCTCATGGACATAACAGACAGAGGTTCATATCCATACCTACATAATGCTAAATATGGTTATCAGTAAACAAGATACAATCATTGTATTTTCAGCAGTCACTAGAAAAGCTGCCACACGCAACGGAATATATTGTCAAAAAGCAATTCTATGTAAACACGAATAGTTAAGGCAGAGTAGAAGCGGGTAGTGTGCTCAAAGCTGTTTTCAAATACTAAGACCAAGCAGCTACAGATAGCATTGCGTTTCAGCTAGTCACATGGCTGCCCAACTTAATTCCCTAGAAAAAGTCAAGGTGGCAGAGCGGGTAGTGTGTGCAAAGCACCTTGCTTGCACTGACATAGTCTCCATGAAAGTATGCCTGGGCAAAGTAGATACAAAAACATTATTTCAGACATAAATTCCAAAGGTGTTAAAGAGTATTATGAATTAATTTCTCTGAGGCTGTGCTTGATCTTGTCTGAAGTCCAAAAGGAGAAGCTCAGTCATCCACATGAGGACGGGATTAGGGCCACAGAATATATTTTACTTCTCTTGGAAGTCACTGACTGGGATCATTATGTCCTTCATAGTCACCATTCATTATCTTCAATACATGCAACGGTGTGTACACTCATTGCAACAAAAACTAAGTTGTTACTAATTCCTGTCACTCAGAGGATACCCAGTGGGAGACTGTTTGCAACTCCTTTGCATAGATGAGTATGGGGGCAAGGGGGCAAGACAAAAACACCTTTAGTTTGGCTGATATATCCTATATTCCTCAAAAAGGTGTCATCAGGACCAGAAGTCCTCCTGTTTGCTTTTGTTACAAAAAAAATAATAAATAAAATAAAATAAAATAAAACAATTCTATTTACAAAAAGAAAAGGGACAGTGAGGAGAATAATCCACTATATGAATTTCTGCTTTCTGCCTTAAATCTGTTCTTTACATTAGTCTGTAATTGTTTCCAATATATGATTGTTGTATAAAATTATTTTAGAAGACGGTTTCTGTTCCAGAGATACAAGTAGGCCCAAATTACATAATTCAGCCCAAGTGTCTAAATCTGTAACATGCTAAAACAAGGTTCTCTCTGGACATTAGGGTTCACTCATCCCATTAAAAAAGAGGGGTTCTTACAACCTTTGAAAGAAGATTTCATATGCTCACATTTCTTTTGTGCAGACGTGTTCTCGTAAGAGGCTCAGTTCAGAAATCTATTTAAACATGTCAATAACTGTAAGCTTGTGAGTAATTTTGCTGCGTCCAAAGGGACTAGGCAATGCTGAATTACCCATGGGCTTACGCACCTTACTGAAACCAGGTCACTTTAATGTGGCTTTGAGAGCCACCCACAGCTGAGGTTCCTATAAGAGCGTGGCATTTTGTTCAAAGGCAATGTGCTATTATGGGATTGTAGGAAACTAATTTCACTCTGCCACTCCCATGGGCTGGGTTGCTTTGCCCATCACACCCACTCCATCAGTCCTTAAATTGGTCTTCCTATAGATATAGGGCTAGAAACATGCGCATGCACACATAAATCTGCAGTTATGTTTATATACAAGTCTGGTTTATCCAAGTTATCCTTACCTCCCTAAAGAAGTAAATCCCTTGAAAACTTAGTCATTTAAAATGGAGGGAATTTCCAGTTAGCCAGTCTGGTTTTGCTCTATTATATGTGGAGCATCACACTACTAAACTCAAAGTTGCAATAATATTTCCAGGCTGTTGAGTATTTGTGCCATAGTACATATACAGATAAAAATGCATAGTACACAAGTTTGTGAATACTCCGAGAGCTATGATGACTTTTTTTTCCATTTGCAATTAAAAGCATTAAAAATGTTTCAAAGTACATCTAGAACAGGGCGAGACAAATTGCCAGAATGATTAATTTGAATATTCTTTTTTGCAGTTATAATTCACTGCAGCCATGCTGATCTAAGGAGGGAAGTGGAGTAACACTTAGAAGAAAACTGCATCCTTCTTTGGAAAAATACCTAATTTAGAACAGATAATGCAGGTAGAAGCAATTCTTAGGAATAGAAAGTCTTCTTTGTGTCTTAGTTGTCAATATTTGCATCAAATTGGAAAGTTCCAGTATCTCACCCAGAAAGCATTGTCATGATGCAGATGTGATTTCTCAGTAACTTGTACTGATGTCACAACGTTTGTCCACAAATTAATTATGCCCTTGACTGAGATACTACAAATAAGGATAATAAAAGCATCTGATGGTAGAGGTCTTCTGCACAAGGACATGAGAGCTTGAAAGTTATAGATGTATAGGAAATCTATTGTGTTTAAACATTACTGAAATAATATCATCCTGCAGCACAACCTGTTGTCTGATTACTGGATGGTCTTTCCTACTGCTCCTTTGAAACTGCTGGAGAGATTAGCTCCCTATAGATCTATGCAGGAGACAGCAATACTTGGGGCCACATGAAGCCCTACAGTAGCTATGACAAAATTCACTGTGATAAATTAAAGAAACAGCAACAAGAAGCAAGCCTCCAAATCATTCCTAAATGGGACAGGTAGAAGCTCCAATGGTTTCACCATGTGATTTAAGGGAGATGGTGACATTAAGATCAAGGCCAGTACCTTGTGATGTCCTCCTTGGCCTTCTTTCAGCCAAAACAAACCGCAGCACTCATCTGCACTGCCACAGCAATCTTGGTGAAAATCACCATCTGTAAGGGGGGAGAAAAAGTGGATTTGTATTAGTGCATAAGACAAGGCTCTGGAAAGGAAGGAGCTGGGTTTTGTTCCCTCTCCCACCAAGACTCCATGTGACTCCAGGCAGATTATCTTTTCCTCTCTGTCCTAGTTATAAATAGGTGGTTAATTCTCTCCTGCCTTACAGAAGCGTTAGGTTGATAAATGCAGACAAGACTTCAGACACTGTTGTGCTGAAAATAACAATTGTATAGATAAGAAGGACAGGGGGAATAAAAACAAACAACAGACACAAGAACAACAACAGTGAAGGGTATTTAAACACCCCAAGGTATCTTCTTCAGAAAAGAGAAGTTCATTTTCTTGTATGGGCATGGTTGTGGATCACGAATGAGGCACAGGATCCAATGTACTTGTGTCTTCTAAGTAATGTTTACTCAAGTAGTGTATCCTTCAGACTCCTGAAAAGCTGTGACCTGTGGAAGGAACAAAAATATATTCCCACATCACAGGAAGCGGTGGTGCGATGGAAACAAAAGGTCTGTATTGCACTTCTTAACATACAGCGCATGGAGGATAAGCTAAAAATACACTTAATAATTATTTCACTACTTTTTTTCAGTTACTTCCACTTTCCCTAGTGAAAGACCACCGAGTATACTTAAAATCACAGTACAGGCAGACTCCGCTCTTAGGTGTTAAAGTTGTAGATATACAATATACACATATACAACGTCACAGCTTTGAGCCTGTGTGTTTGTGTATGTACCTATGAATATCTTTCTTAATTTCCATATGTATACACATGTATAGGTGTGTATACGCTGAGCATTCATAGCAGACGAGGTATTTACGTCATCTGTGGTGAAAGAAGACATCTACCGAGATCGGTGAAACTGTGTAACATACAGCTGCTGGGTATGTCGCTTGTGTGCACACCTTCAAATTGTTCAAATTGTCTCCTCATATCCCATGTATGTGATACATGTACAAACCCATAAACAGACATTCAAATATAAACGTACCTTTGTAAAGATGGTTACTGTGGTTTTCTTTGTTGTTCAATTTTTTTTAATTTTGGCTCACTGAGATGGGTTTCTAAACAGCTTTGCTGAAATAATGAAGACTTTGACAATGTTTTTGGAGGCAAATGAATAAAACAGTAATTACCTTGGCCAAAAAAAAATAGCACAATAAAAAGAATAAAGAAAGCAATAATGGTCTACATTTAAGAAATGGGAGGGAGAAGGAACTCAAGTTTGTTATTTAATCATGACATGCTCTTTTCATATTTTATTTGTAAGGCTCTGAATGCTCTTTTCTTTCTATACCAGTGAGCTCATTACTTTAATTCCTCATAGATTTCTCTGAACAATTTTTGCTAAGTAAAAACACAATGTAATTCTTCAATGGCTGTAACAGTAAGAAGCTGCTCAAATTAACGATCAATAAAAACTACAGAAAAATTCTGTATGAAAATAAATAAATAAAGGAGAAGATGGGAAATGCTTGCAATTAGACAGGATGAAAAATCTAAAAAGAAATTAAATTTAGTTGTAATACATTTCCCATTCTTTTCTTCATGAAAATTACTACTGAAGTGGTTTTTTTTCTGTAATTTAAATGTTAAGCTGCCAGATGTGTGTCTCATGCTTGAAGAGTTGAAGCTTTGCATTATTTAGCATATTAAGATTCACAGAATTTAAAAAAGGGCTCCTTTATTGCCTGGAGGTTCTAATTAAGTAAACCTTAGCCTGGTACATTTAAAACTTGCAATACAAGAGATTTTGCTTCCTCTTTTTTTCTCTGTAGCCAAGTCTCTTCAATATAATAAATATAGAAAATACTTAGGATGATATAATTTTTCTTTGGCTTGAGGAATTAAAGCTATCTATTATTTTAAGAAGTTTTTAATAGAGGCCAGCAATCAGAAAGACATTTAAAGACTCCAATCTACTTTTTAATCATAGGAGTTGCTCTTAGTTAGTGGGGAAAATGTGTCTTATAAAACTGAGCTATGTAGAAATTGTTTCTTCCACATGCTCCAAACAAAGCAGTTGTGAAAAACAAGAATCACACAGTTCTTTATTATTAAATTGCATTTTACTTTTTTATAACTTTTTATAATTGACCACAGAAAACTAATAAAGCATTAATTAGCTGCACTATCAGCAATTTGTTCATTGAAGGAGCTGGGATGACTGCATCTGAAACTGTAATAACATAGAAACTCCTTTGACATACAGTACCCATAAATCATACTTTAAATACAGTTATTTTTGCCATTTTAGAAAATGTCAAAGGTGTCAACTTTGTCCAGATATAGCACTTAGCAGTGACTATTTTAGTAAATTGACTCAAAATACATTTTGTTCCCTGACAGGGCAACATAATACCATTCATGATAAAAATGAACAATTTGAGGAGGAGAAAATAGCACCAAGCAAAAATGATCAAAGACAGGTATCATAGCCATGATAAAAGTACAATAGCAAGTGTAAACTCTCTGACAATAGGTTTATTTGGAAGTCAACACACACATGCATAAAAGTAGGAAAATGTGAGTATGCCAGAGCCTGGAAAAAGATAATAAAATTCTTAATCCAGTGCTATAAATCTGTGATCAGGAATTAATAAATCCAGCAGAATAGTTTTAATGCTGTACATTTGTATAAGAAAAATTGGAAAAAATGGGTGGTGTTTTTTCCCCAGCATTGTGAAATGGACGTGTTAAGAGTAATGCCTGAATCTGGGAAAGTGTGGTGAGATGGAGTTTGCTTCCAGACCTTGACAACCCTCAGAGCAGTCTTATTTCTTGGTGATATTAAGTCCAAACAAAACAACTTATGCTACACAGCTCACACCTGGTAGGGGATACAGAGAAAGTGTCACCTGCACCAAGTCCCTGAGTTCAGCTGAGACCTGCATTTTTAAAACTGCATGGAAAGAGGCTGGAAACTAAAATGTTAGTGTTAATCTGTTACCTCTTTCAGCATCAGCCTTCTTGGGCCAGTAGTTGAGAGCAATAGTAGGACCTTTAATAATGGACAGTATGTCTTACTACTTCTTAATCCTTGTAGAGTGTAACATAACCGTTTTTATCCTCTGCATTCAGTCTGGAAGTTATCCTCTTTGGTTACGTCTTCTGTAACAAATACTGTGGCGCAACAGGAATGGATCTGTAGAATGAAACCAGCAATTCGAAGGACACCACTAAACACTGGGGACCCCACTATTTGTTGAAGAGTTTATGTCAGACTGGCTCTAGTCTGGCAGCTCTGGGGGAGGTGAGGAGGTTGGGGACTATCAGGGGGTGCAAGACAGAGGACAGACCGCTGGAATGGCACCTCACCTTCCTGAGAGAGGCTCAACAGGCAGGCAAGACATATGGTACAGAGGATCTCTGTCCTCTCTCCACCTGGCTGAACACAGTAAGTTGAGGGACAGGGGGTCGTGGTGACAAGTTCCTGCGTGGCACAGCAGGTTGTCCCCTCTGTGCCCACCCCACCTGCCCTTGCGTAACAGCTGTGAGGCTTTACAAGTGGAACCGAACAACAAGGACAATGGTTCATCTACCACGGAGGTGTCGCCACTACCCCCTGCATCAAAACTGCTTCCATAAAGTAAAAAAGATTCATTGTCACAGGAGCCTCCCTTCTGAAAGGAACAAGAGGCCCGATATGCAGAATGGACCCACTTCTCAGGGCAGTCTGCTGCCTCCCTGGGGCCCGGGCTAAAGGTGGGAAGGGAAAGCTTCCTACCCTGGTACGGCCCGCAGATTATTACCCATTACTGATTTTTCAGGTAGGCAGCGATGAACTTGCAGCAAGAAGTCTGAGGGCAATCAAGGGGGACTTCCAGGCCTTGGGATGGCTGGTTAAGGGATCAGGAGCACAAGCGGTGTTCTCCTCTATCCTTCCAGCCGCAGGCAATGGTGAGGGAAGCAACAGGCAGAGCCAGCAGATCAATACCTGGCTCCGAGCCTGATGTCACCGGCAGAATTTTGGGGTTTTTGATCACGGGTCAGTTTACATGACACCAGGCTTGCTGGCAACATGCAAGGTACACCTGTCTGAAAGCGGGGAAAGGATTCATGCACAGGAGCTAGCAGGGCTCACTGAAAGAGCTTTAAACTGGGTTGGAAGGGGGAAAGGGATAAAACCAGGCTCGCTAGAGATCAGCCTGGGGGCAGCACAGCAATGTTTGAGGGACAATGTGCTGGTGAGGTCTTTCAGTCTCAGTGGAGGTAGAGGTTGGAGATCCATGTGGCAGCAGAGAAGCTGAGGGTATTGATGTGTTAGAAACCATGGAAGCATCTGAGAACAATCACCTAGGAATTAGGGCTTTCCTCCCCAAAAAGGTGGTGGCACCCATAGAGCATCTACACCAATGCACGCAGCATGGGCAACAAACAGGAGGAGCTAGAAGCCGTTGCACGGCAGGAAAACCATGACATAGTTGCCATCACAGAAACATGATGGGATGGCTCACACAACTGAAATGTTGCAACAGATGGCTAAAAATTCTTCAGAAGGGACAGACAAGGAAGGAGAGGCTGTGGAGTAACCCTGTATGTATGTATGTGGTAGCCCGTAACAGTATGGAGCTGTTGAATGTCTAGAGTTTAATGATGGCGATGATGGGATTCAGTGTTTATGGGAAGGATCAGGGGGAAGGCAACAAAGCAGGTATCATGGTTGGAGTCTATTATAGACCACCCAACCAGGATGAAGAGGCAGATAAAATATTATATAAGCAGCTGGGAGGAGTCTCACCATCACTAGCCCTTGTTCTCGGGGGTACTTCAACTTACCAGATGTCTGCTGGAAACACAATACAAAAGAGAGGAAACAGTCTAGAAAGTTCCCAGAGCATGTGGAAGAACTTCCTGACACAGCTGGTCAGTGAGCCGATGAGGGAAGGCGCTGGCTAGGCCTGTTGTTTGTGAACAGAGGACTCGTGGGTGATGTGATGGCTGGAGGCTGCCTTGGGCACAGCGATCACGAAATGACAGTTTTCTGTTGCCAGAGAAGTGAGGGGGGTCAGCAGAACCGCTGCCTTGGACTCCCTGAGGGCAGACTTCAACCTATTTAGGAACCTGGTTGAGAGCCTCCCTTGGGAGGCAGTCTTGGAGGAAAAAGGAGTCCAGGAGGACTGGACATTCTTCAGGAAGGCAATCTGAAAGACACAGGAGCAGGCCACCCCCATGTGTCAAAAGATGAGCTAGGAATATAAGGAGAGTTTATGACCTTTGGAAGAAGGGGCAGGCCACTCAGGAGGACTAGAAAGATATCATGAGGTTATGCAGGGAGAAAATCAGAAGGGCCAGAGCCCCACTAGAACTTAATCTGGCTACTGCTGTAAAAGACAATAAAAAATGTTTCTATGAATACATTGGCAATAAAAGGAGGGCTAGGGAGAATCTCTATCCCTTATCAGATGAAGGGGGAACACAGTGACAAAGGATGAGGAAAAGGCTGAGGTACTTAACGCTGCCTTTGCCTCAGTCTTTAATATTAAGACCAGTTGTTCTCTGAGTACCCAGCCCCCTGAGCTGGGACACAGGGACAGGGAACAGAATGAAGCCCCCACAATCCAAGGGGGAATGGTCAGCAACCTGCTACACCACTTAGAGCCACACAAGTCTACGGGGCTGGATTGGATCACCCAAGGGTACTGAGGGAGCTGCTTGAAGTGCTCACTGAGCCACTTTCCATCATTTACCAGCAGTCCTGGCTAACTGGGGGGGTCCCAGTTGACTGGAAGTTGGAAAATGTGGTGTCCGTCTACAAGAAGGGCTGGAAGGAGGATGTGGGGAACTATAGGTCTGTCAGTCTGACCTCAGTGATAGGGTTGGTTATGGAGCCGGTCACCTTGAGTGCTATCAAACAGCACATACAAGACAACCAGGTGATCAGGCCCAGTCACCAAGGGTTTCTGAAAGGCAGGTCCTGCTTGACAAACCTGATCTCCGTGACAAGGCGACCTGCTTAGTGGGTGAGGGAAAGGCTGCGGATGTTATCTACTTAGAATTTAGTAAAGCTTTTGACACCACCTCCCACAGCATTCTCCTGGAGAAAGTGGCTGCTCATGGCTTGGGCAGGTGTGTTCTTCGCTGGGTAAAATACTTCCCGTATGGGTGAGCCCAAAGAGTGGTAGTGAATGGAGTGACATCCATTTGGCAGCCAGTCACAAGTGGTGTTCCCCAGGGCTCCGTGCTGGGGCCAGTTCTGCTCAATATCTTTATCAATGACCTGCACGCAGGGATTGAGTGCACCCCCAGTAAGGTTGCAGATGACACCAAGTTGTGGGGGAGCATTGATGTGCTGGAGGGCAGGAGGCTCTGCAGAAGGATCTGGGCAGGCTGGACTGATGGTCCAAGGCAAATTGCATAAAGCTTAACAAGGCCCAGTGCTGGGTCCTGCACTTGGGTCACAACAGCCCCCCGCAGCGCTGCGGGCTGGGGGCAGAGCAGCTGGAAAGCTGCCCAGTGGGAAAGGGCCTGGGGGGGGCCGGTCAGCAGGCGGCTGGGCATGAGCCCCCAGCGTGCCCAGGTGGCCAAGGGGGCCAGCAGCACCCTGGCTGGTGTCAGCAATAGTGTGGCCAGCAGGACTGGGGCAGTGCCCGTCCCCTGTGCTGGGCACTGGTGAGGCCACACCTCAAACCCTGGGTGCAGTTTTGGGCCCCTCACTACAAGGAAGACATTGAGGTGCTGGAGAGTGTCCAGAGCCAGGCAGGGGCTGGGGAAGGGGCTGGGGCACAGATGGGGAGTGGCTGGGGGAACTGGGGGTGTTTAGTCTGGAGATGAGGGGGCTCATGGGGGACGTTGTCACTCTCTAAAACTGCCTGAGAGGAGGCTGTAGCGAGGTGGGTGTTGGTCTCTTATCCCAAGTAACAAGCAACAGGACAAGAGGAAAAGGCCTCAAGTTGGGCCAGGGGAGGTTTAGATCCGATATTAGGAAAAATTCTTCACTGAAAGGGTTGTCAAGCTCTGGTACAGGCAGCCCAGGGAAGCGGTTGAGTCACAATCCCTGGAGGCGTTTAAAAAACGTGTAGGTGTGGTGCTGAGGGACATGGCTTAGTGGTGAATTTAGCAGTGCTAGGTTTATGGTTGGACTCGATCTTAAAGGCCTTTTCCAACCTAAACGATTCTATAATTTGAGTGGTGCCATCCAGCAGTGGGGTAGCAGACAAAGAAATCACCAGCTTGATTAGATTACAGCACAGAAACAGAAAATAACATGAAAATCCTATCTGGACTCCCTCCCTAGTAATACCCTGGCCTGTGGGAAATCAAACAGCACGGTGAGAGTCAGAAAAGAACAGAGTTTGGATTACGTGGATTGCACAACTGTAAGCAGGAGCTAAACTCAACCCTATCTGCAAGAATCAACACAATCTTTTACACAGTCCTGCTCAGAGGAGGAAAAGACCAGCAGAGAAAGAGAAGGTTCAGCTATCTGAGGCTCTACTTGTAAAAAAAATGAAGGGCAAGAAATCTTCATTTAAAAACGTAACTTTGTTGCCTTTAAAGTGGCATCCATGAGGAACTACCAATGAGAATAGCTTTGGGGGTTTTGGTTTAGGTAATTATTTTTGCATCTGCATGTGACTGTTATGTAGAGGCAAACAGCATGTCAGAAGAATCTCACTGCAGTATAGTGAGAAATATTGCATGGAAGGGTCACCCATTTTCATGAAATTGTTTCAGAAGTGGCTGTGAGCATAAATATAATCCTCTCAACACAACCATTTCTCACCTACACAAGTGTGTTTTAACAAACAAAAAACTTTTTCTCCAAAGGTAATGATAAAATTAGAATGAAGCTGTCTCTATGTTTGGTATTTTGATATAAAGGAGACATCTTAATATCTTTTTAATACATTTCTGAGTGTTATCTGCTAGTGTACTAACACCTCAGTTAGCCTGATGTCATTTTTGCTTAGGTGTTATTCTGAAGATTTGTTAAAACAGAAATGGTTTTTGATGTCATGAAAGGACACAATTCACTTCCCACACTTTTTCCACCGATGCAGAGAGGGGTCTGAAGTGAAGATGTTAAATAAGATTAATATTTAATATCTAATTTTCAGCATTCAGTTGATGGTAGAAGACAGACATTGAGTGAAAGAATCCTGAGCTGGAAGGTTTGAAAATCAGGGGCTAGAAATTTGTTCCGGGTGTGCCATAGAAAGTGACAGAGCAGAGGGTTGAAGGAACCACAGAAGTGGTGTTAAACCCCAAAATGGGCAGAATGAAAGCTGCTTGTAACAGTCAGACTAACAATATTTGTGAGAAACATTTTACGTGTTTCCAGGGGGTTTACTGTGGTACATGCATAATTGGGGGCTTTGAAAAAAGAAATCAGGCTTCACATGGGAGGAAAGCTGTGAAGCAGCTGCCTGCTGGGATGAGCGTTGGTGGGGAGGAAAATGCAGGCACTGTTGAAGCACCAAATTAAACATCAGTTACAGTATAAATCCTGGTTTATATGTGGTTCTGCAGAAATTATCCAGGGTTTTAAAAATGAAGGTATTTCCCTCCCTAGTTCTGAGTGCAGATATTGAGTTTAATGGTTACATTACTGACAGTGTTCCATCACAGAAAATCTGTGCTTTAGTGATGTGCCTTTTGAAACCAAATTTTTGCATTAAATTAACATGTAATAGACTTAGCAAGTACCAGAAATTGAGCTCATCAAGTAAAACTTCTGTTGTCTTGTGAATAAAGATAATTATACAAAATATTTTTCACCTAATTCAAATCCATGGATGAAAGCCATTGGAGATCTGCTTGTAGTTCAGGTAGACTCCCTTCTATACACAACCTGTTTTTTTAAATCCTCAGTAGATTATAGTATTATCTCTTAGAGTATACTGAGTCAGATCCTCTGATGATGCAAAACAATGCCCTTTGAATCTAACCTTGCTTTGATAAAAGTTTTAGTAATTCAATACCTTTCAAAATCAGGCCACTTCTGTAACTGCATTGTTTCAGGGTATTCATAAGGCACCCTCTTGAACTGAAAGCATGGACTCTAAAAATGCTTTGTTTGGTATTGGATCTCTGCCAAACTCCACATAACTAATTTGAATAAAAATTCAGCGTGGTAGTTTTAGACCTAGATAAGCAATAGTGATAGGGGTGGGGGGAAAAGAGTAGAAGGAATAGTTGTATACCTGCACAAATAATAACTGGGGTTTGAGAAAGGTGGAAACATCTACATGTGGGCAAGGAAAATAATTCAGCCAAAACTTTTAAAAGCTGCCAAAAGCAAATGTCAAATACCATTAAACGTTATTTGAAACAACTTTTGTTCATGCACATTTCTCAATTTTAAATACTGTGAGTATTCTAAACTGCTTTGGACAACTAATGCTGGGCAAATGGATTAAATGTTCTTCAAAGCAGATTCCACTATGTAAAAGTTGGGCTAAACTAGGGCTGTGATTACATTCTGGGAAGGACCAACATCTAGAAAAGACATGCTAATGAAGTGTTGGTCTTATTAGGATGTGTATTGAGAATCTTTGAAAGATTGGAAATTTTTATTGCTTTTTTCTGTAACGTGTTTAACCTTTTGTCACCAACACCATTAAACAAAGATTGACACCAGCTCTTTATTATACTTCTTACACATCTATGATGGTCAACATCAATACTCAGCATTTATGGATCCTGAATAAGCACAATGCCATACTAGCTCCTACCTCTATTTGTGCCTGCTTAACATGACATATTCAAAAGATGTACCTTTAACAGCAGATGCATAGTCCTAGTCTTCTTGGGCAGTCAACAGAGAAGGACAGCTCCGAAGAAATGGTTTTTGAAATACATTTCATGGGTTGCTGTCCTGGTTTCAGCTGGGATAGAGTTAATTTTCTTCTTAGTAGCTAGCACAGTGCTGAGGTTTTGATTTGGTGTGAAAACAATACTGATAGCACACTGATGGTTTTAGTATAAACATTACCCAGCAACAACTAAGTCAAGGACTTTTCAGTTTCTTGGGCCTTGCCAGTGAGAGGGCTGGATGGGCACAGGAAACTGGGAGGAGACACAGCCAGGACAGCTGACCTGAGCTAGCCAAAGGGATATTCCATACTACATGATGTCATGCTGAGTGTATAAACTGGGGGTAGAAGAAGGAAGGTGGGGACATCCGGCATTATGGCGTTTGTCTTCCCGAGTAGCCATCATGCGTGATGGAGCCCGGCTGCCCTGGGGATGGCTGAACACCTGCCTGCCCATGGGAAGCAGTGGATGAATTCTTTGCTTTGCTTTGCTTGCGTGTGCAGCTTTTGCTTTACCTATTAAATTGTTCTTATCTCAACCCTTGAGTTTTACATCCCTTCCTGATTCTCCTCCCCATCCCTATGGGTGAGGGGGGAGTGAGCGAGTGGCTGCATGGTACTTGGTTGCCAGCCAGGGTTAAACCACAACAGTTGCTGTAAAAGGAAAGCTAGCACGTCAATTAGCTTCAAATCAGCATCCAAAATTCTACTGCATAATTTCAGGCAGCCCACAGACTTGAAGACGACTACAAACTACTGTTTACATAGATAAGAAGCAGCTATCAGACCTCAGGTTACTATCTCTTACTTAGTATTTCTCAGTTCAATGTCTAAACATGACTTACAGCCTCCTGGTACCGAAGGAGAGTCACTCTCTCCTTTCAAAAGAAGGAATTAATTTCTTTTCACTCGCACTTTCAGCTCTCTCTACACACTGGTTGAGGGAGTGAGAATTGCCCTTTCCCTTAAAATGAAAGCTGACCCTCACTTGGTTTGTGGTGGCCGTGAGAGTCAGGAGCAATGGGCACAGTTGTAGATCTCAGGTCAGCTCCCAGTACCCTCTCCACTGCCTCAGCTACTCAATCTGCCTGTTTATCCTAAACATCCATAAAGTGACCAGGGGTCTTGGCTCAGCCAGGGCACATGCATGGGTGCGGGTATGAAGGGGAGTGCAGGCAGCAGCAGTTTCTGTGCTTGCACAGTCATTTTCCTTTTGCGAGATGGAAAGCACAATTCACTACCCAGGTTACTAAGTGGGGGTGGCTGTCTGTAACGTTGGTACCTTCAGATCCCTGTGCCATGATGAATCTGCCTCTGGCTATCATGGTGGCATCTGAGTTTAGGAGAGGACCTAGGGCTTGCGTTAATTCTCAAACTTAAAAAATAACATAAAATAGAAAGAACCACACAGTGCAACTTGCAAGGCTTTGCCTTCAAAAGAAACCCCACATCCCAAAAGTTAATGCTACCTGATGTTAATACAGGCAAACACTCTTATGTAATTTAGCTCAGCACAATTAACAAAGGATATTGCTATTAACATGTTGCAGGAAGAAAAAATACTTCCCAAGCACCTAACAGCAACATGTTGTGATCCATGGATATAAATGACCAAATAAAATGAAAGGATGTAAAAATGTCACGGAAACACCAGCCATAATCTAACGTTGTCAGTGCACTCCACACACACCTTGTAATTACTAACACATTTAGCCTACAAATACTTCTTAGACAGGGGAGCCCACCATTTCTGTACCTTTTCACCTAAGCTGCTTTTGATCCCTCACAATTGATTTAAACTTCTCCATCGCTTCCTTTGCCTAGTGAAATAATGATGAGATGGTATCACAAGCAAGGGGGAAGGGAGATGGAGGTATTTACACACACGCCAAGCAGATCTATTTGCAAACTTTCAGTAAATTAAATAATGCAATAAAAGTCCTAACCTGCTGGAAGCATTTTAAGCTCGTCTCTTTTCCTCCCAGCTTCTTCTGACACACACGCTTCTCCTCCTTTCGCAGTATTAAACTGCTTTTCCACTTCCTTTACAACAGTGGGAATACTTCCCTTATGGGTGTCAGGATCTTTCGGGGAGGTCAGAGGTTGCCCTGCAGAGGAAATGACAAGCTGTGAAATGTAAAAGAACAATTCCTTCCACATGTTTCCTTGCTCCAGGAGCAGTAAGGGGTTGTCGGCTTAGCATCACGACGGGCTGGGCCAGGCCTTTGCCTAGCAGTCCTGTCAAAACTAATTTACAATTAAAGACCTGCGCAACTGTTTAAAGCTTTACAACTCTGGCGAGTCTCAAGGACTGCCGAAGCCAAGTGGTACAAACCAACCTTATTTTTAACAGCCAGGCAGGCAGACAGAAAGAAGACAGACTGAAAAATGCTCTGAATTGTACAGTAACCAGATAATCTGTATACCTGAAAATGGTCCTTCTGTATAACATTTATTTCTGCTATAAGCTCATAGTTTGGGAACTGAAAACATTTCAGCTGTTCTAACTTTTCTTCTGGTTGATGCATAGGGCACATGAGCCATGTGCTGCAGTTAGACAGTAAAACTTCTAGGGGGAGGGAAAAATAAAGTTTAGGAAAAAAATGAGCTATTTGTTCATTGTATGAAAATAAGTGTCCTTAAAACCTTTTCAGACAGCCTAGTTGCTTTTTTCTTTACACTCCCAAAGTACAGTACAGCAGGGAGGAGTGAGGAACAAGCAGAGTTTCTGGAAAGACAACATTACAGACACATAGGAAATTTGTATGGAAGTATTTAGTCCAAAGGCAGCTGAGGTAGTGGGAGTCTTTCTACATGACAAACCTACCCAGCAAAGCAGCAGCAGCAAACACTTCTGCTAGCCCAGATACTGAGAGCAGTGTAATCATGCTAACACATCACTGTACCCAAGCTAATATAGCCTGTGTCAGAGCCCTACTACAGCGAGATCATCCTGCTGCTGGGACCAAACTAGCCTGGCTACCTTTGAACACTTTTCTCGAAAATCTTGCCTCGTTAACACCTCTCCTCCAACACAGCCAGGCTAAGCAGAACTCCCGTCTGGATTTCACACTGTACTTCTTGGGATAACTTCTTCTTAAAGAGATGTACAATTGGTCATGCCTATTTAGGTACAGGTAGTGATTTCTGCTGTAATTTGAGCAAAAACTGCACACACAACTTGCCACTATAAAAATAAAAATATATTATTGTTTCAGTATCTTAATCCTCCTCAGCAACTCTTCCACCTTCTCCCTTGTAATCACCCTTTTTAGGTCTTGAGTGCACATCATTACATGCTAGTACAGTGCTGACCATAACTTCAGGACTTCAAACTGGCCAATATTAGAGAGGTATAAGTCGCTAGAATGAAAAAGGGTTTCCTTTGGTTCCACAAACTACAGAGCATAAAATCACCCCTGGTTTGCTAGTGGCCTGTTTTATTTGATCCCCATTTCTGATAGGCACAAATATGCATTTGCATGTCAGGTCAGAGCAACAGCTTAGACATAAGAGCAAGCATTTGGAAGAATGTTCCCATAAGCAGAGAGTAACACTTCCCAAATGAGTCTGAGTCTGACCTAAAAGAGAACAAATACACAAGTGCTGTCCAGCCACTTTTCCAAAGACAAAAGAGCTGCCACTTTCAAAAAAGACTGAGTTACATTGACATTTTGCATGTTAATCTCTTCCTTTTATGGACACTAAAGTCAAAGGGGATCTTGCTGTGAATTTCACAGTGAGAAAGAGTGCTTTCTTGAAGAATTTCTGTATTTAGTGTTTTATATGGAGAGCCACATTTCTGAAGTTTTCATGCATCTAGAAGACTGAGCTACTTAGATCCAAGCCTAACAAGGTGACATTTCTGGTAGTTGCATCAGATTTGGTAGTTGCATCTGGTAGTTGCTACTTATGCTGCTTCTGTTAAGAGTTGTCACCACCTTCCACACAACCATAGCTAATGAATTCCATGGAGAAATTGTCATTTATTCATTGACAGGGACTGTTGATCCCTCGATGGGGCAACAGATCAACAGAGGTTTTAAAAAAAAAACCTGAAGGATGGTGGTCGTGAACGCAGAAGCTGTCTTTTTCCATGAACCTCTCATGGAATACCACTTCAAAAGAATACATACAGTTTGGACTGAGACACACACGAGATCTGATAATGTGCATCTGTGACCTACAAAGGAGGTGGGATGGGAGGTATTAAGTTGCATTCCCCTGCATTGTAGACTGGAAGAGAGATCGTGTGCAGCAGGGAAGAGCCATACCTAGCCCAACACAGAGCCGTGGTTTAAAAGAATAATGTAACCTGGAGTTAATGGAAATAATACGGAGGTTCTGTCTTACACTTCTAAAACCAAGACAAATTTGAAGTGAAGGTTAAAACACCATCTCCTAACCTGCTCTATTTTGCTTATATGTTGCAGCACCACATATGGTATCGATATGTAAGATCACTCACTATTTAGACTACTGCAGCAATGTGAGTTACAGAGCACCAGTCTTCATTTAGACTGTTCTTGCTTTCTCTGGTTTGTGTCTCAGACTTAATGTCACTTTAACAGAGCTTCCTCCTCCCCCCCCCCCCCCCCCCCCCCCCCCCCCGCTTTTGGTGGTTTAACAGATATAATACAGCATTTATAGAGCATATCGATGTGCGACAGCTTGCCACAGATCATAAACACATTTTTCTCTTGGAAATGTTGAAGTCGTGATTTTCACCAAGTGATCTCCAGTTCTCTAAGGTTTGCTCCTTTAATTGTAAATAGCCAGAAAGTCATCAAGCTAGCATTTAATAAACTTTTAATTTGAAATGGATTACCACATGTTGTGTTTGTTTACCCATTATTAAATCTCTTAGCAACATATCACCAGCAGAAACAGCATACTGTAGCACTGCATAGATACATTAAAAAACAAACCCATGGGGGATATTAGCAGCTAATAATATCTTTAAAGAAGGCTCCAAGAAAAATAAATAAATATAAACAATATCAAAAATTACTCCTAGAAATCTTGTTAGTGCAGATCTGTTTGACACTGAAATTGCAGATCTTCCATGATCAGCGTATTTCAGAGGTCTGCGTGCAAAATAGGGCATACACTAGTGCTCTCAGCTCTTGGAAATCAGTCTTTCTGGACTTCTCAATCTGGGTATCACGAGCTTTTCTATGTGTTTCCAGACATGTGACCTATTTAGTTGCAGTGTTGATGTGCATGTGTGTACACGTGCACGGGAAGACTGATGGTAGGGCCAAACAATGGTAAGGACAAGTCTGATTTATTAAGAACTTGTCCATGACACTTCACTAGTGAGAAAAATTGGCTGCAACTCCACCTTTTGGATCTGCTATTCATGGTTTTGTGCTGCATCTCTAAGCACTTTAGCAGATATGTAGAAGATATATGGCAACAAAAAGGACCTTACTACTCAGTACAATGTACATTTATGCCTCCATGCTTCTCATATCAGGGTGGTTATATAAAAAGCCTTTTGATCACAGTGCAATTGCTGCTTAGCCTGAAAGTGTCACAGGGCAAACTTCATTTTCTTTATCTCCTAAACCATCACTGACTGTCTGAAAAGTACTTCTACTGACCTCTTTTCATGTTATGCTTCCAACCTGAGCTGCACATGCACCACACTAAATGATTATCACTTATCTGCTGCTCTTTTTTTTCCTTCCAATATCCTCCTCTTTCTCCTCCGATGCCTTTTACAGTGCATCACCCCTGATGTTCTCAAATGCCTGAGGAACCTCTTCCTGAAATACTAAATCTCTGTTTCAGATCTGCACAGAATATTCAAACAAACACTACAACCTGCGAGTTGGCCGCATCCCTCAGTTCATTAAACAAGAGGGAATATAGGAATGTCTGTATACTAAAAAAAAAATTATTTTGGGCCATAGCAGTCAGATCCCACATGCCAAAAAAGAAAAACCAACAGCAGTGTCCTGCCATTCTTCTCATTCCTGGATTTCTAACAGGAGCAATTTGTGAGTCCATTACAATATGGCCAATTACGTCTTCAGCGTAGCTACACCAGGAGACACACAGAGGCCAGGGAGGATGCTCAGTCTGAAAGTAACGTTCAACAATTTTTTAAGAAAGCTCCTGGGGAGGTCTGCTGCACATAAGCAAATGATAATTTGTCTTTCCTATGGGTTACCACTTGATTGAATCTTAATGGAATTTCATAGGGGTAGCATAAGGCATGCCTCTGATGCCAGAACTACCTTCCCTGCCAAATCTGAAGTCCCTGTTGTAGCCCAGGGAGGTGCTAGAGCTCTTCCAGAAATAATTAGACAAAAACATAACTACTTTTTCTTTCTTTTTTCTTCCTGTAAGTTTGGTGTCATAAGCAACTTTCCAAGCATTCTTCAGCCTCAAGCCAAGGCCAGCATGAAAAGTTTCACCCCCAGCAGAGAGGCCAGTTTAAATTGCTCACAACTGAAAGCAAAGTTAAGCAATAATAATAAAAAGAATCAGAGTACTCCTGCTATAACACATGTTGGACCAATATCTGAATGAGAAAAATCTGGCTTAACAAGAACAATAATGACTAGCCAGCATTAAAATGAAACTATGGGTTTCTTCAATGAAAGCTTGAACATAAACATGAAAGTTTGAATCTATCACCTTGTGGTCCAGACTGCTCAACCTTCTCTGAGACACCATTCTTTTCAGCAATGCTTGAATACGTGAGAAGCTCAGGTGGGAGATGAAGATGCATATCACACTTACTTTGCTTATCTGAATCCTGTGGTAGTTTAATTATCTATTAAGAAAAAAAAAATAAAATAAAATATGAGGATAAGCAATTCAGTATTCTATAAAGCCAGAACATACTTGTTTGTACACTATTTGTGAACTCTAGAAGTCCAAGATGCTGCTACGAGTATTTTAGGAAGTTCTTGTTTCTCTATACTCCATTTACTACACTTTTCTCTCATATCACTTTCCCGTGTATGTCTTCCCTATGCTTACAGACTGAAGCAGACATCCTAGTCAATGGGGGTGACTCACAATGCAAGTTCAGAATCACCTGGGAAAACACAGATAATCTGGATAATTAAATCATCTCCTTTTATACACTGAGTTGAAAGACTAATTTTGCAGCTTTGGGGTCCCTGCCCCTCGGCAAACATTCTGACTCATGTTATTTTTTTACCATAGCTTAGCTAATACTATTTCTGACATTCCTAGTATATCTTCGGTATAATTTGTTGTAAAATTCTTATTTCTCTACATGATTCTGAAGCTATTTTCACTTTCTTTCACTCTTGGTAGACCCAAAAATGAAGATTGCCTGAAAATCATCACTACGAGAAAATGAATAACTACACTTTCTATTCAGTAAACCCATATGTTCAGAATTCATCTGTTTTGATAAGAGTTTTTTCCTGAGCCAGACATAACTAACTATAAAAGAGGTATAAGTCTGAGGTTTTTTTAAGATTCTGAATGAGGGAACATATCTCAGTTACAATAAAGACCTTAATTTGCAAGTCCAGAAACAAAGCTTCTGCTGAAGAGGAGTTCTTAATTCAGGCCCATTTTCAGGATATACAAAAAACTTTCGCACCTGAACTATATATAAAAACTATTCAAAAGTAAGGTTCCTACCACACCAGAGCCTTGCTTGTTAGAGCTGGGGGCCCCAGATGTACAGATTCAGCAATATGATAAATATTATTTTATTTTGTAGCCATGTGAAAGCATCTCTGAGATTCACTAAAATTGCAGAGGAAATTAACATGTACTGGTGGCAGGCTTAAACTCAGAATTTCAACTTCTGATCCAATTACTCGGCACCCGAAAAAATATTTTGATATTTGAAACAGTCCTAAACTTTAGCTGTATGAAAACCCACTAATTTAATGTAAAATTTAGAAATACATGTGATTTTTATTTACTTTATATACCTATACTGGGTAGGTTGATAAAAAGGACAGTATTGATTTTAAGGCTGACAGCAAAAGCGGAATATGTTTGGAGGAACAATTACTAAACTAACAGATCTAATTTTTTTTTTAAATACAAACCTGAAAGTAGAGATTGCATAACCAATGATCCAAGTCTTGGGAAATGAAATTTTCAATTTTTTTGAATCGGTCAACTTTGGAGTCATAATGGCCTCTGAGGAAGGGACATTTAAATTTTCCCTCTAAAGCATTAAAATTGTTGTCACACAAGGGAAAAGCTCCCCATCCCACTTCTCGATCGATGCAAGTGCAGGTCCCACGAAGAAGGAAGAGTTCAAAGAGAAGGACCATGCCTGGCTTCACAGCCTTTCTAGGTGGTAGAACCTAGCAAAGGAAGAAAAGGGAAGATTTATTAGTCATAAAAACATCACAAGGGAACCAAGTTTCTTTTATCATATAAAGCTCTATAAACTTCATACCTTTGAACCAATTTTGCATGCTAAAACAATTAACAACTCTTCTCTTTCCACCAAATCATGCATTTGAACAATTTTCCACTCCAACAGAATATGCTGTGCTTTTCTTTCATGCTAATTTTCTGATTTCTTTTTTTTTTCCCTTGGCTTTCTGAATGTGTTCATTTTGTCTTTATTTACCAGTGGTAGAAAAACATTGCCACTAGAAAACTTTAAGACAGAGTAACTAACCTACTTGGGAATCTGAGGCGTCCCTGTGAGGGCTTACTGGTTCACCACTGGGTTCTTGCAACAATTTCGGAGAGTTCATCCAAATACCCAGTGAGAACACTTGCAGGCTTGCTCCTCACTGAGTCATAAGCTCTTCTCCACCCAGTTCTGGGAATTATATTAGTACACAATAGCTTTCCTCCTTCAAATTAAAGCAGGGAAACTCTTCTTGCAAAGTATGTGAACCTCAGGGTAGGGTCAAAAAGGATTTTGAGGTAGTAAACTCTCAGCATACCAAAGAGTAGTAAACACTGTTTACATTTTTCATAAGATACCTAGAGATATTCTTCTGAGCAGCTTGGAGCTAAGGGAGAGGGTTACCAGTGCCTCAGGGCCTGGAGCAATTGTGTTCCCATGGCAAAGATTTGAAAATTGGGGTGAAGAAACACCCTGAAGTAATGAATTTATGTAAATCCCTCTGTCAGGTTTGCTGTGTGAAGCAATGCAAGATCATGGAGAAGAGGTTGGAGAAGGAAGCAGGGCAAAGACAAAAGGTTCCGGTCCTATGCCACAATTTTAAGTAATTTTTTTAATTATTGTAGGGGTTGACCCAGGTCCTGTTGAACAGTTCTAACACATTCAAAAGGGCATATAAAACAAAACCCATACGAAAGCTAGAACACTATGACTACCATCATACGCTGGCTGACAGCTTTGAAGGATAGTCACCTGGGGACAAGGGGAACAAATACATCAGCTACACCTCTCACAAAGCAAAACATCTGTATCACCACTGCTCCTACACATTCTCCTGGATTACAGAGAACTGGGACTGCCTAATCTCTTAAATAAACTGTCTTGGATGCTTCTCTGATAGAGATATTATTCTGTTATTTGGATGTTTTCCACATTTTATTGTTCCTATTACAATCCTCACAGTTCATAGCAGCAAATGCCTTGCTACTTGCCTTGCAGAAGCTCCTGCTCAGCCTTACCCTGCCTTCCAGCCAAGGTAGAGAAAGAGGAGCCTTTTTCTTTCCTCCCTGTGAACTGGCATGTACTTATAGAAGGCCGCAATATTCAAGGGTATCCTCTGACTTTGAGTGTCCCGTAGGATATACCCTCAGTATTTTTTGAAACTCAGAATAAGGCCTCCAAATAGAAGACATCCATCCAAACCAATCACACACTATTAAAATCCTAAAATACCAAAATCTTATTAAATTAGCAAGGATTTCCCCAATCAGACAACATTCTGCAGCCGATAACCAGACACAAATTTCTACTGCTTCTAATATTTCTGCACGTAAGTACACAACTCAACACAGCTCTTTCTTGACTGATATTTTTAAATACAAGCATCACTTTTTTAAACTCCTGATTGAACAGTAAGCAAGATAATAAGCACAACTCAGGTACAGCCAAGCTTTTTCTCTGTTTCTGAAGCAGCTAAGGGATTTACCCATATCAGTAACTGCTATGTTAGGAGATGATACATGTTTGTAGTTGTGCTAGATATTTTTTTTTTGAAGAGGCGAATATAAATTATTATTTCTAATAATATACTTTCCCATTTCAAGTTGTATATTGTGATTAGATAACAGCAAGAAAGAGGAAGCCATTTAAGGAAATCTTTTAAAACTATAAATATTGTCATTATTATGTAGGTGTACTTTATATTAATTATGTAAATATATTCTAAGACTTAGTGTAGGCTTAAAATGAAACAGAAGCATCTGTTGAAAAATGCCATAACCCTGTGGCAGCTGCTATTAAACCATTAACAGTATCAGGTTTCATTTAAACCAGATTTACCATTTTCTGTAACAGCCCGTGGGAAAGCTAAAAACATTAGGCACAAATTACTGACAAAAGAGATCCTTAATCAAGCCATACATTTCATTTGGCTAGCTGAGTGCTAGATAGTAACCTCTGTGCTACAAATTAAAGGTGGTGGTTACAAGGCTATGATCAAAGACAATTACCTGCATTATTGAACAATCCCAAAGCATATGCAGCTGAAATCACTACTGTATCGCAACATCCCTTTTGGTTTCTCCCTTATTTCCCAGACTTACTCTTTTCTTAGGAAGAAATCCAACAGTATATGCTCTTCTACCAACCTGCCTATAAACAGACAGTAGTCAAACAGTTGGTATAATGGTAATCATTGTGACTATCAAAAATTTATTTCTTTGTTTCTGGCTGACAGTTATTTTTCATTTGCTATAAGCTCTCATCCTGGACCTAGACTGCAAACTCACTTTTGGGGACTGGAAGCATCCCTTTGCTTACAGTTACAAGGGCTGGATGTTTAAGCCATGCCATGATCCAAACACATGATGACAAAACAAAACCAAGGATTTTGTCACATACCTATGTGCTGCAAAGTCTGAGGTTGTAAGGACTATCATTTTGGGAGTCTTTATGCATGAACACTGGGTGCCTGACCCAGGTAGGGCAGTGTCACACACCTCAGTTTACACAGTCAAATAAAACATACCTACTAAGTAAGGAATTTCTTTATGTTGAATCCATACAAAAATCCTCACCAAGTCCTTGCCTGTTACTCTATGCCAACAGGCCAAGCATTCATGCGGGCACCTGTGGGTTTTCATTTCCATCCCGATGGGCACTGGGAGTGTGATTTACATGGGGGAACGGCTGTTTAGGAAGGGACTGCCAGGCTGAAGCAGAAAAGTTCCAAAAAGGAGGCAGGTCCCCTCAACAGCCCTATGCTAAACCTATTCCCATCACCACGATGAACGCACGACTCTGTCACAGCTCACTGTCCCACAGCCTGAGGGTCAGAGAGCCCTGGGAGGGAGCTGGATGTTGTGCCACCTTCATTAGCCTCCTCCTAGGTGTTGAGCCTGAGAGCACTGATCTGGGGCACAGCCAGAAGGACCCATAGGCATAGATGCACCAAGGCATTTTGGCACATAGCTCTGACTGAAATCCACGGTCTTTGAGTGCCTGCATGCCTCTGTGGGTTTGGGCTGTCATGCTCAGGTACAGTGCAGGAGACAGCTCAGGTGGTTAGAGGAGGAGGAGGGGACTCAATGGTTTCTCTCTCAAGAGACTTGGGACAGTACCTGGGATGGGCAAGGCACAGGCAGCTCATACTGACCGCTTTGTTTTGATGGGCTGTTTCGCTTCTGAATAATACTTAAAAAAAAAAAAAAAAAAAAAAAAAAAAAAAAAAAAAAGATTAGCAGTTACATTTTCCATGCTAGTAGCAACCTCTTGCAAGGCACTATTTGATGAGTTAGTCCACAAGCCTGCATCAACGCTGTTGATGTTCAAAGAGAGCATCCTATGTAAACACAGCCTCCTGGATTTTAATGGGTCTTCTCTCGAACACCTTAGCTCAGGTAAAATTTCCATTGAGGTCTGTGAGATATATAACCTTTCACAGTGCTATGAAAGCATCCGGCACCCACTTTTTACGGGTGTAATTTCTCCTGCAAAGAGAGATGCAGCAGAGAATAAATAATGCTCATGCGTGCCTGCACAGGCACAAGTAATTCTTCTTAGACTGCAGTTAACAGTGTTGCATTTAATTGAATTAAATCATAGTGAACTAAAATTATCTCTTGCCACTATTTCTGAATTCAACTGTTTTATATCAGTTTTATTGTAATATATCTTACTTCCCCATATGCCACCATAATTTCAGCAAAGAAATCATTTACGAGAGAGAGAGAGAATGAATTCTATTTGAATATTTAAATAAACAGATCAAGCGTGAGGATTTGGGGGGTTTTGTCTGACTTAGTCTTGGGTTTTAGCCTTGTCAGGGAAGAAATAAACCTTTACTTCTCTCCTCTGCACCTTCAAATGTTTTCAGTTTAGAAGAAAAGGGACAAAAGTTACATTACTTACTTCACATAACACAAAGATTTGACCACTAAACATGTACAACTCAAATGGATTAAAGTGAAATAGAATATGAAAGGCAATTCAATGTTTACGTATTATATAGAAGAATCTTGCAAAACACCCTATAAATTAATAACTCATTGTTTCTGATTATGAAAACTGCTGCAAATGACCCCCACTGGTGTAAAATATGGGTAGAAAGCCTTTTAAATAGGAAGCAGTTCCCATCAAACTATTTCATTAACAAATAAAAAATTACTTCGCTATGTAAGGTGAATAGTGCTGCAGACAAGTCTGTTATCATCAAAATAAGGTGGAGCTTTCACAACCAGATTTCAAGCCCTCCCTGTTTACGTGCCAGGTCAGCATACAGGCAGAGGGAAGGGCATTCTTGGGAAGTGTTTGTATAACTTTGAAATTTATAAAAGGCCAGAGGGGAGGGAATAGAAACAAGGACTGAGGTAAAAATAAAATATCATGTTGTTAGAGTTTTCCAAAAGTCCTATCTATCACCAGAATATCCTGGAGTAGCTGGAAACTTACTTCCCCAGCTTTCTATCGCTGCCTGTCTTTGAACAGGTATCTGAACACAAAATAACACATATCAAAGAAGGACCATGCAGTGCACTATCATTCATTTCCCCATATATATGTTTTTTCCTATATTCTGAAAAAGAGAATAGACATTTCAAGCCTGTCATAAGTCAAACAACCCCCTGACTCCTCTCCCTACAGCTTGCAGATCTCCTTAAACCTTTATACAGTACCACCATCTTTCCTGTGACCCAGTACCCCAACCCCCCTACTGTGGCGGAGTATGGACCAGAAGCGGTTGTGCAGCACGTGAGCTCAGGACCAGGGATGAGTTGCGCAGAGCACAGGGCAGCAGTGTTTGTAAGCAGGCGATTTATTCATTGCTCAGTCCCACACCGGTGACAGCAAGCAGGAATTCTGACACGCTGTGCCAAAGCACTCCAGAGCCTTCCCAGAGCCGCACCAAGCACCCTGATGGGAACACCTCCTGCCCTCTCCCGTGCGGCCAGAGCAGCAATGATTCCCCACTGCCCCCCTTTCCTCTAGGAGAGATAAGTCAGTGCGTAGTTAACTCCAGCAGCTTCGCATGCAGCACGACTACCTTACACCAGAGGACCAGAATCTGGCCTTTTATCTTCCCAAATACAGGGGAATAATGTTTGCATTCTGTGAGCTTTAGCCTCTGCATCTGTTGCTAATTGTCCTGGCACATCTGCTGCTAATTCTTTTCTGTTCTTTGACCAGCAGGGAGTAGTAATGTATGGTACAGCCAGCTCTAGCCTCCCTGAGCGTTTCTGGTGATATACCGCCGGCCGGGGTGGATTCTGACCTCATCATGCAAGGGGAGAAATTGCCTTTGTAAGAGGAAGGCAGGAACCCCAGTTCCTTCTCCTACCACTCCTGTCTCACTTATTTTTTCCTGAGATTGATTCCAGCACAGTCAGATCATGAGTTCCCCGGGATAACGTAGGCCACTGACATGAAACAGCAAAGTTTATTTCTTTTGTGTCAAGAGGACGCGTACTTTGCTCAGAAACCACTCAGAGCCAAGGAGTCTCATGAAGACGTGGCTCGTTTGGCACGCAGGGCTGAGTCACACAGCAGTACCACTCTGCTGCCCTGGGCTCCAGCACAGGAGCAGGCGGCTTTCCTCTCCTCTTTGCTCTACCAGCTGCTCCACCTCGGGTCTGTTTGCTGATGCTGTTCTGGATTCCCCATCATTCCTCGCATACCACAGCATCCTCTTGTCCCACAAGCTCCAGTCCATTCAGGGATGCAGCGACACCCCCTTCACCAGGGAAGTTGTGCCACTGCTGAGTTCACACTCCTGCAGTATTTCCTGGATGATCCCAACCTGGTCAGGCTCTGCTGTCTTCCCAGGGGCTCAGCTACTGCCCTTCCAGCAAAGAAACAGGAAGATCAACCCCTGATAATAAATCCCCTTTTCCTTGTGTGCTCTGCTTAAAAACTGTGTGTTAAAACAGGATTGCTTGTTATTTTGTGGAGTATTTTCCCCATTTCTGTAGTACAACTTTGCAAATAACTTAATCATCCCAAATTCACAGATAACTATTGAAAATGTAAAATGCCTCAAAGCTAGGTATTTTAAGAAAAAAAAAAAGTGTCTTCTGAGGGTGTTTTGCTGGTTCCCATGACTTGCAGATACAGACTAAAACACAGCTTAAGCCCCATTTCTCAGTTCCAGGCTCTCAGCTCTAGCAAGTCATGGAATTGCTCCATTGTTTTTCCACTCACAGCACTTTTTGTTGGGGTGGGCATTTATTTTGTTCTTGGTGTCCTCTGTTGTTTGGAGTTTACTTGGAGTTAAGTATACAAGCAGGGGCTTCTGCATTCTGCCTTCCCACTGATCCACCCCAGATAATATATGACTTTTGTACAGCTATTGTATCCTACCGCTCATGTCAAGTTCTCTTACAGATGTAATTTCTTATCAGGTAGGGAATAGGGCATGGAGTGGTCCAAAATAAAAGCCTGTCGCTAGATTCTCCTGATTTTTAACATGTGTCTGCTAGATTTTCCAACGCAGACCACATATCTTACCCTAGAGTCAGATATGATGCATTATAATGTAGGCCACATTTCTCAGGTCTTTGGGCAGTGTGCTGAAGGAGCACACACAGTACAGTCCAGCGGGTGTTTCCAAGAACTACTCCACTGGAGCACAAAGACTAGGCAATGTGTAAAAACTCCAATTAGTTACTGAAAACAAAACCTGGGATAAGTACTAACCTTTTGCATCTGTAAGTCAATTGCATAATGCTAAATAAAGTAAATATAATAGATTTTAATATGCAATGGCATTGTAATGTCAGCACACCAGAGTTAATGGATCCCTTCAAGTCTTCACACAGTGCTGGAAATGGAGCTTTCCACATTGGGGAAGTCCATCTATGTGCAGCAAACATCTCCAGAGAAACCGCCTGGCTGCAGCTCATGGTTGGAATAGAATCTGTGCAGAGCACAGCACGGGTCCAGAGTAGGTCCCTGTGACACTGTCTGCTGGGCACACAGCAAGGAGAAAGATTCATGGCCATTTGGGAAGAAGAGCACTACAGAAGCACTAGCAGCCAGCCTGAGCAGTGCAGGACCCTTGGCCCCGTGGTGTAAGCAGCGCCCAAGGCTGCTCACTGCATGCCACAGAGGTCCGGCTCCAGGGTGGCAGAGAGGCATGACAGCTGGAACAGAATTGTTCTGAAAACATGTGTTTCGAGGAGCTGTTGCAAAAAGACATTTAGCAAATAGCAATCAAAAACCAAAACCGCAACCAAACGCAGATAAACAGAAGCAGTGGTAAGTATGTGTTCCTACTGCGTGAACAAAACATCAAACCTTCAGCCTTGAAATAAATACAAGCATCCATCTAAGCTTAGTTCTTGCATTTACCAAAAGGTTCACGTAGCACCTTATCATCCCAACTACAAATAATTGCATCCAGGGAAAATTTAAGTGGCTCTCATTTTGAAAGTCCTCTGGCACTGCCAAGCATTATTACTTCCTATCTTTTTTCATAGTGTATCAAACTCTTATGTTATGTCCTACAAAGTGTCCTAGAGCTAAATTTTCTTCATCTGTGCCAGCACTTCACTAAAGAATAAAATAAAGGGCGGGGGGGGGGGGGGGGGGGGGGCGAAGTTTGTGCTCTACTTTTCCTAATGATACCTTTGTTTTGTAATTACTAAAAGCATCAGTCCTTAGACAGCTGCTGACATACAGAAAATAAGGTCCTTGAAACTGTTTGTTTCATCATATTTTAAGAATTAATACCTTAGGTCATGTTAATCAGTTTCTGATATATGTAGTTTTCAAAATGCACTTCAGGGAAGAAACTGTTGGCAATGACTAATAACAACAAAGATATGAACTTTATTTGTTAGATCTCCAACTCCAAATGTGAACATTACCAAAGTACTTTGCCTTCTTAAGTATTTAGGAAGCCTGAAATAAAAAATAAATCCACTTCATTCAGTGAAATAGAACATCCTCTTTTTCCAAGCAAAAGAGTTCAAATTTATTAATTTTGTAGCTATATTTTAAAATGAGTGTCAGCCCCTGCTAGATGACTGCATGATAAGTGTCCTGAAACTTCAGGAAAAGGCACTAAATTTTTCACAGCATTTGTGTTTCATTTTCAGTGTAATAAAAATATGGTGCCCTTTTAATAATGAATAATAGATCTCCTGGTATGATTTACATGCGTGGATTAAATGTCATGTTTGAAAAGTTGCTGTTTTATTCATATTGAATTTCCCTCAAGTAAAACAAAATGGTACCCAGCTACTGTTATAATATTGCTAGTACCTTGCCACACTGATACATAAATATTAACCAGTTGATATACTCTTTAAAAATCTACAGATCTGTGAACTGATCTGTCAGCAACAGTGGCTTTATATGCATATTAACTGATTTAGTGCCATCCTGAGTTTCAGATACGTTGGGGAAAATGCATAACACCGGTGCTCACATACTTCTGAAGCTCACATTTTTCTCACTGAAGTGATGATTTTGGAAGGCTAGCACAGAGTAAGGACTGATGCTGAATGGGTGCAGCGGGACTGGGATTAAAAAGCAGCTTGGGGAGCCCAAAGCTGACATGATTGTCCCCGTTACTCCTCAGCAGTGCTGGACTGACATCCCAGATGACTGCATGGTTTAATGAATGTTTTTTAAATGGCACTTGCAGACAGTTTCATTGGCTTATAGTGCTCTTTGCAACAGCAGAATATTCCCTATCTGAACTTCCTCTTCTGAACAAAAATCTCACTTCCTAACGGGCAATATTTTTTCCAGAAAAGCGTTACAAAAATGTTTATCATATATTGCAAATACTTGAAATAGGAACACCTTCCTTAAAAGTTCCTTCTCTTAAAAAGAGAAACTTGCAATACACAATAAAATATTTTGGTCCTGATAATTGAAATTATAGCTGAAAATATATTTATTTTTTAAGGAAGAGAAGCATTTTTGCCACACTCCAATTTTCATTCCGTTGAAACCAATGAATATTTTGACTCTGCAAAGTGAGGATTTGTTCTTACTGTTGTAATTTTTTCATACAACTACCTTAATGTTTACTGCATTAACTTAAGAAAGGCTGACAGGAAAAAAAAAAATAAACCAGCCCACTTTTTATTTTTCTGAGCAAAATTAAACTTTTGCATCCCACAACTCATTTCTGCTCTTCAAGTCATCATTAAACTGAAAAACGTAGTTTGACTTGCTAATACTGGGACATGGACCCTGTGGAGTAATAAGACACTGCTTTAAATAACCGTGAACGAGAAATGTTTACTGACTACTTAAGTCTTATTTCTAGTAGAATCTTAGCTACCATGAGACAGCGATAAGGAAATGATACTGGTAATCTAGTTGATCTAGTGTAAATATGATGCAGTCAGATCTGTGCAAGCACTGCAAAGAACAATCTAATTGCATAACTGCCTTGCTAGATGCACTGTAAGCATCTCATCTCCTTTTCTACCATCGTCTTACTCAACTTGCATTCCAGGAAAATCAGGCAGTACAAGAGTATATTGGAAGTTTAAGAATAAAGCTTCTTTACTGCTAGAGTTAACCTACTGCATTTTTTGAATATCAGTTTGAGTTCACGTTCAGTTTCTGTGATAACACAGGTGAAGCTCCAAAACAACTATTGCTTCACCTAAAGCTGCCAGTGTTAACCCACCTAAGTCCAAAGTCCCCTTGCATAAACTAAATATATGGAAACGTCCTTGAAATGCTGGGTCCAAAACAAGTCCCCTTCAGATCATTCTGTTAGCTGCCATTCCTAATATTTTCAAGTCATTTGAAACAGGCATTGCATGTTATTGTAATCCAAAGCATTAAATAGATGTTTTGTCCAGCATAATTTAAGGGGAAAAATTGACTCATGTGACTGTCTGGCCTTACTGAAAGCCAAATAAAATTCAGCTGGAGCTATTAGAAGCCACTGTCTAATATGCAGCGAGAGGTTATTGGGGGAGGTAGGTTGACAAACTAAAAAGGAGGACAGTGAAGGAGGGGAAAGAGGGGAAGCTGGCAAGCTGGAGCAAAGAACATTGATTAATGAACAAAAAACATTTTTGAAAGGTCGGGTGCGCAAGTCAGACTAGCCCTGAGGCAGATCTAACTTACATGACCAGCACTTTCTGTATGCAGCAGGTAACCCATGCTGACACCAACTTCGCTGACATGACAGGGTTATTATTTTTGGAAGGATGTAGCGTTCTGGAACAATTTCTCTAATATATTAGTTAAAACTAAGCTTTCCTTCAATATCAAGCATGCATGTCTTCATTTTCACCATGTTTACACTGAACTCCTATCGTTATTCTGGCCAATGAAAACAAAAGCTTATTCTTCATTTGTGAGCACTTGTATTTTCCCCCTGTAATATATCCCAGGGCAGCAGTGCCGTATATAAGATTGTGTTCAAATCCAGATGCTCATCTGGAGCCCACCACTAAGACCTCACTACTTACACTAAGTTTTGCAGTAGATGCTAACCATCTGAAGCCTAAAATTTGCCTCATCTCAGCACAGATCCTAAAGGTTTCTTTAGAAACGTACCTTAAGGCCATGGACCAATACTGAGGTGGAAGAACAGAAAGATAGAAACATTCATGGTATGACATCTACATCTTCAAAAGGAACTGGTGGAGGAGATTCTTTAAAATTAAGCTTCTGCTGTCCATTCTACAGTAATGAACACAGGGAACCATCAGAAGGTCATTTAATCCAACTTATCCTCCTGGTCCTGCATTTTAAGCGGACTTGCCCAAGATCTGCACCCTGGTTCACTAGACTAAAAATGAAGTTTCGTGGAGGTGCTAATTAAGGTCCGCTGTGAGACTCAGAGAGGACTTCAAAGAAAACTCTGGTAAAATGGTAAAACTACCAACCCTTTCTCTCAGACCTTTGGATGAACCATAGTAGCCATCACTATGCAGCTCCTGAGGTGACTGCAACCCAGTAGACTTCTCACGTGCTCCTCACAAATCCATGTCAGGAGTTCCTTAGCACTGAGGAGCAGCTGGACAAAAAATGGGTCAATCTGAACTAGCTCTTGCTTTGCTCTGAGGGCTGAGATAGGCAGTTTGGAACAGGGAACGCTCCCCAGGTAGGAGCAAAAGCAACAAACAAGAGCCAGGAAAAACACGAAGCTGAAAGCAAGAAGCAGGGCACGCCAAAGTCGTTCAGTTGTACTGCCCGTAGCCTTCCTTCGATGAAGCCTGAGAGGACAGTACTTTGTCTTTGAGGCAGCAAGCAGGATGCATGCGTTCTGCCTAGGGAGGAATTTCTCAGTGATTTCTCTGACAGACACATGTATTTGTTTTAACATCATGTGACAGTCACATTCACAATTTCCCTCTTTATACATGTGATTCTTTCTTTTCATACCAACAGCTGTATTTACAGACACTCTTCACTACCCATTACAGATGATAAACAATTAAAAAGGAGAAAATTTGACTTATCAGCACTTTAGATATCACAGACCCAATACTTGAAATTACCTATCCACAAATAACTGAAAGCTCAGTGCCATACATAAAAGTCGCTTTTTCTGAAAGCTCTTTGGGATAGGGATTGTTTGCTCTGTATCTACACAACACTTTGCACAACGGAAGGGGCGGAGGAGGAAATCTGCTGTTACACTGCAAGCTAAATATTTGAAAATGGAAAAGACTCTGTTATCCTACCAATGCCTCATAACACACAAAGAAGCCACACAGAGAGATGGGAGTTGTTTTTCAAACCATGAAGAAGCTTACATGTGCCAGAGAGTTTATCTGAGACCAGTGTTTCAACCAGCACTGGGCATTAGCTACAACAGTGAGCAACTGACACACAACAATCCTGCCACGCACAGCATGCTTAGGCAGGAAAATATGTGTGCCTCAGTCACAAAAGACAGAATAGAGCCTCAAGTGTTTGGGCTCCTTCCAAAATAATCCAAATGCTGCTTTTTTGGCAAATGGGGGTCAATGGAGCTAAAAACTCACAGAAGGATTTGGGCATTCATGTGTTTATATACACCCACTCGTTCATTTATTATTCTAAAGCTACTTTACAGAAATCAAATTACATAGCTGACAAGCTGCATAGATAAGAGAGAATAAAAGTAAAATTTAAAATTAGCTGACAACACTATATGATGTAGTGTATATTTGGCACTTTTAGAGTGAGTGATGAGGGTTAACCTAGGGGAAAAAAAATTGCACCTTCCTAAATTGCACCTTAAATTATTAAATAAATTATTAACATGATGGAATGCATTAAATATATAAGCCTGAAGGAGAAAGAGCGGATGTGTTTTAACTTTCAAAGCAAAGACAGCATATTTAAGAAGTGTTGCTTACTGTCTGGATACTTTGTCTGAAGTAGATTTCAGTGTTGTAGAAGTTTCCGTTGTGATGAACAGGAGCCGTTGTCCCAGCCCGAGGCTGCTCCTGCAGTTTGGGCCACTCCAGCAAGCCACCACCTAAGCGGCTGAGAACAGACACTTTGAGGGTGTAGTAGCCTTTAGGGACCTTATCTTTGATTCCCCTCAGGCATTTGACGTGAATGTCTATCAGCTGCGGAGTCTTGGAGCAGTCAACCTAGGGAGAAGGCTCTGAGTTACTGACCTGGGTTGATCTGACCTTAACCACACAATTAGCAAGAACAAATTTCTTCAAGAAAATAACTACCGAAATGCAGACAACATGCTTCTTGTTCAACCTGCAATTACCTATTGCTAACCGAGGATCTGCAATTAGGGAGGTCAAAAGTCATGGAGATGACAGATTAAAAAAAAATAATACAAATACTACTAATAAAATGTTCGGCATCCTTGGGGGAAGGCGGAGCTGTTGAAGTATGACACCAGAAGCCGTTAGCCTGCAATAATAAGGCAGAATTAACTGGAAAACAATACCTTCAGAAATGCAGCACGCTTTGCAAGACAGGCACGATATGTGATGTGACGAGCAGGCTGCAGGCACGGAGTGAAAGACAGGGCAGGCCATGTTTTAATACTAATTATTAGCCTTGCCAAAGCTGTTAGCGCTGTGTAACACACAGGCTATCCTTTCACCTTCTGATTATCATATAATCAGATTCTCTTAAAAATAGTAATCAAAGTGCAACACGTGTAGAGTTTAATAACAACTCCCTACAGGCACCTTTATTCCAAGTCCAGACAAAAGGAAACATCTGCTGCTTGCTGTTGACAAGATGTTGTCTGAGTTACAGAACGTTTAGTATGGAATAAACGCTGTGCTGCTATTAGAAATGCCTTTCTGGTGCTTTCCTTATACTTTCAGCTTAACGTGCAGAGGTTGGCAGAGGGGAACAGGCACAGCAGTAGAATCCTTACAAGTCTTGCCTGAGTAAAGGCACAGGGTCTCTCCCACTACACCAGCAGGTACTTCAGTGCTGCCCAAATGCAATCTGCAGGGTCAAGCACATAACAGGGAATCCCAATTTGGTTTCAGTGTTTACTTCAATGGATAAAATTGCTCCTGCAATAACTATTTAGTGCTTCAAATCAGCAATGATTTCCCTCCACCCCCAAGGAATCAATTTCTTCCATTATTTTGAGAAAACACTAGTGGCTAGGTCATCTTCTTTTAATGAAATGTGATACAAGAACCCATGCCACACTTCAGAATCAAATGGCTACCTTGACTACTAGGTTTAGTAATCTCACAGTTTAAGCCTACAGTAGCTAATAATCTCTTCTTTAATCCTGTCTTGGATTTATTTTGGAAGAGATAGCATATTTCCATATAGATAGAAAGCTTCTGGAATTAAATTAAGCAGTTAAATAAACAGTTGAATTTGTTAAACTTCTTTTGTTTCTCAACACAAACCATACTTAACAACTAATCTGAATGACAATTATTTTCAGCTTAATTAGAAAATCTTAATTAACAATGAAGATTTAACCTTAATATTTTTGGTTTCTGAATCATATATAAAAAAAATTAACATTATGTGAATAAATAAGACAATCTTTTTAAACCTCAAGGCAGGATTACTGATGCAGGCAGACTTCGTTATTAAACACATTCTAAATTAAACGCCTCTGTGAATTTTATACTGAAATATATTGTGATAGTTTTGCATGCCAAATGTGACATTTTGTATTTTAGATTCATCTTCTGTAGTAATTTTGGAAATGTCATACAAACAAAGATTTTGTCATTTACCAATGGAATTACTATGCATGGCCGGTTAGCCATCTCTTTTCTGGCTCTTCTGGTTGTTTCAAGTCAGCAAGCCATAAAAAATCTTTATCTCTCTGAAACACAGCAATTTGGAAGATAATCGAATAGTGACTGGGGGGCAGAAACGCCAGTCTGAGGAATTATACCACAATCTCTCTTGCATTTACAACCTTCCTCAAAGCGAGTGTCAGTCGAGTAGGAAAAGGAGATAGAAGATTCATCATATTTCAAGCCTGTCTCATTTGCATGGTGGCATAGCTGTCTCATCTCCTGCTGAAAGACTTTGCTTGGCCAGCGCTGACAAACTGTTTTGAAGAACTCTTGCCATGCCCAAATGATTCATCATTAATAGCTTCAGACATTCTCTTTAAGTGTATGGTTACTTCTGTTGGAAAGCGTATTTTGAAACCTGCTAAATTCTATCCTCTTAAACTATGAAAAGAAAAAAAGAAGAAAAATAAAAAACAACAATGCAATGCAATTGATCTAGTCATTTAGCAGGTCACACGAGGGAAAACAGCACTCATGGAGAACCTCACCTTCCCACAAGGTCCTGCTGCTCCATTTAATCCAGTATTCACACCTGCAAGGTTATCAAAGCTGGCTACCTTTTCTTCTTCACATCCATTCTCCTCTGCTTTCAGGGGTTGACTTCCCACTCTGCAGTAGTTAGAAAGGGAAGAGGGTGGAAGGACTGAAAAGAAATTAACTACAACGCAGACACAGAAAGCACTTGCCATTGGAAATACATCACAGTTTGATCTTTTCCTTGAATATATCATAAGCCTTGCAGGGCACCCAGGAGAAACAACAGTGTGCTGAAGCAGAGAAATGGCTCGGTTTCAAAAAGCTGGGCACAAAAAATGCAGTCACAGCCCTAGTAACACAACCAGTATTTGTCAGTCTCTGCCACAGGTCGACATAAGGAAACTAAAGTTTCCCTGCCCATGTATAATCAGCTCTATCTGGCGTCGAGGCTCAGGTTCTAGGTTAAGAATATTAAAGTAGAAAGCCGTTGCCTCTGTCGATGCTTTGACGACTGATTGACAGCTTCAATAAATTGGAACGAGTTTTTGGAAACCATTGGTTCCTTGGGGAACAGGTTGCTCTAAACCACTGAAAAAAATCATATTATAGGTATAATTCTAACTTTTTTTTTTCAAAAAAAGCTTATAAATTTATATATAAATCATATAATTTATAAATACACTAAAAGATCTTACATATATATGAAACCTATCTATAAAAAAATAAATTAATAAGTCATATGTACATGCACATACACAAATTCTCAACTTCCTGTGAGCCATTAAACCTTCCTTGGCATTCATATTTTAACTTCTTATGTAATTAGAGTAATTTTAGGGGTAATTATATCAACTGCAAGATTTTTCTGTTTTAAAGAGAGGTCTCTGTAGCAACACAGAACACCAGCAAATAGTGTAAGAACAGCCCTACACTAGATAACCCAACGCTGCCCTGCTCGGTGCATAGGATACACAAAAAGCACAGTACCCTATGGAGAAAGCCTTGTTGCTAGAGCACAGCAGGAGCAAATTCAAAACCAAGTCAGTTACAACAAGCATTATAAAGCTTTATACTTTAATAAACCCATCCCTTCTTTCAACAGACACAGAATCGTGAGTGACTCCTTTCTCCCTTCTCGGCACAAGTATCTAAAGAGAAATGGTCCCAAGTAAAAACATCTGTAGATGCTCTGCTAGCTTCAAAGCACTTCAGGTCTTGCTTCCACAACCTGCTTTAAAAGGCTGGGGAGGGTCAGACGGCCGCGCCAGCGCTGGCAATGTTCCAGCCACACTTGCAGGTGGAGCCAGGGCAGGCAGCAGAGCAAAGACACAGCAGCTCTCAGGAGCTGGCGGCCGTTGTGGTTGTTTGTGGCTCAAGGCCAGCCACATGCCACCCTGGAGGTCAAGGGACCTGCCTGCAGTGTAGTTAGAGGTGTCACATGGAGCCAAGGAGAAATCTTTACATTATGTACAGTTGCAATTCAGGATTAGCTTGGACATCTAGAACACAGGCAATGAAAGGACAGGTCCTTTTAGTTTGCCAAACCATGTGCATTTCAGTTTTTAGCCACAAAATAAAATGCTAAAATTTGATGTTCATTAAAAAAAGGAAAAAGAATCAAAACCATCAACATCTCGCTGGACTGTACTTCTGAAGCATTCTTTCAGTATTTTCTAACTTGCTCTTAGAAAATTCAACTCCAGTGGCTTCATTCCTGTTTCCTCCTTTGCCTGCTAGGTGATAATATGAGAAGACTCCACATTTGTAAAATGAACTTGGTTCTTTATGAAGAAAATTACAGAGACTCTGCAATGATGCTAAACATCCCAGTCACAAGCACAAGTGCTAGCTGGGGAATGCAGATTGTCAAATTCCCCTCTTTTGAAACAGATGCTCCCATCTCCAAGTTCCTGGCTCATTGCTACAAATCAGCTTCTACTTGGACTTTGCCTGTGCTTTTTTTTTTTTTTTTTTTAGAAACAGATATATATATTTACATCAGTGTAAATATATATATTTAATATATATATTATATATATATATTTTACATCAGTAAAATTATCACTGCTGTATAGCTAAATTGTTTTCCAGATTCCTCTACCATTAGAACTGCATCAAGTAAATGCTTAGGCAATAGCTGAATTAGTTGGAAGGTCTGTGTAGACACTAGTCTCTATGACATACATGGGAATTTTTCCCAGGCCAGGACTGATGAGAACTAAGGACTGAACACAAGAAGCACAGGGTCAAGCACCTTCAAAATTTTATCCTTGAGCTGCACTCGAGTCAACTTGGGTCCAGCTGTCCTAAATGGTAGTAATATATGATGGTTCTTGAAAGGCACTATCTAACTCATAGAGCTGAAACATCTGAGAATTTAACTTCTCTCCTTCAGAAGAATGGTCTGTTTGGAACTTTGTACTTATTTAGTTTCTCATGATGGAAATTATTTCACTTAATTTGGTTAGAGCTGCATTGACACAGGGGTTCATTAGGACACACATTTGCTTGCAATTCAATTTAAAATTAAATACACTTTGTTGTTGATTTTATTACTTTTAAACTACTGTATCTAGTGCCTTTATTAGCTGCTAATACACAATTATGAAGGTAAACAGTTTTCATTACTGAACATCAAACATTTAAATAACCACATTTGATCTCTTTCCTGGTTGCACTATTTTTCTCTTTTCCCTCCTTTTGCTGGGTATTGGACTGAATAGTGAAATGAGTTACTCAGTGAAGTCAGGCCTCTTTTGTGCTCACCAGCATGCTCATCGGCTGTCACAGCAGAACATAGCTTCCTCTGCTGTATCCATAGGGTTATTTACTCCTTCATTTCTTTACAGGCAACGTGATGCATGTATTTATCTGAAGGTAACATGTAGCTTGATCACAAACCCATTGCTCTGATTCAGATTTCCTTCACCCTCTAAGGATAGTTCAGAGGCAGGGACGAAGGGCACTGGGAGAAGCCATTTGGTCACCTTTTGAAGTGCACTGTGTGTAGCACTTAAAAATTACAGCCCAGGCTGGGTATCTGAAAATGGAGGTATCCAAACAGAGGCCTCTTTCAAAAGCACAGGCTGAATTTTTCTAGGCCTGAGGTCCTTTGTTTGGGAGAAGTTCCATTCATTAATATCCGTAAAGCACTAAAAGATCTTTGGAAGGAAAGCACCTTAGATAGAAGTACAAAGTATCCCTTATCTGACATACCTTTGAAAGAGTTCATGAATCCTGGCTTTCAACTTTTGTTTCTTGTGGTGAGAGACTTCCTTGTGGTGCTTTGAGTCCCACATGCCAAAGGGAATAAAAGAAAAAGAAAAAACTTACAGTTTGTTTTCTAATGTGCAGAAAGAACATGGAAATAAAGCCGTAAATGTGCAATTTTCCAGAGGCTTGCCTTAGGTCTTCCAGTTGAAAGTGTTCAGCAGTAATCAGGAATTTCAGCCGCTAATGCTTTATTTCATTATTTTTTCTGTAACTTTTTTCCATATATTTTTCCATGTTTACTCCATTATTTCCAAAGGAAAGTGAACTCTAACCTTGTTTTAAAAGCTTGATCAGTACAATGTGTATTTGTGCGTGGTAGTACCCTTACAATCCTTATTTTTACACCACCTAACACATTGTCATATATATGCATACGTACATATACGCATGCATAAGCCTGTTTGTACACACGCAACAAAATATAACACACAAAACAGGCATAGACTGCCAGAGAGACCACAACCTGCCCCTCTTTAAATCTGCCATAAATCTTGATGCCTTGTCTTACCACAACTGTTTCTGAATGTCTGATAAGAGGAACTAGCATTTTTAGAGGTTGCAACTCCTAGGAGGCTGACTGATATGAGAAGTCCTCTCTCCTTGGGGTTCTGCAGCTCTCCAGCATGAAGCTGGAGGGCTTGAAGTTATTTTACTCTTGAACACCAAGCTGAAAAAGTCATTCCATCAAGAAGCCAGCATCCACGTCTTCTGGGCTGTGTTCTCCATGCAAAACCGGAAAACAATAACCCTGCTGAAGGGTGACAACTCAGGAAAACAAAATTCTTCTCCCTAACCTGTACTATTCAGAGATCTTGCTGAGGATTCAAGGACATTTCTCATGTCTGGATCTTCTGTGGATGTCCCTGAGGCAGACATAAAACATGCCTACAACACTACCAATAAACAAGAAGGCTTCCTACTCTATACCCTATAGTCTAAACAGCATAAAATTATTGCTTGCTTCCACTCACTCTCATAAAGCCTCAAAGCCAAAGAAACATTTTGGGAGGGAAACAATGTAATAGTCAATGGAAACAAATTCCCCAATGGAGACTCCATATCTGGCTGTTGAATTCTCTCCTATTTTAAATTTTTAGGCTGTTTTCATGGAAGCTTAGGAATCTCTATTGAAGACTAAGGCAAAGCATCCTGCTTATTTCCAAAATGAAAATTATCAGCATATAAAAGCAGACTACAGAAACATTACAAAAGCCCATGCACGTAGCTTTTAACATACATTTTTTAACCCTGTAAAATCAAAGCAGACACAACATAATTGTCTTAAAATCCAGCATGATTTGTTGGTAGCCCTAGCAGACAGGCTCTGATGGATGCAATAAATCCTCCAGGCCCTGATAAAGCATCACAGGTGCACGATTACAAAGCTGACATGACCAAACTTGCTCAAAGCAAGACCTTCGAAGCTCTCCACATGACACTTGCATCACGGGCATTGCTTCCTTCACACTGCTCCTCCATCAGCAGGAACCAAACCCTCCTGCTCTCCTGCTCAGCTTTTGGCTGGAGTTCACTAGAAGTCCCCGGAGCAGGGACCAGGACCCGTTTCTCTCCTGTTCCCACAAATGTTGGCGCTGACTTTCTTTCCCCAGCCCAGTGAATCACCACCTATGCCACTTCCCCAGGAAGGGCTGGGAGCTGGCTCCGATCCCAACTCTGAGCTGGTAGCCACCAGGTTAGGGTGATCGGACCCTCCTCATGCCACTTCCCGCAGTCCAGTGGGGGCTGCAGCCACTGGGGAATGTGCCAAGGGAAAGGGCAAGCTGCTCCTTCCCGGCTGCCCCGCAGGAACGTGCCCTCCCAGGCACAGGGGACCCATCCCATGACAGCAAGGACCAAGCAGTGAGGGACAGGCATCAGGCTGGGGTGTTGGGGAGGGTGCCCAGAAGCAGACCTCAAAGCCTCTGAGAAAGTTTAATGACAAAAACTACCAAGTGAAAGACATCAAGTGTTCCCAGCGTCTGGTGGCAGATGAGAAGGGGTTTAAGGTTTTGGGCTGGGGCAGTTGGAGCTAAAGTTCAGAAAGCAAGAGGAAGGCTGGATTCATGATTTTCCTTCTGGAAGCAGCTCTTGGTGATGCCTGGGATAGCCATTTTTGAGGTGAGCACTTAGATTAAGAAATAAGATGAAATGGAATACTCACTTCATGTAAAATATCAAGTAGCCGTATTACAACATTCAGACATTACCAATCCAGGCTTATGCTGAGCCAGAAATGGAGATATTTTTTTAAAAAAAAAAGATTATATTACCAGACTCCCATAGCTGTCCAATCCCCTTGTTTATCTTTCTAATCTTAATTAAATAATGAATATTCAAAAGAAAATATGAATCAAGGTTCTCTGCATGAACTGCACTGTTTTCCATCTCTCAGTCTCTGAAGTGGCAATGGGAATATGATTTAAAACTATTTCTTCTGGATCCTAGTGAAATATTTGTCACAGTGTGTCATGATAATTTTTAAAAAGCTCTATCATCTACCTAATAAATTTGTTAAGTTTATTCAAATCTTATTGAACAGGAAAAGTGCAATGAGTCATGGTTAATATTTCTTTACCTACACTAAGAAATAAAATATATCAAAAATTCAATGCTTAGGGTCCTATTCAGAAAACCTCTATGAGTCTGTAATACATCTTCTACATGATTAAAAAAAAAAAAAAAACAGGAAACTTGCTTTAAAATGAATTATTCACCACCTTGAATAAATTTCCATCTTTCCTATTTGCAAAACCCCAAAGTCAGTTATGTAAATTTTAACCTACACTAATTACCTCAAGGGTGTGCAAGCTAAAGGAAAGTAGATGCAGTAGAAAAAAAAAAATCCCAGACATTTCCATCACCAGGAAGCAATTTCATAGAGGAAAAAATGTGTAAGTTTTCAAAAACAGAGCAGCCTATGTAATTTTTTAAATGTGGAATAATCACTGCTGCAATATCCCTTGAATCAGAGATTTACTGGAATAAACCCAAACGTTTTTTCTCAATGGCATATACCATCACCCACATGGCTAAGTGCTTGTTTCTCATCATGATACCGGCATTGTCTAGACTGTAAAAATGACCCATTGTTGGCAACGGCCGTTCCCAACAAGACGGCACAAAATGTGGTTTAGCTTCAAGTCAATGTAGACATTGCAGAAACCTTCAGAAAAAAAAGTGACTAAAATCTGCCAACCACTGGATACCCTTCAGAGCTCTCCTGGGATATACAGCAGAAAGTGGAGCATTGTTTGAAGGCAGAAGGGCTCAATCACAGCATCGTTTTGTCCAACTCCCTGTCCTGATACCGGGTGCTGCTTCAGCTGTGAGCAGCTCTTTCACACATCTTTCTCAGCTTCTTCATCTTCTATCTTGAGGTCTAATTACACAAATGGCTCATCTACTGATTTCAGAGAGCATGATCACAACCAGTATTTGAAAAAGCTCTTTTAGTCTGGGCCCAGCCTAGAGATATACAATGCCAAGTACTGTTTCTATTGTAGACAAAACCAAGAACCTGACTCAATACTATTAATCAGTGCTGACTGGCTATTTTCACTGTGAAACTATTTCACAAACTGTAGGACTTGACTCCTACAGCAATTATCAATTTGGAAAAAAAAATAAAGAAAATCCCACTCAAACACATCCTTTCCTCTTAGGAGAAAGCCCACAGAATTCAGCAAAGCTTTGAAGCAAAACAGAATTGGTTTTCTATCATTTAGCAAAAATAGAGCATATTTAGGGAAAATATTTACCCTCCCCTTTTTTATCAGTCCTAGCACTGGTATGCCAACCTTCTGGTGAGGTACTTGCCCCACGGTGATTTGAAACAGTCGGTTGAGCCCTGGCCCTGATGAAATTATATTCTTACAAGGAGTGCTGTGGGGGTCCACCTTCCTGCAAGTCCTCCTCGGGGTCAGGGTGCAGCAGAGGCAGCGTGGAGACACCACTAGTGGGGTCTCCAGCAGCCTCCCACCACCCACAGGGATCCCACATGCTGAGGATGCTGGTGCCTCCCCTTAGTTCCACTCCTTAAGAAATCACATTGGTACCTCACAGTGCAAGCAGTGCCATCTTTCCAGCTGTAAGCAAATGCCCAAATAAAAGCTTTTACCTAGGATTTCCATCACAAATGGTTTTACAGTGGTGAAAATGCTGTCCACTACATTTTTAAAGGTGGGAGAAGTGAGATGCCAGTGAGAAGTGACTTGCCTGAGCTCATTGAGCAAAGTGACAGCAGGACTAGACACAAACCCCCCGTCTTTAGTCCCACTGGTCTGGTACCACCTAGTCCTCCTCCTCCACAGTCTGGCTGCTGCACGGAGATTCACTCGCAGTGATTTTCAACTTCTAGCGCACTGTATACCACAAAACAAGTAAACAACGAAGAACAATTGGAGACGAAGGGGGAAAAAATATTGCAAGAAAAGTTAACATTCCTTTCAGGCCAAGTGGGATTTTGAGAGTCTTGCCCTCTCCATGTCAACTACAGACAGACCACAGGGAAGTGAGGCATTGTAAGTGTCGTGAGTAACCTTCATTGAAAGCAAAGTCCCTGGTAGCTGGATACAGTCTGCTCTGAAAATTGTACTGTCCATTGCCTGTTGGAATTTGGGGCACCTTGTCTCGGAGGTGGCCGAACCAGGAGGTAAAGTTGTGTCAAAATCCTGGATATATGGTAGTATTGTTCAGGGTGCACTCTGGCAAAAATTTGTCACAAACTTGCAGATGTGTTTTCAAAAGGGAAAGGGAAAAAGCAACAAAGCAACACCCCCAATCCCCCATGACTTTCCCTCCAAATAAAAAATTAAACCTATTTACTGTTCATGAGCCCAAAATTAAAAACTTAAGACAATCGAGTCATTTGTAAGAGCCAGGGGGAAAAAATATAACTCATACTCTTTTAAAATTGATACTGCAGAACACAAAGTGAGATTTACTTTAGTCATGCTACAGCGTTATTACACTGAGTAATAGATACATTAGTGACAACATTATAGGCTGATCATTTTGATAAATCTGTAAAGCATTGCATTATCTCTGACAACACAGTGAAGACTCAGCTACCAGTCAACACAAAAAGGCAGTATCCTGCTGACAAGGTGGGTGCTTTCATAAGACATTTAATATAAAAAACATTAATTTTGGACAGTTGTGGAAACTAGTGTAAAGCAGGTGTGATGAACAAGGACCTGAGCTTCCCCAAAACTCAGAGATGTTTTCATTCAAGAGGGTAGTACTAACAAATTAAAAGATGCTTAAGATGCAGTGAGGAAACTGGAGGGATGTCTGCTGCAGAGCTACCCAGCTTCTACAAAATAAAGATTTTGCCCCTCCAGCTTCAAAAAGAGAGGACTTGTTCTTCTCATTTCTGTCTTGCTGTTCACAGACAGATCACCTGTAGTTTCTTCAGAATCACCAGGTGCTCCTTTAGATGCTTCTTATTTCACAGTTGAGAAGATGTAGCTTCAAGGTCATAAAGCTTTGATGTCCTCATCAAAATCTACGGAGTGTTGTAAGTGTATGCAAGGCCATCTATCAGAGTTTCTGACAACCATAGCCGAGCACTGAAAATGTATGATGCTGAAATGGCATTTGCCATTGATAAAGAGACTTTAAGCAGAAATACGCTAGCCTGTCAAAGCTTCGCAAGTTCAGACGTCTCCAGATTAGCCTAGAAATCAACAGCTACTAAGAACCTTCAGTTTTAGCCTAAATAGTAATATATAATGGCTGATGATAACTACATTTTATTAGGGAACATATTCCCTCCAGTATAAACTCCTGCAGCATGAGCAATGCTAGTGGAAACCAACCGAACTATGCCAATCTATGGATCTAAAATGAATAGTTTACATTAAAAATGAAAAAGAAATAATGTTCATAAGCTATGACATGAGCTTCAGGGTTTTATGATCTTTTCTACTTTCTGGATACTGACAGCAAATTGTGGCATGAAAAACTGAAGAGAAACTGAAAGGAAATACCAATCGGAAATGCTGAGACTTTTTTTTTTTCTTTTTGTGGTTTTTCCCCCATTCTTCCTCAATTTAAAAATGTTTGTTAATTTCAGCACAGCATGTTTTTATTATTTCTACAGCCTTTTCAAAGTCCCTCATGAAACTTTACTCCTTTAATCCTCTTACCCTTCCCTAAAGCAGGTATCTAATTTTAGGTCTGTTTTGCAGATAGGGAAAACGAAGTCATAATAACTAATTTGCTTGTTCCAGCCTCAAAAACATGATGTCTTGGTCTGAGGTTACAGTCTATCCCATCTTTCTGAGTCCCCATTTTTTTTTTTTGACTGTCAATAAAGCATTGCCTCACAAATTTGTCTCCATAACTGTAATCTTAAAGCACAGGCTTTAACTTTATCCAGGAACTTCCATTTCTACTGGCTTTCACATCATCTTCTGTTTCAAGTGTGCAGACATACACTTGAACACTTTATAATAAAAATAGACATTCACTTACAATTAGTATATGAAAATTACAGAGAGGGAAACAATGCTTACAGTATAGTTTACTATATGATTGTCTTAAATACGACAGTGGCAGTAACAAGTTGCCATGGTTGATGATTTTTCTGTGTAGAGAACAGCTGTCCTCCTGCAAGCCCACATCCTGCTCCATCTCTCTGATGAAAGTTACAGGTGGAAATTGTTTCACATTTTCAGCTGAAAAGTAATCCCTCCTTCCCCAATTTGAATGTTGACATGAGTAATTGTATCATAACATCATACTATGCTGACACATCTTTGAGTGAATGTATGCATTTTAGTATACGTTAGTATCGTAACCACCTAGTCCTGGAAGCTGCGTCTTGTCTAAGGGTTTAGTACAGTGAGAGAAACCAACTGTGCTAACAGATTGCCAGCAGGTTGAGCAACAGGGATGATTTCCCACCTTTGTACTAAGTTAGTAAGCAAGCATGCCTGAAATGCAACTGGTCTGTCTTTCCCAGTATTTCTATGCCTCAACTTACAGGTGACCTGCTTATGTTTCACACTAGTAAACTGGTGTGAACCACTCCAAAGCCCTTAAAAACTCGGATTACACATGGAAAACCCAATATACCTCAAAGTGAGCCCTGCTTTGAGCAGGAGGTTGGAGTAGACAGCCTCCAGAGGTCTGGTCCTTCCCCACATAACTGTTCTACAAAGTAAAGGTCAAAAGCATTATCCAGCAGAGGTTCCACTGGAAAAATTCAGCTCTACTCTAAGACTGCAGAAGCAAAAAAAAAGTTACAACATTTAAAGCAATTCATTTATCTGCAGCTCATAAAATCTATGTAATCTATTAACGCTGCTAAGGAGTCTCCTGTCATAAAAGCTCACCAACAGTAGACATAGCTGCACCTGTGACTACAGTTTGGCTCCAGATGTGTTAAAAATACAAATAAAATCTCCCGGGGAGGGAAGTAATTCTGGAGAATACATGAGCAACTGAAACTGTGTTTTCATCGTGTTCATTTTTGCAGGTTTGTGCCTCTCTACATCAGTAATGCTCACTCTTTCCTTAACAATCCTCATCTGAGCTCTTTTAACAGGTGGTCAGTACTTGATGAAGTCACTTAAACTTCAACAGGCCTTGGCAATCACTGATTCTCTTTGAAGTATCTTTCCAATTGTCTCTGTTTATTGAACCATAGAAATAGACTTCCTTACTGGACTTTATATTAGGATAATGAGCCAGAGAGCTGACCAGTCAGATTACCTTAAGCAGCAGCAAATGCAGTATCATCATTTACAGCAGCTGCAGGATTCATTGTTCCAGCTCAATAGAATATCAAGAATTACTCTAGTTATTTAATTGCCCCTCTGATCTTAAAGAGTGAAAGAACACAGTAAAAACTAAGCAGATTCCTTTTTAGTGAAAAATGTAAGAAATATATAGATTTCCATCACTTCCATCTAAATATTTACTTACCCATAAATCCACATAACTCCTGAACAAAGCAATCAAAAAAGAATTACAATTAAAAAGAGCAGCTATAGCAATATTATGGATATTGTGACAACCTCTTTACAAATATATAAAACATCTTTTCAACAGTTCTGCATCTGTTGACATTCATTTCCATCTCTCCCCTTCCATCTCCCTGACTTCTTTAAAAAAAAAAAAAAAAAAAGTGTATATCTGCATGTCCAGAAGAAATGGGGGAGGAACCTTAGAAATTCAGAGGGTTCCCAGGCTTCCCACCAAGGAAGCAGGAGGAAGCCTGGTAAAATAAAGCTATTTAGAATTCTCAGGCTGCCAGCCTACAGGGTAGAGAAGACCCCTAGATGTACACACTGGCATGTTGGTCAGACTTTCGGTCTGCTCGGTGGGTGCTGACACACATCTGAGGGCCATGGACACTCACTAGGCAGGACATCAGAAGCCCAAGGGCCAGAAGCCAAATATCTCAAGCTCTGGGAAGTTCACCTTGAGTTTTTTCCAATGAAACCTATGTTTAAGGGAAGTGCCTTTTCCTCAGTCCAAGAGCAGTCTACCTGGCAGGACTATAATGAATCCAAAAAGCTTGGCCTAATAACAGATTTCAAAAGGAAATTAGGTGCTAAGGACTTTTGATGAGTGTAGATTTCAGTCTATCTGCACCCTCGTTCTTCCTCTGTAAAATGGAGATACCCATAATTCCTACTGTTTCACATCAATTACATGGAAACCATTAAGCTAACAGACTGTAGAGATGCTTTAACGCTCAAATAATGAGTGTAGCATATAGGTAGCTTGCCTAAAATGAAGTCACCCACTTTTAAGACATGGTGTAAATGAAACACTGCCGGCTTTTGTATTCTTGACCTACAATTCTCAGAAAAAAAACCCAAAAAAAATTACTCATTTGCACATGACAGCCATTTAAAATCTTGGCAAATGTCAAAAAGAAGTAGCCATGTTTCAGCTGAGGAAAAGTCACTTTCAATTCTGCATTCCTCTTAGGTGCAGATATTCACATAAGTATTATATTCACAAAGAACGATCAGAAGGGATTGCAGAATGCTTTGTAGGCTACGGCTTTGACAAGGGGAGGTCTGCAGGTACCATTCAGGTGTAAATGACAGTATTATCCAGTGGGGTAGAACACGCAAACAAATGTGCATTGGTGTTTCGTATGACCGAGGCCTGATCCCACTGATTAAATTCCTGACTGGGGGGTAGATTTGTCACCATCTTACATAGTACCAAATTTTACCTACATGTTATCCACCATTAACCAAAGGAAAACTGATCACTCCATCATCATATAAATTGATCTTGCTGTGACTTGGCGAGGAGTCAGAGCAGTGATGATATTGACCCTGTAAGAATACTAGGTCTAATGCCCAGAGGCATTAACCTTAGTTTAACCAAAAGGTAAATCTCGTGATGAAAGGCAACATTTTATTACTATCTGCCTGCAACAAATAGCTCATTTCTTACTACTATAACTCAATTTCTGGTACCGAAGAGCAAAACTTGCGTTTTACTTTCAGAGGCTCATGAGTAATTCGCATTGAGGTCATGGATCAAAACTGATTATGCAGTTGTAATGATCAAGTCTTGCAAGGTGTTATGCCTAGCACAAAGAGAGAAATGTAGTGGCTGAGTCTTGTAGAGAGAGACAGGGGTTTTGAATAAATTACATTTAGTTAAGAATGCCGAACAAGTTGCAGGAAGAAGATGGCAAAGCAGGAAAGATGTTCTTGACTTTCAGGGCAGTACTGATCCTTCCAGTTGCCCCATTATTATTTTTTTTCTGACAGAACCTACATAAAACTGAGTAGTCACTTCTATCGCCTCAGTTCAGAAACAGCTGAAAATCCTACTGCTGGTATTTTTCCATGGCATTTGAATTAATGACTGGCAAGATTATGTTGCCAAAGGCCCATCAAGTGCAATCTCACTCCAATCACCAGTGTTTGCTTCATCCTCGGCAGTCTCTCGTGCTTTGAGAGCATATTGCCTTTAATCAAACACATTAAGCCAGCATTACGTCAGGTCTTTCCTTGCATATTTCTCTGCTCTGTAAGATCAAGTTCTGCCCATAAGCATTTGTCCCTGCATTGTCTCATGACAGATGGTTTTGTGCAGCATTCCGCATCCCCAGCCTTGGGTGTACCTGCTCAGCTTCTACCACAACACAGTCCCAAAGTTACAATTTTCTCTCAATGGAGTATTTTTCTCTATTCAAAGCAAATGTCATCAGGGCTTTTGAAATCCATAGGCCTACATGGTAGGCCACAGGAAACAGTACTGCTTCCCAAATTTAATATTCTTTAAAGTGTTTGTTAACAGAACATTGACATCTGCTTAATGCTTTCTTTACAAGAATCTATCAGATCTCCCCTTAATGTATTTCTTGCCAACCTCAACTCTCAACTTTTGCATTTACAAAACAGAACATGAAGTAAAAACACAGCTTAAAGCTCTGGAGCTAAAATTTTGCATAAACCTTTATTATTATTGTTATCATTTTGAAAGCGTATCTGCTCTTTCAAAACTTAATCTTAACGATCTCATGCACTGAGCTGCTCTTTAAACAAAAGCCAGCCATTTACTGTAAAGCTACAAAGCAGAGAAGAAAAGCAATGAACTAAGGGGTAGGTAGTTAATGCATAGCTGTCCTCTTCGTGCCAACGCTGCCAGCAAAGCTCTAGTGCAAATCAGATGCCTCATTGGAGAGAATTTTTGGCAGCCTAAAAAGAAACAGCAACAGCTCAAGTGTATTTCTGAACCTTGCTTACAAACCCAGTCTCATGTACTGTAAACCTTCACTCGCTATTTTTAACCCTTGGGCTCCTGTGTTTTCATTTTGTCAAAGCAAAGGAATGTGAGAGAGATGTCTATTAGACTCCTTCATTCAGTCCAGGGGTTAATTACTCAGTTTGGTAGACATTTGAAAATATTATGTTACCTCTAACGGCGAAATTGATAGAAGCTTGTTTCAGGCTCACTTTATGTCATTATGGCAGATTAAATTAACTAATCATAAATTACACTGGCTAAAGTACATCTGCTACTCACTAAACCTGCAGAAGGAAGGGAAAGGGCTTTTTTCTGAGTAAGAAGTAAATGCCATGCAGCAAATTAAAGACTTTTTCAAATCAATAAACATACATTCAAGCAACAAAAGCTGGAAGCATCCCAAAGATGGTAGCAACAGATTCTGAAGACCACAGCAGCAGCCTAACACTGAACTCGTAGCTGCTGCAGAAAGACATCAACGCTGAACACTGCAGGAATATATCCATAGATCAAAGAGTAAAGACAGTCCATTAAAGAAGAAATAAGGTAAATTTAAGAAGAATAAGCATGCTTGCGTTACTGTTAGACATCTTGGAGTACCAATATGACATAAAAGGTGTGTGTTTGCAGCCTCTACTTCCAATTTCCCCTTCCATTTTCTGTTCAAAGGGGCTGAACGCACCATTTCTATGTGCTTCCAAGGAAAGGATGGATGTATGCATCACTGATCCAAAAGACAATATATATTTTACAGCGATCCTCCTGTTGGCCTCCACACTGCAGGATGCAGGTGTGACAGCTGAAACCACATTAGTATGATTGAATTCCTAAACAGGGAATGGACAACTGAAGTTAAAGTTGTGTGGGACAAATGGAGAGAAAAATAGGCATTCGAGACTTCTGTGTAGTATGAAGTGTTGACTCCCTATCTGTAAGCTCATGGTAGACCAGCTCAATCAATCACATTAAATTAGGATTTTTCTTTCTTTTGCAAGAAAATAAGGAAGAAAAGCAGTATTACATTATATTACATGTGGATGCCCATATGCATTTGTCAGTTAAAAAGCAGAATATTGTTTTGAAGTGACTAGATAGCTTGTTCCTGTCTAGGAAACAACCTTTGCTGAACAACTCCAAAAAGAGTCCAAGTAAGACGATCAGCCTCCCAGGGACCATGTTTAGAGGGAGGGTAAACGAAGGACAGATAAGTCTATGGTGTTCTGTCAGGTGTCGCAAAGCGTCACAGAGTTTTGGGGCATCCAAATAGCCCAAATTTAAAGGTGTGAGCTGACAACATATTACAGTGTCTCCTGGAAAGGTACAGCACACACTGTTCACCTGTTCCCAGGTTCCTACTCCACCAGTCCCTTGAGGCAGATGATACTCTTAGTACCATCTAAATCCTTTTCCCTCATGTTTCCTTCCCGTTTTGTGTTCTCTGATCAATATTCCCAAACCATCTTCTATGCATGATTCATACAGCTACAATAAAAAGTCAGAAGGAATGAAACACAGCTACACGAGGATTTAGAGGAAAGGAGCAAGGAAGGGCATTGTGTCCCTCACCAACATGCAGAAGGCAATGATGAGGTTTAGTCCTGCAGTGAAAAAATTCTAAAAACTTCCTCTGAAAATAAAAGAAAGCTTAGATCACCATCAGTCACTGGATAACCTATTTTAAGCCCATCAGAGCCAGTGTGCTGTTCTCATGTTGCTAATTAAAAATGATAGATTCATCAATTAATCTCTCTTCCTGTCCCCTAATCTTGGTACGAGATTTTTCAAAGGGACAAATGGTAGTTATGTGCCCACAAGTACCAGTTCAGTCCTGAAAACTTGTGCCTTTGTCAACACGAACCCAACCTTTACACTACGAAACAACAAAAAGAAAACTGTAGGAAGCTTTGCCACCCTGAAAAACACAACAGATTTATAATTCTGGAATAATCTTATCCTCTGTACTACGAATATTGCTACATAAACCCTTCCTGGGCTGCAATCTGAACTTGCTCATTGATAGATGAATAAGCCTCTGTTAAATTTGGCAGAGAGGGATGTCCTAAGCTTAGACTCTTGATTGAAACTCAATTGCAATACTTACTACAGAGCAGTCAGAGACACTCCACTATTTAGGAAAGAAGCAATGAAGGCAATCTATTTTTATCCACATTGAAATGGAGACAAAGACAAAAGTCCTGCTGTTAGCTTAGCAAAGTGCCAGTCACATAAAGCAAGCCAACAAAATGGGTTATCTTTTCCCCTTTCAATATATGTATCACCAGGCAGTGAAATAGAATTGGGGTGTACAAGGTTAACAAGCCAGCATCATGTTATGAAGCAAGCGATAAAATTGTCTTATAGTTCTTAGCTCTGACCTGTTCCAGTGAAAAGCTGCCAAGCAGAATTATGTCATCCTGAACATCTCTCTCAAACTGTTCGATATATGAAGGAATCTCTTCATCTTCAAGCTCCCTGTGAAGGTCACATGCCTTACTGGAGCTGACAGGCATCACAGAGTCTGAAAAATCTTCGCTGGCGACAAGGGCTGCTTGAAACAAAAGTGGTAGATTATCTCTTAGCAAGCGCACTGGTTAGTACCTTCTCAGTTCACGTTTGGCCCACCAACATTTTAAAACAACAATTCATGCCGTAAAATGAACAGTAATAAGTAACAGCAGTAGAACAACGGGTGGGTTCCAAGTGTCATTACCAGGAAAACTCTCCTCCAGACCAACATCCGCATACAGGTACAAATTCAGTACATGCAGCTTCTTCCTTAAATTATTTTTCAATGGGATGCTTTGCATTTCCACTGTCACTTCCCCCCCTCCCCCTAAATCTTGAAGGAATTGGGATTTTGATTAACTTTGGCTTTCGATCCTGAGGAAGAAGAGGAATAACTGCAATTGAAAGGGAGTTTTAGGTGGAGCCACACCAAGCATTTCACCTCCCTCCCACTCACCCCAGAGGACTGGATTCCTCCCTTAGGTGTGTGCACGCAGCTCCTGCCTAAGTAATTGAGTCCAGTTCTGTTCTCACCCACATCATTCCCCTCATTTCACTGTGGTGACATACGCAGAACCAAAAGGTATGTGCTACACACAAATAAAAATAAATCCCATTCATAAAGTTACTTCCCACCTTAAAGAGACGCTGTGTCCTTTTTTTCAGTTTAATTCATCATGCTACATTGAAAAAATGGATCTTCTCATTGGTATCTTCTATGGTACTAATACTAGTTTGGGTCATAAATAAAGACAACTGTTTTTGCTCGTTTCTCCATGTTAGGATCACTAAGAAATGACAGATATCAGGTTGTCCACATCTGACTATCTTTCTTGCCACGTATTTCTGTGTGTAAGTTTTTATAGGTCTCTGCGCCTTTCTCTGCAAGAAATTGCCATATCTAGTTATTTGCTTTTCTCTTTGTCCATCCCAAGACATGAAAGCAGTTAAAAGATTTTTTCCCCCCCTCACTCCCCTTTGAAGTCTCTCATTCTCTAATGAAGACCAGAAAAGGAAAGATAAAACTAAGGCTATTAACATTTTCAGTTTTGCTCACTACTCATTGTTTAATGACTTTAATTGTTGAGCCTCCCAAGTACTTAAATCACCTCGGTGCCACCAACACACAGGAAGTAGGCTGGGTTTTGGGTTGTTCTTTTTAATTTAATTACAACAGGATACAACCCAAAATCATGTTGGGGGAAGTGTACAGTAGATATAAACAACCCAAACCATTACCTTAGGGTACACAATCTATCCATGTAGCATCTTACAAGCCTAATGAAAAGCGATTTGACCTACAATTATTAACTCCAAGAACAAAACTATATTTACATTTAAATTTACTGTAACGTTAAGGGTTTGGCTAGGAGAGAGAAAATCCAGGAAGTGCTGGAAAAGGAAACGTTGCCAACAGCAAAGATGCAGCATCGCTTGATCCCCTCGATGCTGTGCTGTACACAACGGGCCATATGCTCAGCTGGTATAAATCAGCTGCTTTACTGCTTTCACAGGGGCAGTGCAAGTTTGCATCCTGGGAAGACTGTACATTCCTATCTCACCATCCTCTGGGTGTAGAGAGACAGTTCTTATGTATCAAAAAAGGAATAAAAACATTTGGCTCACAAGGACGACCACGCAGGGATTCATAAAAATATCCTTTTTCTTTTTTGTGTTTATTACTTTTGTTATCAAGTGGACTTAGTTTGGGTGGAAGACGCTGGGCTCATTAGCACATGTTTTGTGGAAAAAGAGCAAAAGAAGAGAAAAAATGTTGTCAAAAGCCTTTCTGAGGGAAGCAACTGCTAAAAAAACAGAGATAAATTATGATCCTGATTTGAAAAATATTTGATTAAAAGATACACATGCTCATTTAAGCACAGTTGGAAAAACTCTTCCTTTGCCTGAGCTGGAGGCAGGGGGGAAACAGGGTGGTTTAGCTGGTCTATTCCTTCCATGATGGATTTGCAAAGAAATCCCTGAAACTCAGTCACTATGAGGTTGCTCCTTATCTGAACTTACCCACAGGCTAGAGGCTTGGGCAGCCGCCCCCGAGCAACACTTGACCAAAACAAACCTCCACCTCTTTGCTGTACAGAAGTAGCCGTGGTGTTAAAAATGCTACTACTTTCTGCACACGGAAGGAAGCTGCTGAAAATTTACGAGCAAATTCATTAATAGATTGATAAACTAATTAAAAATGGGCTGCTCCAAGTTGCTAGCATCTGCATCGAACTTTTCATTGCCTCGGCTGTACTTAACACTGTGAGCTGTACTTTCCCACGTAGTTTAAATCACTTCTCCTTAGCACAGGCTGTATTTGCAGATGCTGCGCTGTAATTAAAACAATCTCTCCGGTATTAGCTTGGCTGTTGTAACTTCATTTACTCCTGCATTTGTCCATTGGATAGCAGTAGTTTATATACTGAGTTGAGAATTTAAAGGGTAGGTTCACAAGCAGACTACAGCTCAGCATGGGTTTGAATGCATAAAGCAGCTATAAACTTCACATGGAAAATGCATTTGGGCTGCCTGGTTCTAGAAGACTCTGTGTATAAATTGTAGCCAGAAGAGTACCTCACCAAAGGTTCCTGCATCAGTTTCAAACAAGCAAAATGTGATGAAACATTGCACTTCCATTTTTTTGGTTGTTGCCAAAGAATAATATAATAGAAAATATTTTTTTATGGTATTCACCTAGCATGATTTTACATGAATCACTATCTTACATTGTTTGAGCGATTCTAACCCTAGGTAAGAAATATACAGTCTATATCTTTCTCTAAAAACCAACCAAGCAATGTTACCTTTTAAGTTGCCTTATAATATGAACTAAGACATACCACAAGGTGACCAACAGGTTACTCAGTGACAAAATGCTTTAAATATACAATTATATAAATTCTGAGACATGCTCTTTCCTTTCCTTTGGGGATCATCTATTAATTAAGACTGTATGACTACGTGATTTTTCAGCTCAGTGGTCAAATGAAGAAAAGAAGCAGTTCTGTAATACTGGAACCAAATGAATCCTAGTTTTCTATGGATTTTCTGATGTCTGAGAAGGGTCAAACTCCCATATTAGCTTTTCCCTCAGCGGAGAGATTAATAATGCTTGTCTACTCGGCTCAGCTGCCCACTTCCATAAAACTGATAGGGAAGTCAGGCCTGCGAGACTTGCTCTGTGTTAAAAAAAAAGTCTGGAAGTGAACAACAGGTTCAAAAATTAGGAGGGAGAAACACAGACAGAAATAAATACAAAACCTGATATATGTACACAGAGGTGGAGACTGTACAAGCCTTGCTTCCTCAGGAGAATCTTGCTTTTTCCTTGATTTTATTCACCCAAACCAAGAAAAATGAAAAATTCAGCTAGGGCCCAAGATTCACCCGCAGGACCAGCTCTGATACCCATTATGGCATTTTTAAGAAACAAAAGCACTGAGGCACTGCTCAAGACACAAGACAGCAGTGGGCTGCAGTGTCTTTCCCACTCGCTGCCTTCATGCCTGCACAGGGGGCTCCCACACACCTGCAGCATCGCATTTGCTTGTCCTTGAATCGGTGAGCTGGCAGCTCAGCACCCTTCGTGTGAGACCACCATCCGCAGAGCACACCGCGCCCATTCAGATGGCTTTGGGTGGGTGAGAGATTTGAACATAACACCCCACATAGCCACACAGGAGTAAGACCATTTTGCCTCTCATAGAGGTCTGATAAAACTAGCTGGCAAAAAAGGAATTCTTAACTCAAACATACCTGGTGAGTTTAAATCAGAAACATTTGAGGGGATCCTTATTGCTCTCTAAATATGCTGTTTGCTATTATCCTCTGCAAAGCACCTGTTTGTCTTAACAATATTCATTAATGTCATTTGCAACATAACATGAAGTTTTAGGGCCCCTAGCTGAAGGAGAGAGTAACCCCTGATGGGTGGGTGGGAAGGTTTGCCCTTCGCTCCCTGGTTCCCTTGTTTAAAAGAGGACAAATACATGTGGTGCAATTCAGCTCGCTCACCTTTAGTCACCAAAAAACAACAGTCAAGTCTAAGTCAGTTGCCCAAGACCCTCCTGGGGCCAAAGGAAAGACATGAACTGCTTCCAGGGTGCGATTTGTCTAATCGGCTAAGAGGTGTCTGCATGAGGCCAGCTGAACTGCTGCCCAGGGCTGCTTCTCTCTCCACCTCCCACCACTCTGGGGGACCCCTAGAAGCTAACAGAAAGGGTATGAGTCCCTACCCTGGGGCAGCCTGTGAAATGACGTCAGGACATTTTCCTTAATCATACAGGGTTATTTTGATGATAAAGCTATTGAAGGATATGAGATGTTATAAATATCGGTAGACAGGAACTACAGAAGTACCACAGACGACATCCTGTGCCAATCTTTCCTACGGAAACAACATTGACTTCACAGCTAAACACGTTTTTATTTTAATCTACGTTGTTGCAGGATAAAACCAACAACCAACCTGCAGCACTACCATAATCCTTCTCAGCAGTGTCAACATTAACACTCACCAATAGAGAGCTTGCTAATAATTTGTCAAAGGTTTTTGCTTAAACTATCTGCATTAATTAATTGTGATGGTTGTACTCCTTTTTTGCCCCCTTGCATTTAAAATGCAACAAAATGGGTTTCAAAGACGTTACTGATAGGACCAGTGCCAGGTCAAGGGATTTTGCAACCCTAGGGAAGTAAAAATGTTTGCCCCTTCTACAACAAAGTTGCTCACAAACTAAATAGTCATAAAAAATTTTGCAGCTCCTGGAGCTTCACTGCTGTAGGCAGCCATCTGTTCTGTCTTTCTGACAAGAGTAGGTCCTGTGTCTATCTAAAATATAATGAGAAACCTCATACAGATGCAAAGAACAAAAAATGCTTTTGCACAAAAGACCGCTGCTGAAAAAGGAGAGAGAGATACCCAAAAATATGAGGGCAGCCCTGAGCCAGGGCTTGTTCATACGTCAGTTCTCCTAGGATGGACTAGAGGAGAGCAGCAGACATGCACCCTGTGCAAAGGCTGAGCTAGTAACAGTTTCGTGAATTAACTGGGTGTTAAATAACACCTGTAAAAATAAGTGAAGCCAAAGTAAGGCTGTTGGCTTGAGGTGAAGAAATCTTTTCTACACTTTGTTGTTTTTACTGTAGATGGAACATCAATTCGTATTTTTTAGCAAAGCCACAGAAGACATTTTCTTACTCGCCTATTAGTGTAAAGCCTTACGTAGATAACCTCAAACACTGTGTGATATGACCCACGCATTGACGAATGGCCCACTCATTTATGAGCTTAAATAAAGATTTAGGTTTCTTGCTTTGAGCACACAAGCAATGATATTTCCAGTCTTCTTTCGTAAGGGTGGAATTCAACGTGCAATGAAGCAGTCTAGAGAAAGCATGCCACTTAAGTTACACTTAAAACCACATAAACATGACTCAAAACAAAAACATTTGGGGAAAAAGATCTTACAGGCTCGCATTAAAATCAATGTCCCTTTTGCTTCTGAGTTCAAGGGGATGGATTACCCACTCCTCTACCCACATCCAGACTCAAAAGAGTTTTATTTTTCTTTATGCAAATGATTTTGTTATTTACCTTGGAAGTCCAGCATCTTGTTTTCTTCATCTAGAAGCTTCATCAGCTTACCATACAGAATTTGCTCATCAAATTTCACAGGACCTTAAAAACAAACACAGTGAAACATCTATTGTTTATTCCTGTAGTATTTCAAGAAACACTATTTTAAACTATAAAGATATAAAAATACAAAAGTTAAGAAACCATTTGACACTTAAAAATAATTTTCACATCACTAGTTTCATAGCAGAGGTGACTGTCATTTTCTTCTGAGTTATGATAGATGGTTTAAAATAAAAATAATATATAATCACATAATTTTAAATGGTGAGCAATATTATATCTTGATCTGGACTGAAACTGGTTTACTAATTTTGCTAATAGACTACTTGAAACCATTATTTATTTTCAAATTGCCAGATTATTTCTATTTGACTCAATAAAAACTCAAAGTACCTAATTTCTTTTCTAATGTGATTTTTAATCTTTATCAGAAATTTTACCTTGATGTCCATAATACTAGCAAGTTATCTAGTATGAGTAGTCATTACAGCACACTATAAATTTAGATTTTGTGGCAGTCATTCAAATTCCCAGTAACATCTGCAGATTTTAAAAAGGAGCAAGGGGGACACACATCTTTTTCCATGACACCAAAAAAAAAAACCCCCACACAAAAAAACACTCCAAGTGTCTATATTCAAGGGAGAAATAACCAGTTGAGACTGTCACCTCTCCCAGTCTCCAAGACTCTGGCTTCTCTAAGTTGTCAGCAAAGACAGGTAGGCAGAAGGCCAAAGAGGTGCATACAAGGTACACCAAGTACAGCTACAGGTAACATTGGGTGGCTCTTGTTAAGTGCCCAATAGAATCCCAAAGAAATTATTTTTTTTTTATCATGAAATTTCAGGACCAAGTTTTTCAGTTACACTGAGCATTCAAACAGGGAGGCTTCTGCAAACCTCTTCTGCAAGTGCAGAATCTTTTCAATTTCTTTTAGCATGTAACACTGAAATGTTCCCTTGGCGAGGGGGGAAAGTAAATCCATAGTGGGGTGTTGTTTGTTCTCAGGGCATTATCAACTCAGACAAATTTCCAGAACAAATTTAATTTATCAAATCCAGGAAAGATAATTGCCAATATCTTCATTTTCACAGAATAATCCATTAAAGAATCCCATATGATGAGCACATTAAAATGATATTTAACTTCGCATAATAGAGTTAGTGGCTGAAAATTTGCTTTTCGCCAGCTATTCTCTTTGGGCATTGGGCCTGACTTGCTTAAGTTGTAAGAAGAGTGTAACTTAAAAATGTGCTGTGCTTTATTCAACCTGTTCTGGTTTTGTCTCTTGTTAGTGACAAGCTGCTAGCTAGAAAGAGGAGGTAAACAAATATGGTTTCCAACCAAGGGTTGCCCGTGTAGGACCAGACTTCACTTCTGACTGTCCTTCTAACTCCATCTGCTACATACAAATGCAGATCCACTTATTTAACCCTTCTGCAAGGAAAACTAAACCAAACAACAAGCCTGGTTTGTGAGTCTCACCAAAACAGACTGGTCAAGGTAGGAAGGGACCTCTGGAGGTCATCTGGTCCAGTCCGCCTTGCTCAAACAGAGCCACCTAGAGCCAAGTTGCCCAGGACCATGTCCAGACAGCTTTTGAACATCTCCAAGGCGAAAGACTTTCTCTTGGCAGAGATGTGGGTAAATACAGCATTACAACTGCTCTGCAAGTATCAACACAACCAACCTGAGGCCCAAACTGCTGCTAACAGATCTTTAATAAACAAATATGTCCCCAACCTGTGAGTGGCTTTTTTGCTGGGAAGAAAAAGGATGAGCACCAAAGGAGAGTTGTTCATATATGGATCTCGGGTCTAGTCTGATATCCATGTGCCTAAAACCACCTCTCCACTCACACCCCCAGAACTGGATAGACTTTCTCAGAGGTTTCATCTGTTCCAAAAGTATAAAAAAAAAAAAAAAAAAAAAAAACACCTAAAACCAAACAAACCAAAAACCCAAGCAATCAAAAACACAAAACACCAAACCAAAAAACCACAATGAACATTTGAACATTTAAGGTTAAGTGTGTGTCACTCAGCATCTTCACCACAGTCAAGAGAACATGTATCCCTTATATCACCACTTTATCTGTACATGTTTTTAGGCACACACATACAGTTACAGGAGTCTAATCCACTTTTCATTCTCTGGTTATGAAGTGGATCATGACTCATGAAGCTTATTCATAAGATGAACCAAGGCAGTACCAAGAAAAAAATAATCTTTCGTTTAAGAACTCCAAGCCAGAAGTTGTCTTCCAAGGTATTACATTGCTGCACTGTACAATGAACGGGGAAATTATAGGAGTTAGATGTAATTCACCTTTGATAAACATTAATTATTCTTTTTTACCAGTGCACAGAAATTAGTTACTGACATGTAGTCCGAGTTAGTCTGCTTTTCTCAGTCACACAAGTTTTTGCCTCAAAAGTTTAAGCCTCCATATCTACTCAAAGTTTCTCATTAATTTCAGAAATAGCCTACTTTGAGACCCTTTATAGCAGGTAATTTTTCTTGGATTTGGCTGCACCTGCATGCTTAGACACTCTGCAGTACAAATGAGCACAAGGTTTAAAAAAGCAAAGGGCTAGGAAGGGAACAAGAACTGGGTCTTGCGTGCTATTGGGTTGTTAGTGCTTCACAACAGGAGCTGGGCCAAAGCACTCAGCACATAGCTAAGCACTTCATTACCATGATGATGTTCTTACTTAAGTCCATGCAAATTCAGGCAGGCCCATTCCCACCCTTTTTTATCTAAAAGCCATGACAGCAAAGGAGAATTTCCTGCACTAGACAATACCTCCTGGTTAATCTCTCTCATACCCATGCATAACTTTTGTTCTACCGGCTTTGCAGTCACACCCTCCCATTCCTCACCATCGCCCACAGACAGCAAAGCTAAACATCTGGGTTAAACTGGCAAAAAGAAACCAGAAAAGCCTTCTTGTGTGCTGGGAACTTTTACAGACTCTGAGGTTTCCTTCTGTTAGGCGAAGACACGCTCAGCTCAGTAATGAAACTGCTCTCCTAGAAGGAATTTGAGAGCAGGGTTGCAAAAAAGCTACAGCTTGGTACTCAGTTCTGGGCTAACTTCATTAATTAAAGAGAACATGGCATAGACAATGTCCTTGGAGTGTGCTTCATGTTGTTACTATAGCAGAACGAACACACCACAGGCTCGCTTTTACCCATCCTTTAACTCACTGTCCTTGATCAAAGCCTACATACACTGCCTATCGTGTTCAGAGCGGTTAAGGCATATAATTTAAATTGTAAACCTCAATATTTAAATAGAACTGCATATGTGATCTTTGTCACCTCATTTTCATGAATGGAAAAGAATATTCTGACACCAAAATTACATACTTAATTCTGCCTCACCTTCTTCACTGACCTCCATCCCACACTGCCTTGGGTTTATTTCCTCATCCATCAACGGGTCAAAGTAATTTCTGCTGTATTCATTTCCTGTGGAAAGCACATGAAGTAAGGGTCAGCGATTATTAGAAGCACATGAACCAAAATGTTAATTTTGAAATCGACACCAGCAAGCAAAGGGGCATTTTTTGCTACTTTATAAGCTTAATTTTTTTAACAAGTCCTCTAAGCCTACTAGTACTGCAATTATCATCTTGTGAAAGGTCAGAAAAGGTAATTCTGGAAACAAGTGCACTTTATGTTACTTTTGCTCGGGAACTAATGAGAAAAATTCTCAAATTTAGATGATGGAAAGATAAGAAAAATTTAAAAAATCCAGCATCCCCAACATACACCAAATTATTCTTGAAACACGTTGTACAAGTGAATTACCCATGCTGCAGAGGAATTTGTGTTTCACAGCTGACCTCTCCAATTTCAACAGTTTTAAATTTCACCACTGAGGTTTCAACGTCTGGTGCATCTTTAATACTGTATTCAACCAGAAAAGTGTTTAATTACAGAGGAGATACTAGAATACTGCCTCATTAATCTGAACAGCAATTATTTTCAGTTGGGCTAGGTAACTAATCCAAGATTTTGATGGGATAAAACTACTCACTTTAGCACTTTCCATTTCAACAGCTAGCTTTATCTGCTCTTTAGAAACTAATCAAGTTCACAAAAAAAAAGTCATTTGTTAGACTTATCGAGCAATGATCAAGCTGCCTAGAGGAACTCCTAGTAAAAGCCAGAAGATTCTTCTCTACACAAGAGGAGGTGGCCTTTTTCCTCAAAATGTCCTTCCTTCAGCAAAAGTGCTACACTTTATTAAAACCATCCTCACATTCACTGGGTTTGCCAGCAGAGTAAATAATTACTAAACAGAGAAAAAGTAAAATAATTAAATCTATAACAAACTTTAAAATTGCTTGAATACACATAGATCTATATCCTGGAAAATACATAAGAGCTAAATATACGAGGGGGTTAATTTATCCAGGATACACTATAGCAGTCTACAGTGTATTTGTTTTAGGATCAAAAATAATCCAAGCAGCAGCTCGTTTTCAGAGACTAAATGAAACTTTGATATGAAACTAGGTTTAATTTATATTTCTGGACTGGCACATTTTGACTGTCAGTCTCTGTTCCTTCAATGTAGTAAGTACAAGAACTGAAAATTTGCTTTACCTTGAGGTCTCAATAAAGAAAAAATAAATGAGTTTCATTTTTGTTACTTTATCTGTCAACAACTACTAGGCTGGTATGAATCTTGGCAGTATGTAATCAAAGTCTTATGTACTGCAATAACAGAGCCATTCTACCTTATTCACTGTAATTGTTTTTCTCTAGCACAAAGCACCGTGATGTTATATGAACACCCCTTCACATGTAGGTAAAATAATTCACCCATGTGCTAAAAAAGAAAATGATGATGCATTTCTTTATTCAATTACTTCATAGCTGTAAATGTAAATTGCTGGAAAGTATGTTGCAACTGTACAAGCAATAGTCAGCTGGCGTATAGGCTTTTTGCAGTCTTAATATCACAACAGCTTTTATTGAATGTTAACACCCCATGTTCTTTATCCTGTGGGTCTGGTGTGAAACTCTGAGGACAATTGGAAAACTCTTCTGGACAGAATAATTGGCATTTAGGAGGAAGTGTCATGTTATATTTGAGTCTGAGAGGCATGGAAACCATTATTCAAAAAAGAGATGTATTGACAAATACCATTAAACAGCTTGCTCTTTTGTCCTCTCCAAAAAAAGAAAAACCTCAACCCTTCTTTGAGGAGTAAGAGACAATTTGTCCAGGGTTTTGGCTCTGTTAGAACCACCCACAACTAGAGCCAGAAGGTTATGCAGAAGTAAAAAGAAGAACCAGGTTTGATTTCTCCTGAGCAAGGCACACACTTTAAAACCTGTGTAGTTAGAATGAGTGGTAAATGCCAGAACCACCTCCTTATGGTGATTTTGTAGACAACAAGCCATTTCAAACTGCAGGACTCCACAGAAGACTTTCAGTGAGGCTTTCTGAAGACTCAAAATCACTGCAAACCTCAGATCACTGCTCGAGGGGTGGCTGGGTGTGGGGAGGATTTGGGGTCTTTTCCCCCCCCTTAGCTCAACACACACCTTGAGAACTGGTGTGACCAGGAGGGTCTGGGCCAGTCCTCATATTTACTGGGGGCAGGGGGAGTTGTTTTAGCTTGAAAACACAAAATTATCAATTTTAGTCAACATAACATACTGCCCAAGGCATTTTGCTAATAACATTTTGTGAGCATGTGAATGGATTACTAATCATTTCACATTTGCTTTTGGAAATATTTGAAAGTGTATAACATGTAAATTAACAGTCCACTAAGGAATTCACATTGCTCTGCTTCGTGGTATAAACACAGTAAATGTTAATACAGAGCTTGCTTGCAGGTATTTTGAAGAGCAGTGTATAGCTTGGTGCTTTCAGTCAGCTCCTGCTCCTACAAAGACTTGGCCAACTTTAGAAACTTAGGTCTTTGCTTTGATCCAGAGGTTTGATCAAACCCATTAACTCAATTTGAAACCCCATTCAAACCTCAAAATTGCATTACTTCATGTGGAAGACAGAATGGATAATTCAGGAAATCAGAATTGAAGTGCAAAACCACAGATTATCTAAAAAGTCAAACAAAAATGGAAAGAAGGGTGTTGGCACAACAGTGACCAGGTGGGAATTTATACAGTTTAATTAAAGCAAGAGAAGTTGCTAATAAAATTAGCATAATCCTTGGATGCAGCCCATGGGACTGCACACGTATTACTAGGACCAGACGAAACTCTAAGATGGCTTTTAAATTGTCTGTAGTCAATTATACGGTCTATGTCCTGAGAATACCACAGAAATGGCACGAACAAGCTGCGTTTCTACATCTTCTGCTCCACAAAGAGATCAGGTAGCCCATATCAATATCACCTCAAGGGCAGAGCCTGGAATTTGGATAACAGGCAATTTTATTACATTCATATTGTACTACTGATCTAGGTTTTTAGTTAATGAAAGAACAGACAAAACTCTGTTGGATTTAAGTGCCTCCTAAACAGTGTAAAAGTGAAGGAATTATTAATAACCAGGTGTCTGATTACTTAGAATTTGAATAAGCATCTACTGGTGCTTGTTTTCAGAGTGATGCTGGGTCTTGGGGATAAAAGCAAAAATTTTGGCATGAGCCAGTTTTCATTAGAAGACAGAATTACAGATCATGGCCAAGGAAACTGGACTTACTAAGTAACAGCTCTCCATTTTCAGGCAGTGGGGTCAACACATGTCTCTACCAATGACTTGGTAGACTTTACTGGGCAAATCATAAAAGCCTTTTGCATAAGATAGAATAAGACAGAGGCATCTTGGAAAGATGAAATTCCAGTCTGAGACGGCATTTTGACCCAAAGTGCTTTTGAAACATAGTGGGGAATGGAAAAGAGTAGTCCTCCTTTCCACACAGCTGTCTCAAAGCATCGATATCAGCAGCAATTCCTGTTAGTAAACATCATGGTAAATATTCACTGTCTCCATTCGACAGAATTGAACTTATTTCCCTAGGGACACTTTTCATTTTACTTTGCAGATACAGCCCTGTGGGCAGCCCGAACATAAGGTTCCATGCTAGCGTATTTCCCAGTTTCTTTATGAGAAAAGAGTATGGAACGGAACGAGCCAAAGCAGCAGCCTGGGGTCAAACCTGAATCCCCTCTAAGAGAGGTGCCCACCTCCACTGGGCCAGCAAGGACTAAGACTTGAGATCAGGAGGAAGGGGAGAGAAGGATCCCGCTTACTGTACTTCCAACGGCTTCACTGCTTCACCCTTCCTGGAGGCGTGGCGGGTCTTGGGACCAGCCCTTTTGCTCTGTATCATTCAGCACCTACATCGACAGAGCTTGGGACCTACAAGTTGCTTTTTTGTGGATGCAGGTCTTTCTTTCTAATCTGCACCTTGTAAAAAAAAATCTATAAAGAATTATAAAGAAAATAATTCTAAATGTTTAAAGCATAAGAGTGGAGAAAGAAGCTATCCTCTTAAAAAAAAATCTCACGGAACGCAGAAATGAGGAAAACGAAAAATCATCGCTAAAACTGCATAAACAATGATAACCCTTGGGCAGTCAAAGACTGACGGGACTCCCAGTGAATATATGGGTGCTCAACTGATTGAAATAATGATTTAAAACCAGAAAACACATCAAGAAAGTTTGAAACTTTTACAAGGAAACATTTTGAGGTTTTATTCCAGAATTCTGTCTAGCTAGATTTACTCACATCTAAATGTCATGAAGATGTTAAAAATAAAATTTCAGTTTTGAAGAACATAGTGAACTGATATGTAATCCACAAAACAACGTTAGCTCTCCCTTCTCATTTTGGCAAGAAAAGAAAATAGAGAATTATTATAAATTAACTGCAAGTTATACTTTTAGTTTGGATTTTTAATTATCATTACTGAACCATGATCTCTGTTACATTTACCTCAGCTCATAAGCGTTACAAATACCTTTAATTAAATTTATATAGGTTGATCTAGGTTACATATAGAAGCTGAAAGAAACCTTAAGACACATCATTACTATTTTAGATTTACATCTAACGTTACCATCTATGTCATAAATATAAATAAATATTAACTTTATTATTTTAGACACAGACCTAAAAGAAGATTTCCTGGGAAGCACAGAGTTATTCCAGATTATCACTAAATAGAGAGGGGAGAGTGTTTTACGTAGAGCTTCACGATTTCATGAGGACCAAGCAGAATTCAACGAAAAATTGCATGTAAATGGCATCCCCAACCTGAGGAGCATGAAGCAAGTGGCTGGACAGTAGATTATATCTGAAAACAGAGCTTGGTTAAATACTACCATCATCGTGTGAGTTCTCCATTTTTAAAAAGTTTTAAAGGTATCGTATGTCACTTTCCTTATCCTCAGCAGAGACCATAGGTAACGGGTAAACCACATAACTGTGCCTTATTATGTTTATGTTGTAAGCCTTGAATAAGCTCGCTTGTCAGCTTTGACGGGACGCTGGCAAAGGGGCCGTTCGTGACCTTGAGCAGCGCCGACCATGCTGCGCCTTCACCCATGCTTGGGAAACGCCACACTGCATCACGGCACCCACTTTTCTGTCCCCCCACTACTACAGTCCTGGAAGACTTACCACATTTGCTGCTTTTGCTGCTGTTAAAGCAAAGGTATAGGGTAGGATTTTTTTTTTTTTTCCTGCAGGCAACAGAGGGCACTGTGCCAAGGGACGCCAGTGAGAGACCTGCTGCTTTTCCTGGAAAAACGCTGGTGGTTGAAGGCGTGAGAAAAAGATTTACTGATGATGATGGAGTTCATTTAGGAACAGTATTAGATAATGTGACATATGTCAATAGGGAAAATGGATTCTGAGTGCTCCCAGGCTGGCAGGCTCGGCTGCTCCCACACTATTCCAGCGAGGGAACTTGCCAAATCCTGAGAGTCCACAGCACTATTATGAAGTAAACAATTTGCAAGTGTAATAAATTAGCCTTAAAAATACATATTCCCTCACCTTCTGAAAAAGTATTTCCCAATTATAAAATGCATCCATTCTTCACAATTCTTCTCCCCCTACCTTTCACAAATTCAATTTTAGCACATCACTTAGATGAGTGGTGCAGTATCCCTGTTGTTGAAATTGCATGCAATGGATCACGTTTTGCACACTACATTACACCTTGTGCCGTTCTGCTGATTTCAATTGGATTACACATTGTGTAATTCAACGCAAAATTACTTCCAATGACAACCCTTTTATTCCTATGCATACATGGTGATCCATCATGCCCTGCATACCGGGTTTGGCATTTCCATTTCAAGTCCCTGTTGGAATCAGAAAGCATGGAACCACATACACAGAACTTGAATTATTAGATATAAACTTTGCCGTTGTTTAAGAAAAAGAGGGTACAGTTTTGATTCATACTTCTGGTCTCATCCTTTATGCAAATCATTTTTTCCAACACAGCCAGTGTCACAAGCTCTCATTTCCTTCACATGCAGCACAAATGTGAGTTTCCAGCAGATGCCTGTTTTTTCATCTATGTTTATTGTCTCTCCAGTGGGTACCTACCACCTCTCTGGAATTAAATTAGACCCTGCTCAAAAAGCTTCAGCCTCCAGTTCCCTGTAAACAGACTAAACTCAACGCATTTGCTTATGTTTTTATCAAGTTGATATCCCACACAGGTCCTTCACCCTTTTCTGTCTGTGTATACCCCGATCAAGGTCCTCACCCAGTTACACTCCTGAGCAAGAAAGGACTTACAATAACATCTCTACCACATCTGAACTACCTTCAGCACTAACCATTCCTTAGCAAAAGCTTCTCTCTACTTTAGCTTTCGATAAGGAGCAGAACTGTTCTATTTTATAGCGAGATTTTTCCCATAGGACACACACAGGACTGTATTAGATACATCCAACCTAGGTCTGCAGCTAGGAGTTGGTGCAGCAGAGCACCGTGCAGAGACACTGATTTGCTCCCAGAAGCAGTACAGCCATGTTAAAGCCATGCTGTAGCTGGGATAATTAGAAGAATAGTTTCTGGTCTTCGATTGAAAAAGCTTTTTTTCCCTCCTTTTTTTTTTTTTTTCCTTTCTCCCCCTACCTAGTGTTGTTAATCTCTGTGGGCAGATTTATTGAAGCATGATATGAGATGTTAACAGTGCCTGTTGCAGATAAAATGGTAGAATTAATTAGAGCTTTTGATTTTAGGAGATAATCTAGTTCTGAAAAAAGATTTGTGTATTGGGGATGATAGAGGGGGAAAATGAATGCTTTGTGTCATCTGGAGACAATTTTAACTTGAATCATCAACATTTAGGGTCAGACTGCCTCTAGCCTTTGTACAAGCGAGCAGGACACAGGAGAACACAATTAGCCTTTCTTTCATCTTCCATCAAAAGCCACGGAGCATCACGGTCTCCGAAGGTGCTTATGCAATCACCAGGTGCAAGGCAGACCATGTAGTGGGAGGATGCTCAAAAAGCCCCGTACCTGTATTCTGCGGCTTGCATGCGTCGTTGGCACCCCAGAAAGATCAGTCTAATTTGTTCTGACATATATCACCGTCTATATGGTTGGGCTGGAAGTTTTACCTATCTTGTATAAATGTGCACAGTGCCATTGCACAAGGCTCTTCTCAGGAGTAGCTGGACCAAACCTGTGTAACACTGTGGCTGTGGTGAGCACAGCAGCTGAGGACAAAAATGTATCAGATGCTAAAAATAGAAACTTTTGCTTTACAGGCCTGTGATAAAATGTTAAATACAGGAGTCCTGAGTTAAGAGGTTGCTTATGACGTACCTCACCCATGAAGTTGAGCAGCTGCCCTCCTATTCTGCCGTCAGCCAAAGATGGCATATTCCGGAGGTTTGGTGCTTCCATCACAACAGTTTGTTGGAAGCCCTTTGCTGGGCAGAGACTTTCCCAAGCCAGCCTGAACATTAGGGCATTCTACAAAGTGTTTTGGGTTTAAACCCGTCTGGAGAAAAGAGAAAAACCAATACCAGCTCACCTTGAGATCAAGTACCTGGCAACTGAGGAACAGGAGGACGTAGCTTCCTGACGTTCCAGGCTTGGGTGACCTAACCCCAAATATTTTTCCCAAGGAAATTTGCCTATTAGACCTTCCACACTGGGATGGCCAACATGAAAATTTCTGGCAAATTCAATATTTGCTGAGGGATAGAAAGGCAGAAGAATTGGTTGAATTTAGTCGTGAGGAAAGCCTAAGTGCTTTCAGAAACAAATAAACTGCACAGTTTGGCAAAGATAAGGCTGCTGCTAGACAACCTTAATTTCACAAGCAATATGTTAAAGAAATGAAGGTGATAGGAGCAATCAGCAAAGAGTCAGCATAGAATCAAGAAGAGAAAATAGGGTAGAAGCCACTGCAACCAATTAGCTGGCTGAAAATCAGGAGATTAATCTGTGTAAATAGTCAGCCAGTTCCCCTGGGTCACTATAACATATAACAGCAGTACCACGTCTTCACCATATAGGAGTGATGATGGAAAGCATACAGCAGAATGAGTTACTCAGTGGCTTATTCCTGAACAACAGTCTACTGATGATGATGATAAAAATTGGAATTTTGCCTATCATGGGAAATAGGACAGTGCGAGACATGGAGCAGCCTAACAAACAGAGCAATGGATTAGGGACAAGAGGTTTTATTTTGATTTCCATCACAGGACTGCAGGGTGACTGCAGATATGGCCTCATGCCCTGCCCCAGTTTCCTCACCAGCAAAGTATGCGGGAGCCTTGCACTTTGAGTCACAAGAGTCCCCACCAATCTGGTTTGAAAAGTGAAAAAGTCTTGGAAAAAACCACTGGAAAGATTTGATCAGTTTCTTGAAAACAAGAATCAGTTCACAACCTCCCCTTTTCAGGAGATATTCTGTTATCAGAGGAGAGGGGATGGAAAAGTCAATACAGCACAACCATACCTGTGAATGAAGCTGGGGGAAAATGCAGGCACGTTGCAATATCACATACCTCTGCGCTGGCTATTTAATTTATACACCTCCAAGTGACGTGTGTTCTGCAGAGCAGCCTCCTGTGCAGACATACCCAAATTCTAGGAATGGGGTTTAAGGCTGTCTTGAACATGCAACTGATTGTTCACACTCCTTTCTGGTATCCTTAGCACGGAGGTGTGTGAGAAGGCATCTCAAAAAGTAGGTGGAGGTTTTTCCTAGAGAACGCTTCCCTCCAGCAATTGCTGACAGAGGAACAGGCTGCGACACTGTTGCAAGATGGAGGAAATGATAGCAACCCCTGTAGCTATTATTTGCTGCCATTAACGACACGGGCGATGGGTGGAAAGATAATGGAAAGGCAATACCATCCCCGTGCCCTGCCTTCAAGTGCATAGCCTGAAAATCCAGCTTGATGTTTATATAGTGTTTTCAACCTGTAATCTGCTAAATACAGCGATTAAATAATTGTGCTTAAGGTTATAACTGGTTTTAAATTGTACAGTTTAACACTGAGCGTTAGAATTGATAAATGCCATTCCCCGTTGAGTAAGTAACCGAACCTAAGCCTGGGGGCTGAAAGCTGGAGGAGCACCCCATGACTGTGGAGGGGAGGAAACCCCAAAAGGAGGAGTATTTTGTTGGCAGCTGAGGAAGAAAAGGGGAGGAAAATGAAAGGGAGCAGTGGAGGGGCCTAAAACACTTGTTTTACACAGGTTGTGCTTGTTGTGCTCGGCAGGCATCTCCCTCCAGGTAAGGACGCCTGTTGTGACGTGACGAAAGGATTGCCTTTTTACTGGCATAGCCAAGCCGGGGGCAGCAAGCTGTGCCAAAGTGTGTGGGCACCCCCTCCTAGAGAAACAGCTTCCAGCTTGGCCTTCAAGTCTTGCCTCCCGGGAGGTGTGAGACTTCTCTGCAAAAAATCTCTCCGGTGAACGACCCAGTGGCTCCTGAGAGCTGAGGGGAGGGAGAGGAAGCTGTGGAAGAGTTTCTCCTATGCTACAAGCTGGTGGTAGTTTTCAACACCACGTATGGTTTTGCTATGAACTGAAGCAACAGCAGCTACCAGCGCGGAGCAAAGCAAAGGAAAGAAGACTCAAGGAACCAATCCCTTTGGCTCTGGCAGTCCCAAACCAAAAGAGATGGCCACATGAAGGGGTACGCTACCTGTAAGACCTCATCTTCACCAAGGACTGTGACATGACCATTTATACGTTACTACACTCATGTGACGCTGCTTACCTATGCACTTGGCTTTTCCCTTTCCCTCTAATGAAGTATTGTTACACTTGGGAATGGGGAAAATTAGCTCACGAGGTGCCAGAAGGTTCAGTTCAATTTTTTTCCCAGGTTTCAGGACAGGCTTGAAGCTGTTTGTTTTATTAGCAGCCCTTGATAAATTTGAAGTGGCCCCGTGACTGCCAAACAAGTCCTGACATAAGTTAGACTAAGAATAATTTAATGCAAGGTTGGGCCAGATGATCTCTAGAGATCTCTTCCAATCTAGATATTTTTATGAAGGTATAAATGCATGATTATTATTTTTTTCTAATAGCTGCATGATTTAGAGGCAGAGCTATGTGAATAACTGATCTTTTGGTTAACTGGATGAACAGAAGGTCAAGGAGGGAGACACAGTGTTGGGAAACAAAATTTTCCAACACTCGGCAAGCTTCCCTCTCCCATCACAGAAACACTTAGCAGTGTATCAAGACATTGCATTCCAGGCAAAATGTAACAATTTCTACTCCTTTCACAAAGATTATATTCAGTTAGGGTTTTTTGAACAAAATGCTACTTAGGATGAAAAATCAAAATGTTTAAAAACACATTTCAGGCTTTTAAAAAAATGTGTTTTCTTGAGGGAACTATTCATGAATTTCTGAAGAGGCGACTGAAAGCATGGATAGTCTCCAGCGAGCTCGACTTCATTTTTTGCCAGATAGACTATTTCATTAAAAAACAATCAATCCCTTTGTCTGCTTAATCACTGTTCTGACAAGCTGCAAAGGAAAGACGAAGAATTCCTGCTCCGTGCAGCGCTGCACAGAGTCACATGAAGGCTAAATGGAAAGCCAAACCTAATTTTGCAAGGGGCCATTAGGAGCCGTGGGCTC